>NC_135233.1:636610174-636917174 GCF_051348905.1 Ranitomeya variabilis | reverse complement strand
GACGCAAGAAAAATGCAACTTGTTGCGTTTTCTTGGTCCGACGCTTGCGGCAAAAAAGACGCATGTGTGGCACAACGCAACAAAAAAAAACGCATGCGTCCCCCATGTTAAGTATAGGGGGCGCATGACGCATGCGTCGCCGCTGCGTCGCCGACGCAAATCCGACGCACATTAGCTTAACGCTAATGTGAACGTAGCCTAACACCTGTCTGCCTGTATAGCAGCATATCTTGTAGAAGGCTCCACTGCCGTGTGACCGAGGTCAGTCCTGGTGTGTAGCACCTGATCACGCATCTCCATGCTCTTCTTGGATCACGACATCATCAGTTGCCATGCATTCGGGGTCAGTCTTTGGGAGGCATTTAGTTACACCACACCAGGCTATCCTCGGTCCACTATCCACACTCAGTCTAAACAGTCAGAGAACGAGCGTAACAAAGTTCAACTCGACCCCCTTTTGTCGCATTCAAAAAAAGAAACACATTCAATATTGCAGAGTTCAGAAATATGTGATCTATCAAAATATAAAGTAAATTAATCTGATTGGTAAATGTAATGAGAACAAAATGAAAACTCCAGAATTATGTTTTCTTGGTCGCTGCAACATTGCAATAAAAGGCGATAAAAACATCTTATCTACCCCAAAATGGTACCAATAAAACTGTCAGCTCGGCGCCCAAAAAATATGCCATCATCCAACCCCAGATCACAAAAAATGGAGACACTGCGTCTCGAAAAATGGCAACATTTTTTTGTTATAAACTTTCGATTTTTCTCAACACTTAAATTAAAAAAAAAACCTATATATGTTTGGTATTTGCGTTCTCGTAAAGATGTGGAGAATCATAATGGCAGGTCATTTTTAGCATTTATTGAACATATATATATATATATATATATATATATATATATATATATATATAACAGTTGTGGAATTGCACTTTTTCTGTAATTTCACAGCACTAGGATTTTTATCCCATTTTTCAGTACACTATGCGATAAAAACAATTCTGTCATTTAAAAGTACAACTTGTCACGCAAAAAGCAAGCCCTCATATGGCCATAATAAAAAAAAAGTGATGGCTATGGGAGGAAGGGAAGCAAAAAAATGAAGACGCAAAAAATGAAAATCGCAAAGTGGTGAAGGGGTTAAAAGGAAGAAATGTTTTAATGTTTTAAATGTTTTGTTTTTACATGACAAAAACCTGGCATTTTAACCCTAAGTTTTTCAAATCTGACCTGTGTCACTTTATGTGTAAATAATCCTGGAATGTTTCAACATCTTTATTTTTAAGCTGATTTTTTTGTGACACATTATACTTTATGTTAGTGGTAAATTTAGGTTGATAAGTTTAGAGTTTATCTTTAAAAATATTACATATTTGACAAAAACGTCAAACAATTAGCAATTTTTCAACTTTGAAAGTTTATACCTTTAACCAAGAAAGTCACATTGCACTAAATAGTTACAAATATCTACCTTATTCTTACCTTACGTAAGCACCATTTATAAAATGTCCTTTTAGTTTGTTAGGATGTGTAAAATTTCAGCAGCAATTTCTTATTTTTTTTTAATAAGGAAATTAACAAAATGCATTTGTTTAAGGACCTATTCAGTTTTGAAGTGACTTTCCAGAACCTATACATTGGAAAACCCCCAAAGTGATACCATGTTAAAAACAGCACCCTTTAACTTTTGTTAGGTTCTTTTCAGAAATTAACGCAAAGTGGAATGACAGGAATGAAAAATGTATATTTTTACCACTACAATGTTGCTAACGTCTGAACAAGCCACTATAGCTAGGCCATTTCTTCACCATGGAACCATACAATCACAATTTCAGTGTGCTAATGGTGGTGATGGCTGATGCAGGTGTAAGGAAGTGTTGATTTCATCCACTTTTCCCTCCTTCCCTACCTCCTGCTGTGAAAATATGTGGAGTGATGTAAAACATCATGATGTTTGTATGTTTAATGATTAGAATTGCTAGAGAATTATGTTGGGCCCAGCCATAAGTAGTTGACAGTGATATTTAAAGCTAATAGTTGGGACTAGCCCAGAGAGGAGGAGCTAAGTGAAGGAATTGAAGAGAACTTCTGGGTAGAACGGGAGATAGTAACGAGATGGCAATAGTAGCAGACTTCAGGTCTGGCTAGTCAGCGAAACCACATGCAGTGGGTGCTTGTCACAGCCCTGTTGCAGAATATCCTGGGGCTAGGGGCTTCTTCTCTATCCGTAAAGCTAGGGGCACCCCAGTTATCCCTACTCTCAGTAATTATTTCTGATGGTGAAGATGCTTGCTGAGCTCCTAAATCAGCCCTTATCTGTCCCCTCTCCCTCTTAGGGTACCGTCACACAGTGCCATTTTCATCGCTACGACGGCACGATTCGTGACGTTCTAGCGATATCGTTACGATATCGTTGTGTCTGACACGCTACTGCGATCCGGATCCCCGCTGAGAATCGTACGTCGTAGCAGATCGTTTGAAACTTTCTTTCGTCGTCTAGTGTCCCGCTGTGGCGGCATGATTGCATCGTGTGACACAGGTTGTATACGATGTGCGCACAGTAACCAACGGCTTCTACATCGCAAATACGTCATGAAATTATCGTTCCAGCCCCGTGTATTGCAACGTGTGACCGCAGTCTACGACGCTGGAGCGATAATCATACGACGCTGCAACGTCACGAATCGTGCCGTCGTAGCGATGAAAATGGCACTGTGTGACGGTACCCTTAGGGAAGTGAGGAGTTGTAGTGTATAAGAATTAACAAACCTGACTAACAATGGAAGACGTACAGGGATGAATGAAAATACCAATCATACAAATATACACTTACAAACAAAGTGGGACAATGGGAAGGAAGGACAAAACAAATAGGAGAGGATGATGATATGCACACAGAAAAATCACCAAGCAACAGTCTTCTGAACAACACTCCAGGAGCTCTCGACTGAACACATTAAGTCCTAAAGTGCTAGCAGAAACCTTATTGCTTAATATGATAGTGAAGTGCTTCTAATCAGTGCAAGAATAATTGAAATCAGACACTGCAATATTCTGGCCCCTCTCTGCCATGGTAAACCCATGACAGTGCTTTTGTGGCAAGAGTGAGATGACCAAGGCAGGTAGTAAGCTCCTACGAGAATAGCAACAACGAAAAGGAAGTGAGTAGTGAGTTGGCCCAGAGAAAAAAAGAGAGAAAAGGACGAAGTATCAAGGCATGCGGCAGGAAGCCTAGTGGGACGGTACAGAGTTGTCTGTCAGTCATGTAACTTGCACAAAAAGGAAGGATAAGTGAGCAGAAGAGGAAATGCCCTTGTGTGGTAGTCCAGAGACATCAATAAAGCGTAAAGTTAAGTAGCGACGATATTGGCAGAGAAAACTACCCTGAGGGGAGAAGTATAGGACTCTTGCTTGCTGAACTGTGTACGCTGTTATTGGGGACTAGAAGGCTCTTGGAATAGTGTGCAGGGCTGTGTTGAGGCAGAAGAGCTAAGCAGAGTAGAAAGTGAAAGTGACTTCAGGAAAAAGAAGGGAAAGTGCATGAAGATGTTCCAAGTCAAAACAGACTGGCTGACAGAATACAACGGCATCATGAGTCTGCAAGGGTGTATAGCCATCACAGCAAAAGTCCACACACCCAGCCAGGACCCCCATTTCCATGTAGCGTGCAGTTTGAAGCAAGAGTACCTCACCCACACCTACTGTTCCGAGCCACATTACACAGCAAAGTATCAGCTATAGTGTATAGCTGACAGTTGCTGCATTTTCATTTTTTAAGGGGGGGATGTTATTTTCTTATTTCTCAGGTCTGTAAAAAGACATTAGCATTGCTGGTAAATAAGGGATTAACATGGCTGTGTACCTTTTTATACTCACTGTATAATACATGACATAATATTATACAAAATACAACTAGAAACATATCACTTGCAGAGGTGTCACTGAAGCCCCGTTATAATTAAAAAATGATAATGAGTAGCCATGTCACATGAGGAGATGCAACTCATAACTATAACTACGTTCCTAGGTTAGTGTAAACCTAGCAAATTTGTAGGGTCCCTTGTCAAATCATGTATTCCTGCTTGTTTAGGTTTCGTCATTCACAAAGCAGGTGTAGCTCATATCCAAATTTTGGCTGCACTCAGCACACGAATGGTAGACAATGTGCTATAATTGGTCTTAAAGGGAATCTGACAGCAGATTTTTGCTATGTAATCTGAAGACAGGAGGAGATAGAGGCAGAAACACAAAACTCAGGGATGTGTCACATGTCAAAGTGTGTATTGTTGTTTACTAAGTGTGAAAGATATATCATGATTTATCACTAAGAGATTAACATTGCTGGACTACCTTAGTCCAGCAACGCCCCCATTATAAGCACATCTTAGCTCTGCTTCATGCTAAATCTAAAAGCTCTGATTGTGTAAGAACTGCTGCACCCAGTAATTTAAGTGATACATCGTTGGATTCAGCTTCTTCTTGCCTACATCTGTGCTCAGATGAGGTTGCAAAAACCTGCTGACAGATTCCCTTTAAGGGACATTAGGCAAACTTGATTATAGATGTGGCTCCTGCAGCCCGCACGTCTGGCCACTACACACATAGATTTCACATGTTTACTTGCCCCGCAGACCTGTCACATCCTGGAAGTGGAGGGTGAGTAGAGGGAAAAACCTGCATTTCCTCCTTCCGTCTTTACCGACTGAGCTGCTACTTGGATCCATTTACAGAGGAGCAGTCAGTACAAAGCTGACCCTGTATACAGCGGGATTTGGATGTTTCGCCCCCAGCAGTTGGCCCCCGGGTACATTTTGCCCTGTTTATACCCTGTTTTGCCCCCAGAATTTTGTGTTCGGATGTTTCACCAGTTTGTCCTTGTGGTTCATGAATTCCCGTCCGTCATCAATCCACATGTCACAAAAGTACTGTACAAAGTGCTGCACTTCTGTCACATGTTAATCAACTGTTTCCATCTGACGTCACGGGGAACCGCTAGACTTCACTCCGTGACCCAGGGAGCTGCACCTGTGACAAATAAGTATCATCCTGGGGGACAAATGCTGGGGACGAAATGTGCGAGGGCAAAATGCACCCGGGGGCGAACTGCTGGGGGCAAAACATCCTATAACTGTATACAGCACTAATCCAACAGACTTCCATCAAGATATCCATCCGGGATACACATGAAAATTTGTGCTCTTACACAAAATGCTGATGCCAATGCAGGAGTGCCAAAAGAGGAGAGTCAGTGTTTGGAGTTGAATTCTCAGTGGTGCTTTCCTCGGCTGAGGGGAATGTCATTGTCCTTTGCACTGATTTATGAGGGTTGATCCTACTGGCGCATTCCCTTTAAATGTTCATAATGTGAGCAAGTTGAATACAAGAAGAGTGAATCTTTCTCTATTATAAAGATATGGAAGGGCAGACTGTATGAAAGGTTGGCACAAGGCTTTGTGGTAAGTCATTGGATTTCAAGAATGTTTGGATGACTTCCCAGCAATATTTATTACAATCATTCTTACTTGGTATGTCTCTAATCAGTGTTTTGACAATGGCAAAACAAAAGCCTTTTTTTTGGCACCTATCCATTCTATTTTTCTATTCACTTGGTTTATTTTATCATAGCAGATAAAGATCAACCCGATGTGAATGTAGAGGTGGAGTATGTGTTCTATGAAAGTGAGAAGTGTTTAAGATGGGAACATCCCCTTAAGTATAACCCCCTTAAGTAGTTACTACAGCTGTCAAGCAACAAAACATGTGTTGACTAGTGATGAGCAAGTGTACTCGTTGCTCGGGTGATCTCCGATTATTTGTTAGTGTGCGGAGATTACCTTTTCATCGCCTCAGCTGAATGATTTACAGCTACTAGCCAGCCTGAGTACATGTGAGGATTCCCTAGCAACCAGGCAACCCCCACATGTACTTAGGCTGGCTACTAACTGTAAATCATTCAGGTCTGAGACTATCAAGATTCAGTTACACATTTACCAGGAAAACAACAATTAGGAACACAAAATAATTGAAACACATTTAATAAATATTTTCTTACTTTTGTTGATTATTTACAATTGTTTTCTTCCAAGCTTCTTTGTTGGTTAGCTCTTCACTCTTATATTTTTCCTGTTCCTGAAAATAAAATGAACAAAATATGCAGCAACGTGATGAATATGAATAACATTGATGTTTATCTAACAAAACCCCTGCAGGAGCCCTTTCTGGCATAAAGTCCTACAAAGGATGAATTAAAAGCAAAAATGGAGATGGTTGTACTAAACAGTCATGGGAAGGCTTGTGGTTATGTAGTAGCAAGTGAAGAATTGTGGATGTTTTGGTTATAGAGCAAAGAGAACAAATGTGGTCTCACTGTTCAAGTATTTTAAAAGGTCACAAGATTTTGGTTCGTGAACATGCAATGTTGTGGCTTTAGATCCTTCTATACATCATTATATTGCATCCCAATACCTGTCCTACTATTTAGAGATGTATAGTACATATACAGTACTATACAGATTAAGGAATTTTTAGGCAGGGAGGAGGGACTGGGAGTCTCCACGCAAGTAGCCTGCGGCTAGGATCCTGTTGAGGTTGCTGATATAAAGGGGGTGGGTGCCGATCCTGCTTGTGAGCAAGACAAACGGAGGAAGGAGGATCGGTTTCCAGCACACCAACCAGGTAAAAGCCATTAGGGTGATTAAGGGCGCACTGCAGCACCAGAAACGCATCAGGTTGTTTTAAATGTTTTATTTTTAATCATGTTGGAATAAAATCTTGGCTTTTACCTGGTTGGTCTGCCGGAAACATATCCTCCTTCCTTCCTCCTAAGGAATTTTTAATTATGGCTGTTGAATGTACTTTATATTACAACTATTTTCCCATGCATCTGACCTATGACGGACAATGAAGACTGCGCCTGTCACAGGCAGGCACGCACAGCGCAGGCGCCGGATTTAAGAAGAAACAGCGCGAAGGGGGCGGCAACCACATCCCCAGAAGAGAAGAGTGACGGCCGTTGGGAGATTCACAGAGGAGGCTTCGGACCGCCTCCAGGTCTGCAGACAGGTAGTTAGGGCAAATTTTAAAACGCTTTATTGAGGGAATAACGGAATCAAAAACTAAAAGAGCCACCTTGTTAGACTGCAGCATTACTGCTGCACAAGGTGGCTCTTTTAGTTTATAATGGCTGGAGGGGGTGACAGTGGCCCTTTAAACAGATCTAAACACACACTGCCATTTTTCCATGGGACAGGCTACACGATGAAACACATAGGTTTACACCTTCAGCCTATGTTCACAGACAATATGTTTTTTCCAAAGACAAAAAAAAAAATATTGGCAGTAAAAACGCTTCTTGTTTTGTTTTTGCAGGGTTTTCTTTTTGCTGCTTTTTGTGCAAATTAAGTGCGATTTGTCTACAGTGCATGGTTAATATAGTTTTACTAGCTGTTTCCAGCCAGCGCCGGCCGGCCGTAAAGTAAAAGCAGAGCACAGCGGTGACGTCACCGCTGTGCCACCGCTGTGCTGTGCTTTACGGCCGGCCGGCGCTCACAGTCAGTGCGGGAAGCAGACGGCCAGGGACCTGACGGACATCAGAAGGTGAGTATGTACTGGTTTTTTTTACATTTACAATAGTAACCAGGGTAAACATCGGGTTACTAAGCGCGGCCCTGCGCTTAGTAACCCGATATTTACCCTGGTTACCATTGTAAAACATTGCTGGCATCGTTGCTTTTGCTGTCAAACACGACGATACACGCCCATCTGACGACCAAATAAAGTTCTGGACTTTCAGCAACGACCAGCGATATCACAGCAGGATCCAGATCGCTGCTGCGTGTCAAACACAACGATATCGCTATCCAGGACGCTGCAACGTCACGGATTGCTATCGTTGCAAAGTCGTTTAGTGTGAAGGTACCTTAAGAGTAATGGAAGAGATCCATCAAGTAGGTTATTGGAAGGTGACAAAGTTTTCACTTTTCTTAAAATGATTTTCATACAGTCACATGAGCTACTAATTTAAAGGCAATCTGTCAGTAAGATCAACCCCTGTAAACACATACAGTATGTGGATATGCCGGTCTTTGAAAGCAAGATCTATCAACACCATCTTCTATCTGTTGCATCACTCTAGAGCAGTGTTTCCCAAACTCCAGTCATCATGGCCAGCAACAGATTGTTTTCAGAAGTTCTGTAGTATTGTGCAGGTGATGGAATTATTATCAAGGCATCAGAAAATGCCACAGGTTCTCTCACATCTGCAATACTAAGGAAATCCTGAAGACATGATGTGTTGGGTGCCCAGAGGAATGGAGTTTTGGAAACACTGCACTAGAATAATTAGCGTTTTCATTCATGTGCAAATGTCATCAGGCACTAAGTGCTCTGGGCGTGACAGAGCACTTTCCAAACCTCTGCCTCCCGAGGTTGTTTTCCTGGTAAGCACCAGTCTCTCTTGCTTGACTAATAGCTATCAATCAAGCTAAAGACGCTGGTGCTGCACGACAAAACAACTTTGAGAATGATGCTCGGGAAGTGCTCTGTCACACTCAGAGCATTTAATAGATGGATTACAATACCTCATTCTCTGCAATGTAGCAACAAATAGAAGAAATAAAGGTGTCGATGAATTTAGCTTTCAAAGACTTGCATACCCATATATGCGAATGGGGGATTGATCTTACCAACAGATTCCCTTTAAGAAAAGGCAATAGAGCAATAAAGCAAGACAGCTAATACTCAGGATGTAAAGTTCCCAAACCTCTTCAGAAGCCTTAATTAGGTCAAGCTCGAGGGGAGCATTTGGAGGGATACATTTATAACCAGACTCCTTTAGTGCACTCATAAGTAATGCCCCCATCGTTTGGTCTTCTTTTGTCAATTCCTCCTTGTGATTGTACATCAATTCAAACAAATACAGAGACATCTTGGGTCCATGCTGAAAAAGTAAAAACAAGTTCTCAATAATTCCAAATATCATAAACAAATATACATTGCAAATTAAAGATTATTACATTCTTCAATACTGAAAATGCAATACCAAGAAAGAAAAGTTTTGGAATTATGGAAATCAAAATATTCATACATATTTTAATGATATGCAAATAAGCTGAAAAAAATAGAAACCTCTCCATTTATTCATTATAGAGAATGTGCACCACACACAGTAATACTGTCATGATCCATTTTTGGATTTGTGGCAGCTCTGGTTCCAGTCTAAATTTAAATGTAGCTTCTTTCCTTTCAGGCCAACAGGGGTTAATGTCAGTTTTCCTTGATTGCTGCAGCTGCTGAATTGCTAGGTCAGCTGATGTGGGTGGTGACCACTCCCACCATCCTTTAAATAGTCACCTGATGCATCAGCTGACTGTTAGTGATAGAGTTATTATATGCAGACCAGCCCTGGAGTGTGCAGCTCTCTGGTATCAGGGCTGAATCTGCTACTTCTGGAGTTTGGGGTCCTGTTTCCGTGTCCTCTGCGGTGAGGAGCTTGGCAGCTGTGCCTGGAGCTAAGTTTTGTGTTTTTACATTGTCTGTCTCATGCTTGTCACTACCCCCTGTGTTTGTACCATCTACAGTGGTGAGGCTAGCGCCCTTGCCGGCCAGTGCACTACCCAGGGCAGTGTGAGGTAACAGCGAGGGACGAGGTTCGTGACAGCAGCGGGGAGGAGGACCCACTTAGGGCATTAAGGGAGTGCAAGGACAGGCTCAGGTGCCTGGAGCTCAGGAAGTGTCCCACCCCTCATTCCCTGTTGTTAGGGCCTTCCTCTCCCCTTTACCATCCCAATGAGTGTGTGGTGTGCCGTCTGCTGACTGACCCTTGTGGGGTTCATAACAAATACACTTTTTACACACCTTGGCATGCTATCAATGAGGTTTATAACGACTGCCTGAAAAATGTCCGCTAACGCTGAAAGCGCTTTGTGTATGCAAATCATTAATGCCTCATTTGCATATAAATTATTATGCACAGTAAACATACAATAATCCCATACAGATACTATGATATTGAGATCAGGGTTCGGAGAGGGGGACGCATTATTACTTCCAGGACCAGGTGTTCTTTTTCACGCTAAAAATAGACCTGAATGACATTTGTTGTATTGTTTGGGGTCATTGTCCTGCTGCAGAATACATTTTGAGCCAATCAGACATCTTCCCAATGGTTTAACATGAAGGATAAGTAACTGCCTATGTTTCTTAGCATTGAGTAAATCATTAGTTATGACCAAATCCCAACCTCCATTTGCTGAAATGCAGCTCCAAATTTACAAGGAACTTCTATAATGCTACACTATTGTCTTCTGACACTCATTATTGTACCACTCTCCAGTCCTTCGGTAACAAACTGCCTCTTTCACATCCAAAAAGTTCAAATTTTGACTCATCAGACCAGAGTATCTGCTTCTATTTTTCTATGCCCCAGTTCTTATGCTTTAGGCCACAGTTGACTGACTTGGCATTGCTTCCATGTAGAAGTTATGTTTTTTGGCAAATTTCTTAGACCACTTCTGGAAAGATTTCTCTGAACAGTAGATGGATGTAGATGGGTCTCATTGGTTGCTGCCAGTTTCTGACCTGATTAACCCCTTCATAACCCAGCCTATTTTGACCTTAATGACCTGGCCATTTTTTGCAATTCTGACCAGTGTCCCTTTATGAGGTAATAACTCAAGAACGCTTCAACGGATCCTAGCGGTTCTGAGATTGTTTTTTCGTGACATATTGAGCTTCATATGTTAGTGATAAATTTAGGTCGATAATTTTTGCGTTTATTTGTGAAAAAAATGGAAATTTGGCGAAAATTTGGAAAATTTTGCAATTTTCAAATTTTGAATTTTTATTCTGTTAAACCAGAGAGTTATGTGACACAAAATAGTTAATAAATAACATTTCCCACATGTCTACTTTACATCAGCATAATTTTGGAAACAACATTTTTTTTTGCTAGGAAGTTATAAGGGTTAAAATTTGACCAGTGATTTCTAATTTGCACAACAAAATTTACAAAACCATTTTTTTTAGGGACCACCTCACATTTGAAGTCAGTTTGATTGGTCTATATGGCTGAAAATACCCAAAAGTGACACCATTCTAAAAACTGCACCCCTCAAGGTACTCAAAACCACATTCAAGAAGTTTATTAACCCTTCAGGTGTTTCACAGCAGCAGAAGCAACATGGAAGGAAAAAATTAACATTTAACTTTTTAGTCACAAAAATGAACTTTTAGCAACAATTTTTTTATTTTCCCAAGGGTAAAAGGATAAACTAGACCCCGAAAGTTGTTATACAATTTGTCCTGAGTACGCCGATACCCCATATGTGGGGGGAATCACTGTTTGGGCGCACGACATGGCTCGGAAGGGAAGGAGCGCCATTTTACTTTTTGAATGAAAAATTGGCTCCAATCTTTAGCGGACACCATGTAGCGTTTGGAGAGCCCCTGAGTGCCTAAAGATTGGAGCTCCTGCACAAATGACCCCATTTTGGAAACTATACCCCCCAAAGAACTTATCTAGATGCATAGTGAGCACTTTCAACCCCCAGGTGCTTCACAAATTGATCCGTAAAAATGAAAAAGTACTTTTTTTTTTTCACAAAAAAATTCCTTTAGTCTTAATTTTTTCATTTTCTCATGGGATACAGGATAAAATGGATCTTAACCCCTTACTGACATCGGACGGGTTAGTACGTCCGATGTCAGCTCCCCTGCTTTGATGCGAACAGCAGATCGCTGCTATGTAGCAGAGGCGATCGTGCTGTGCCTGCTTCTAGCCTCCCATGGAGGCTATTGAAGCATGGAAAAAGTTTTTAAAAAAAAGTAAAAAAAAATGTGAAAAAAATAAAAAAAATATAAAAGTTTAAATCACCCCCCTTTCGCCCCAATCGAAATAAATCAATAAAAAAAAAATCAAATCTACACACATTTGGTATCGCCACGTTCAGAATCGCCCGATCAATAAAAAAAAAAAAAGCATTAACCTGATCGCTAAACGGCGTAACGAGAAAAAAATCGAAACGCCAGAATTACGTTTTTTTGGTCGCCGCGACATTGCATTAAAATGCAATAACGGGAGATCAAAAGAACGTATCTGCACCGAATTGGAATCATTAAAAACGCCAGCTCGGCATGCAAAAAATAAGCCCTCAACCGACCCCAGATCATGAAAAATGGAGACGCTATGAGTATCGGAAAATGGCACAATTTTTATTAATTTATTTTTTTTAGCAAAGTTTGGAATTTTTTTTCACCACTTAGGTAAAAAATAACCTAGTCATGTTAGGTGTCTATGAACTCGTAATGACCTGGAGAATCATAATGGCAGGTCAGTTTTAGCATTTAGTGAACCTAGCAAAAAAGCCAAGCAAAAAACAAGTGTGGGATTGCACTTTTTTTGCAATTTCACCGCACTTGGAATTTTTTCCCGTTTTCTAGTACACGACATGGTAAAACCAATGATGTCGTTCAAAAGTACAACTCGTCCCGCAAAAAATAAGCCCTCACATGGCCAAATTGACGGAAAAATAAAAAAGTTAAGGCTCTGGGAAGGAGGGGAGTGAAAAACGAACACGGAAAAACGAAAAATCCCACGGTCATGAAGGGGTTAAAATGTGTTCGGCAATTTCTCCTGAGTACACCTCACATGTGGGGGTAAACCACTGTTTGCAGAGCCCCTGATGTGCCTAAACAGTGGAAACCCCCCACAAGTGACCCCATTTTGGAAACTAGACCCCCCAAGGAACTTATCTAAATGTGTGGTGAGCACTTTGAATCCCCAAGTGCTTCACAAAAGTTTATAACGCAGAGCCATGAAAATAAAAAAATCATTTTTTTCCTCAAAAAATGATTTTTTTAGCCCGTAATTTTTTATTTGCACAAGGGTAACACGAGAAACTGAACCCCAATAGTTGTTGTCCAGTTTGTCCTGAGTACGCTGATGCCCAATATGTGGGGGTAAACCACTGTTTGGGCACACATCGGTGTTCGCAAAGGAAGTAGTGACGTTTTTAAATGCAGACTTAGATGGAATGGTCTGCGGGCGTCACGTTGCGTTTGCAGAGCCCCTGATGTACCTAAACAGTAGAAATCCCCCACAAGTGACCCCATTTTGGGAACTAGACCCCCCAAGGAACTTATCTAGATTTGTGGTGAGCACTTTGAACCCCCAAGTGCTTCACAGAATTTTATAACGCAGAGCCGTGAAAATAAAAAATCTTTTTTTTCCCCACAAAAATAATTTTTTAGCCCCCATTTTTTTATTTTTCCAAGGGTGACAGGAGAAATTAGACCCCCAAAATTGTTGTACAATTTTTACTGAGTACGCTTATGCCCCATATATTTGGGTAAACCACTGTTTGGGCACACGTTGGGGCTCAGAAGGGAGGGAGCACCATTTGACTTTTTGAATGCAAGATTGGCTGGAATCAATGGTGGCACCATGTTGTGATTGGAGACCCCCTGATGTGCCTAAACAGTGGAAACCCCTCAATTCTAACTCCAACACTAAAGGTACCTTCACACTAAGCGACGCTGCAGCGATATCGACAACGATGCCGATCGCTGCAGCTGTGTGGAAAAATAAAAATAAATATATTTTATTTATTTAATTATTTTCCCTACCTATGGGGGTGATAAGGGGGGCTTTATTTACAATTTTTTTAATTTTGATCACTGTGATATAACCTATCACAGTGATCAAAATGTACCTGTAACGAATCTGCCGGCCGATTCGGCGGGCGCACTTCGCATGCGCCCGCCATTTTGGAACATGCCGGCGCCCATCAAAGATGCCATACGGACACTGGGAGGGTCCCCGGGTCTCCAGCGGTATGGAGGGTGGGATCGGACAGTGGGGGGGGGGGCACTGGAGGGGAGAGGAGGGGGAGGAAAGCAAACATATCAACGACATTAATCACTTAAAACAGAGAATCACAGACGTTATTCACTCTGTTACACCAGACGTCCTAACCTGTGTGTGGCAAGAGCTTCACTATCGTTTGGATGTGTGTAGGGCAACAAATGGAGCCCACATTGAACTGCAATGAAAAGGTCAAAAGTGCACCATGACATTACGGACACACTGAATATATGTGTATTGTGTACTATGAGAAATAATAGTGTGCCATGCTTAATGTGCAATACAAGTGTCATGTATAATGCATTTCACGTGGATGTGAGAAGGAGATTCCACACCACATATTCGCAGCAGTTCATAGTACAATATATGTGAATAGGGTTAGTAATGTCTGGGAAAAAAAACTATGAAGGAAGACTTATATAAGTTTTCTAGGATATAAAAGATTGCCTCCTGCCCTTGCATGTGTCCCAGGAAAACTGAGTAAAAAAAAATCAATGGGGTTGTAACACCAAGCAGCAATTTTAAACAGGGTACGAATCAACCTAATGCCGGGCCTGTTGATGACATTTCTTAAAGGGGTTATTCCAAGAACCCCCAAATATTGTACCCATAATGTAATTCGGATAACAGCCTTTGCTAGTCACATAGTCACATGTCAGGACAGGCTGCAGTCTGAAAATGCTTCCATGGCCTGTATCTCCACTGATAGAAGATCTATGACATCAGAATAAGTAATTGAAACAAGGGAGGACTAGCACCACTTAAATGATCAAATACAATAAAAAATGGGCTCATGTGCCATATATAAAAAAAAAATGATCAAACAGGAAACAAAAAATTGTACATCTAGCACCAGTGAGCACATAATAACAAGCTAGAGGCATTTGTAAAATGGAGTGTACAAAAAATACCTTTATTGTTTATAAAGTGCACGGGGAATAATTAAAAACATTTAAATAGTTGGAAAAAATGGATACCTAAGATCCTACAATGCCCTGCACATGAGGAAGGAGATTTAGCAAATCTGAAAACTATACTACATTTCTAATAAGAAATATTTGCTAACATTATTATTATACCTAGTATATATTGAGATAGAATCTTGGAGATGGGAAAACCTCTGTAAAAGAGTGCTGTGGACAGGTGTGAAATGGGGCTATCCTAAGAATGGGTCATCAATATTATATTAGTAGACAACCCCTTAAACTTTGCAGCCCAATTAATCCACCTTTACCTAAATAATTTTCTGTATCTCTACTAGGCCAATTGCTACATTGTCTCAGCACTGCCCAAATAAGACAGTTCAAAATGCTAAAATTAACTTAATATTATCTTGTCCCTCTCGTGCATCTCCAACCTGCTGTCCAAACTATACAACTGTGTCCGAAGTTTGTCCCATGCTTCCCTCATACTCTGGAGCTTGTTAACCCAACTAACAAGGCTCTCCCTGGATTTTGAAACCTTTAAACCCACCTCTTCAAGAATGCCTACAACTCACAAATGACCCTGTTGCCTGTGACGTTTCTTGCGGGAGTTGGGTGTTCTCCGCTCGCTCTGTCTCTTACAGGGCACACTGCTGTCTTGCCTGCTCATCACTTCTCATTGGAGCTGGCAAGTTAGCAAGATCCTACTGAGCATTCCTCAGAATTGACACCTCATGCCGCTTCAGTTGAGCTGGGGCTAGCTCAGCCCCTGAAATTTATGTCACCGATGACGCTTCATTTCAAAGTTGGGGCAGAGGCTGAAGCATTAACCAGAGTCTCTGATGACGACTCATTTGTGATTCACAGCAAGCACTGGGGGTTCTCAAGTGAAGCGTCATCACACAGGTAGTATAAAATAAAATAAAGCAGTTGGATAAAGTAGTGAGGGAGCAATAGGGACTTTTTAATTAGAGTATTTCAGAAAAAAGGTTACATTAGAGGTTAGACATTAAATAGACATTTATAATTAAAATAAATTTTAGTTTTGACCACCCCTTTAAGGCATATGGTATGGGGTTGCATCATCCCATGTGACATATTGATGGGCACATCAAATTTCATATTCTTTAGAGCACACCGTGATTTTAGTTATATACTGCAATACTTTGGTTTTGCAGTATAAAGAACAAGTAATCAGATAATTGTGGGATCAAGTCCCCAAAGAGAAAAAAAAATAAAGTTTTAAAAAATATAAGAAATTTGAATCACTCTTACTCCCTCATTAAAAATAAAAAAATTTAAAAATTGGTACAATAAAAATATAATTAACCCATACCGTAAAAGCTGTAAAGTGAAGAAAAAATAAGAAGAGATCAAAATGTTGTATTCACCCATAATGCTATTAATAAAAATGCAAAAATCATACCCTCATAAAGTTCCATAAAATGTCATGGGTCTCAGAATTTCTTTTTTCAAATTACAGATTACAGATAATTGTACTGACCTGAATAATTATGTTGCTAGGTCATCTTAACTGCCCAATAAACACCATAAAATCAAAATTTAAAAAGTGGCAGAACTGTATTTTTTCAATCCACAAATAAATTCAATGCATTTGGAATTTTTGTTCCCATGTTCCTTTACATTGTATATTAACCCCTTTACCCCCAAGGGTGGTTTGCACGTTAATGACCAGGCCAATTTTTACAATTCTGACCACTGTCCCTTTATGAGGTTATAACTCTGGAAACGCTTCAACGGATCCTGGTGATTCTGACATTGTTTTCTCGTGACATATTGTACTTCATGATAGCGGTAAAATTTCTTTGACATTACTTGAGTTCATTTGTGAACAAAACAGAAATTTGGAGAAAAATTTGAAAATTTCACAATTTTCCAACTTTTAATTTTCATGCCCTTAAATCACAGAGATATGTCACACAAAATACTTAATAAGTAACATTTCCCACATGTCTACTTTACATCAGCACAATTTAGCAACCAAAATTTTGTTTTGTTAGGGAGTTATAAGAGTTAAAAGTTGACCAGAAATTTCTCATTTTTACAACACCATTTTTTTTTTAGGGACCACATCTCATTTGAAGTAACTTTGAGGGGTCTATATGATAGAAAATACCCAAAAGTGACACCATTCTAAAAACTGCACCCCTCAAGGTGCTCAAAACCACATTCAAGAAGTTTATTAACCCTTCAGGTGTTTCACATGAATTTTTGGAATGTTTAAATAAAAATGAACATTTCACTTGTTTTCACAAAAAATTTAATTCAGATCCAATTTGTTTTATTTTCCCAAGGGTAACAGGAGAAATTGGATGCCAAAAGTTGTTCTGCAATTTGTCCTGAGTACGCTGATACCCCATATGTGGGGGTAAACCACTGTTTGGGCGCACGGCAGGGCTCGGAAGGAAAGGAGCGCCATTTGACTTTTCAATGCAAAATTGGCTGGAATTGAGATAGGACGCCATTACTCGTTTGGAGAGCCCCTGATGTGCCTAAACAGTGGAAACCCCCAAAAGTGACACCATTTTGGAAAGTAGACCGGGTCGTTACAGATGCGGCAGTACTAAATGTGTGTACTTTTATTGTTTTTTTTATTTAAATAAATGTATTTATTGGAACAATATATTATTTTTTTATTTTATTTTATTAATTTATTTAGGGTTTTTTTTTTTTGGTTTTTTTTTAACACATGTAAATATTTTTTTTTTACTTTTTTACTTTGCCCCAGGGGGGACATCATGCTATAATGTCAGATCACTGATTTGACACTTTCCACAGCAGTGTGTCAGATCGGCGATCTGACAGGCAGTGCAGGAGGGTTGTCGGCGCCTGCTCTCAGGAGGCGCTTGCAAGCCACCTCCCTGCAGGACCTGAAGGCCCCGGAGGGAGGAGGACAGAGGAGACGCTCGGAACTACACCGTCGGTGGTCATAGGGGCCCAGACTACCTCGATGGGATAGTACGTCTAATGTCAGAAAGGGGTTAAAATAAACAGTGCCATTCAAGGTTATATCTCGTCCTTCAAAAATCAATCCCTCATATTGCGATGTTGACAGAAAAAAGAAAAAGTTATAGGAATGGAAGAAGGAGAGGAAAAAACAAAAGTCCAAAAATACAAAATCACCTCATCATGAAGAGGTTACGTACAAATTAATCCTTTAGTGACAAAGCTCTATTTTTCAATTCTGACGTGTTAATTTATGCGGTAATAATTTTTGAATGCTTCTACATATTCAAATGATTCTGAGACTGTGTTTTGATAATACACTGTACTTAACATTAGTTGCATATAAGGGTTGTAAATCACCAAACAATCCCTTATTCACCAGGCTCAGCCAATTTTGACTTTAATAATCAAGCCCATTTTTCAAATATGACCAGTGTCACATTATGTGGTTATAACTCTAATAATAATAATCTTTATTTTTATATAGCGCTAACATATTCCGCAGCGCTTTACAGTTTGCACACATTATCATCACTGTCCCCGATGGGGCTCACAATCTAAAACTAGAATGTTTCTATATATCCCAGTGAATCTGAGATTGTTTTTTATCTTGACACATTGCACTAGGTTAGCGGTAATTTTTTTGTGACACCATTCTAAAAACTGCACCCCTCAAGGTGCTCAAAACCACATTCAAGAAGTTTATTAACACTTCAGGTGTTTCACAGGAATTTTTGGAATGTTTAAATAAAAATGAACATTTAACTTTTTTTCACAAAAAATTTACTTCAGCTCCAATTTGTTTTATTTTACCAAGGGTAACAGGAGAAAATGGACCGCAAACGTTGTTGTACAATTTGTCCTGAGTACGCCGATACCCCATATGTGGGAGTAAACCACTGTTTGGGCGCATGGCAGAGCTCGGAAGCGAAGGAGCGCCGTTTGACTTTTCAATGCAAAATTGACAGGAATTGAGATGGGACGCCATGTTGCGTTTGGAGAGCCACTGATGTGCCTAAACATTGAAACCCCCCACAAGTGACACCATTTTGGAAAGTAGACCCCCTAAGGAACTTATCTAGAGGTGTGGTGAGAACTTTGACCCACCAAGTGCTTCACAGAAGTTTATAATGCAGAACCGTAAAAATAAAAAATCATTTTTTTTTCACAAAAATTATCTTTTCGCCCCAAATTTTTTATTTTCCCAAGGATAAGAGAACAAATTGGACCCCAAAAGTTGTTGTACAATTTGTCCTGAGTAAGCTGATACCCCAAATGTGGGGGTAAACCACTGTTTGGGCGCATGGGAGAGCTCGGAAGGGAAGGAGCGCCGTTTGACTTATCAATGCAAAATTGACAGGAATTGAGATGGGACGCCATGTTGCGTTTGGAGAGCCACTGATGTGCCTAAACATTGAAACCTCCCACAAGTGACACCATTTTGGAAAGTAGACCCCCTAAGGAACTTATCTAGATGTATGGTGAGCACTTTGATCCACCAAGGGCTTCACAGAAGTTTATAATGCAGAGCCGTAAAAATAAAACAAAAATTTTTTCCCACAAAAATTATTTTTTAGCCCCTAGTTTTGTATTTTTCCGAGGGTAACAGGAGAAATTGGACCCCAAAAGTTGTTGTCCAATTTGTCCTGAGTGCGCTGATACCCCATATGTGGGGGGGGGAACCACCGTTTGGGCACATGGGAGGGCTCGGAAGGGAAGAAGCGCCAATTGGAATGCAGACTTAGATGAAATGGTCTGCAGTCGTCACATTGCGTTTGCAGAACCCCTAATGTACCTAAACAGTAGAAACCCCCCACAAGTGACACCATTTTGGAAAGTAGACCCCCTAAGGCACTCATCTAGATGTGTCGTGAGAGCTTTGAACCCCCAAGTGTTTCACTACAGTTTATAACGCAGAGCCGTGCAAATAAAAAAAAAAAAAATGTCCACAAAAATTATTTTTAGCCCCCAGTTTTGTATTTTTCCAAGGGTAACAGGAGAAATTGGACACTAAATATTGTTGTCCAATTTGTCCTGACTACGCTGATACCTGATATGTGGGGGGGAACCACTGTTTGAGCGCATGGCAGAGCTCGGAAGGGAAGGAGCATCATTTGGAATGCAGACTTAGATGGATTGGTCTGCAGGCGTCACATTGCGTTTGCAGAGCCCCTAATGTACCTAAACAGTAGAAACCCCTTACAAGTGACCCCATATTGGAAACTAGACCCCCCAAGGAACTTATCTAGATGTGATGTGAGAACTTTGAGCCCCCAAGTGTTTCACTACAGTTTATAACGCAGAGCCGTGAAAATAAAAAATCGTTTTTTTCCCACAAAAATTATTTTTTAGCCCCCAGTTTTGTATTTTCCCAAGGGTAACAGGAGAACTTGGACCCCAAAAGTTGTTGTCCAATTTGTCCTGAGTACGCTGATACCCCATATGTTGGGGTAAACCCCTGTGTGGGCACACGGGAGAGCTCGGAAGGGAAGGAGCACTGTTTTACTTTTTCAACGCAGAATTGGCTGGAATTTAGATCGGACGCCATGTCGCGTTTGGAGAGCCCCTGATGTGCCTAAACAGTGGAAACCCCCAATTATAACTGAAACCCTAATGCAAACACACCCCTAACCCTAAACCCAACGGTAACCCTAACCACACCTCTAATCCAGACACACCCCTAACCCTAATCCCAACCCTATTCCCAACCGTAAATGTAATCCAAACCCTAACCCTAACTTTAGCCCCAACCCTAACTTTAACCCCAACCCTAACTGTAGCCTTAACCCTAGCCCCAACCCTAACCCTAGCCCTAACCCTAATCCTAACCCTAATGGGAAAATGGAAATAAATACGTTTTTTTAATTTTTTAATTTTTCCTTAACTAAGGGGGTTGATGAAGGGGGGTTTGATTTACTTTTATAGCGGGTTTTTTTGATTGGCAGCCGTCACACACTGAAAGACGCTTTTTATTGCAAAAAATATTTTTTGCGTTACCACATTTTGAGAGCTATAATTTTTCCATATTTGAGACCACAGAGTCATGTGAGGTCTTGTTTTTTGCGGGACGAGTTGACGTTTTTATTGGTTACATTTTCAGGCACGTGACATTTTTTGATCGCTTTTTATTCCGATTTTTGTGAGGCAGAATGACCAAAAACCAGCTATTCATGAATTTCTTTTGGGGGAGGCGTTTATACCGTTCCGCGTTTGGTAAAATTGATAAAGCAGTTTTATTCTTCGGGTCAGTACGATTACAGTGATACCTCATTTATATCATTTTTTTTATGTTTTGGCGCTTTTATACGATAAAAACTATTTTATAGAAAAAATAATTATTTTGGCATCGCTTTATTCTGAGGACTATAACTTTTTTGTTTTTTTGCTGATGATGCTGTATGGTGGCTCATTTTTTGCGGGACAAAATGACGCTTTCAGCGGTACCATGGTTATTTATATCTGTCTTTTTGATTGCGTTTTATTCCACTTTTTATTCGGCAGTACGATAATAAAGTGTTGTTTTTTGCCTCGTTTTTTTTTTTTTTTCTAACGGTCTTTACTGAAGGGGTTAACTAGTGGGACAGTTTTATAGGTTGGGTCGTTACAGACGCGGCGATACTAAATATGTGTACTTTTATTGTTTTTTTTTTAATTTAGATAAAGAAATGTATTTATGGGAACAATATATTTTTTTTTTTTCTTTATTTAGGAATTATTTTTTTTTTACACATGTGGACATTTTTTTTTTTTTACTTTTTTACTTTGTCCCAGGGGGGGACATCACAGATCGGTGATCTGACAGTTTGCAAAGCACTCTGTCAGATCACCGATCTGACTTAGAGCACTGCAGGCTTACCAAGCGCCTGCTCTGAGCAGGCACTCGGTAAGCCACATCCCTCCCTGCAGGACCCAGATGCCGCGGCCATCTTGGATCCGGGACCTGCAGCGAGGAAGGAGGTAGGAGACCCTCGGAGCAACGCGTTGCTGCGGGGGACTCAGGGAAGCCCGCAGGGAGCCCTCTCCCTGCGCGATGCTTCCCTATACCGCCGGCACACCGCGATCATGTTTGATCGTGGTGTGCCGGGGGTTAATGTGCCGGGGGCGGTCCGTGACCGCTCCTGGCACATAGCGCCGGATGTCAGCTGCGATAGGCAGCTGACATCCGGCCGCGATCGGCCGCGCTCCCCCCGTGAGCGCGGCCGATCGCGCTGGACGTACTATTCCGTCCTTGGGAAGTAGGGCCCACCCCACATGGACGGAATAGTACGTCCAAAGACAGAAAGGGGTTAAAATGTGGATGTGAAAACCAAAAAATACGTTTTTTCGGGTAAAATGTGGTTTTAGCCCCATATTTGTAATTTTTACATTGGATAATAGACAAAGATGGACCTGAAAATTTGTTATGCAGTTTGTTTTGAAAACAATGTGGTCAAAAACTGCTGTTTGATCACATGGCAGGGCTAGGAAAGGAAAGAGTTATTTGATTTTTGGAGTGTAAATTTGAGAGGAATAGATTGTGAATGTCATGACCCATTAGCAGAGCTCCTGATATACCAAAACAGCAGAAACCCCCCACAAGTATCATACAGGTGATTCATGAAACTTTATAAAATTTAAATGTGAAAACAAAAAAGTTAGTGTTTTAGCACACAATTTGTAATTTCCACGAGGGGTAATAGTAGATAATGGACCCGATAATTTGTTATCCAATTGACTGGGCTGTTAATTTATAAGGTTATAGTCTGTTCAGGAATGACCGCACAATTTAGCGAGAAGGAGAGGTTTGTTTATATGTTAAATCGTCAGTAAAACATCATACGTGATAATATCTGTAAGGCCGGAGTCACACTACCGATGAATACGGACGAGTGCTATGCGATAAAAAAATCACATGGCACTCGGACCAGTAGTCATCTATCAGGCAGCTCACATTACCGTATTTTTTCTCGGCCATTTTCAGTGTGCGAGAGAAATCTCAGCATGCTGCGATTGCCCCCGACACTCAGCCGAGACTTGGCTCACTCGCACCTATATAACCCTACGGGTGCGAGTGAGACAGCGCACATCACTCGGATATCATCCGAGTGATGTGCGTTATAAGCGGACCCCAGCAATGGAGATGGAGATATTTACTTCTCCGCCTCCTCCACAGCTGTGCTCCGATCTTCTCTGTGCGAGAGGCTCAGAGCACAGACGCATGACACTCGGCTCCTGCTCGCAGCAGCCAAGGGTCATTAGCATATCGCTTCCGATGCTCTAGCATCGGATGCCATACGCTCGCCTGACGCCAGCCTAAGGCTGATAAATATGTAGAGACCCTGTGAGTGGAGATAAGAAGAAGGCGAAAAAATAACAAAATACTGATATGGGTTTGTTATAAGTATCCAAATATAATGGAAGTGAAAAGGCTGACTTCAAATGTATGTCATAATTTTCATATTTATATATTTTTTTAAATATTTAGAAAATTATCCATTATTTCCTCTATACTTCACAAATGTTTGCTGCTTTGCGTTGGTATGTCACATAAAATCCCAATAAAATACATTTTAGTTTATGGGTATAACATGAAAAATGTGGAAAAGTTCGAAGGTATCCAAAGGTACCTTAATGGGGGGCGCGGCTGCAGTGGAGTGGGGGTCACAGGAGGCAGGGTTGCTGCTTCACTAGAGGGGTGATGCTGCAAGCCCTGGGCTCTCAGATGATGTTGATCGGGATCCCCTTTCCTGTAGATTTTCCTGCAGTGGGCTCAGGAAAAATGCCATTGCATGTGGCGCATTCGCAGATCTCGGAGGACGAGATTCACATTCAGTCAGAGCATGGACTGTGATGTTGGTACCGGCTGCGAGTCTTCTGACCAGAACTCAAGAACCTTATATATGCTTATGAGCAGGGGTGGATTAAGGGTAGCCAGGGTCCCGGGCTGTTCAGACACTGTGCCCCCCCCGGTCATGTGACGGAGGGTCATGTGACGGGGGGGGGGGTCATGTGACGTGGGGGTTATGTGACGGGGGGGTTATGTGACGGGAGGGTCATGTGACGGGAGGGTCATGTGACGGGAGGGTCATGTGACAAAGATTTTGTATGCCGCCACCATAACACGGTAGACACTTGTGGCCGGGCCCTACTCTACTGTAACCTATTAAATATTTGTTAAAATATGCAATACAATTTAACCCCTTCACCCCCAAGGGTGGTTTGCACGTTAATGACCGGGCCAATTTTTACAATTCTGACCACTGTCCCTTTATGAGGTTATAACTCTGGAACGCTTCAACGGATCTTGGCGATTCTGACATTGTTTTCTCGTAACATATTGTACTTCATGATAGTGGTAAAATTTCTTTGATATTACCTGCGTTTATTTGCAGAAAAAATGGAAATTTGGCGAAAATTTGGAAAATTTTGCAATTTTCCAACTTTGAATTTTTATGCCCTTAAATCACAGAGATATGTCATGCAAAATACTTAATAAGTAACATTTCCCACATGCCTACTTTACATCAGCACAATTTTGGAACCAAAATTTTTTTTTGTTAGGGAGTTATAAGGGTTAAAAGTTGACCAGCAATTTCTCATTTTTACAACACCATTTTTTTTTAGGGACCACATCTCATTTGAAGTCATTTTGAGGGGTCTATATGATAGAAAATACCCATGTGTGACACCATTCTAAAAACTGCACCCCTCAAGGTGCTCAAAACCATATTCAAGAAGTTTATTAACCCTTCTGGTGCTTCACAGGAATTTTTGGAATGTTTAAATAAAAATGAACATTTAACTTTTTTTCACAAAAAATTTACTTCAGCTCCAATTTGTTTTATTTTACCAAGGGTAACAGGAGAAAATGGACCCCAAAATTTGTTGTACAATTTGTCCTGAGTACGCCGATACCCCATATGTGGGGGTAAACCACTGTTTGGGCGCATGACAGAGCTCGGAAGCGAAGGAGCGCCATTTGACTTTTCAATGCAAAATTGACTGGAATTGAGATGGGACGCCATGTTGCGTTTGGGGAGCCCCTGATGTGCCTAAACATTGAAACCCCCCACAAGTGATACCATTTTGGAAAGTAGACCCCATAAGGAACTTATCTAGAGGTGTGGTGAGCACTTTGACCCACCAAGTACTTCACAGAAGTTTATAATGCAGAACCGTAAAAATAAAAAATCATATTTTTCACAAAAATTATTTTTCGCCCCCAATTTTTTATTTTCCCAAGGGTAAGAGAAGAAATTGGACCCCAAAAGTTGTTGTACAATTTGTCCTGAGTACGCTGATACCCCATATGTGGCGATAAACCACTGTTTGGGCGCATGGGAGAGCTCGGAAGGGAAGTAGCACCGTTTGACTTTTCAATGCAAAATTGACTGGAATTGAGATGGGACGCCATGTTGCGTTTGGGGAGCCCCTGATGTGCCTAAACATTGAAACCCCCCACAAGTGACACCATTTTGGAAAGTAGACCCCCTAAGGAACTTATCTAGAGGTGTGGTGAGCACTTTGACCCACCAAGTACTTCACAGAAGTTTATAATGCAGAACCGTAAAAATAAAAAATCATATTTTTTCACAAAAATTATTTTTCGCCCCCAATTTTTTATTTTCCCAAGGGTAAGAGAAGAAATTGGACCCCAACAGTTGTTGCACAATTTGTCCTGAGTACGCTGATACCCCATATGTGGCGATAAACCACTGTTTGGGCGCATGGGAGAGCTCGGAAGGGAAGTAGCACCGTTTGACTTTTCAATGCAAAATTGACAGGAATTGAGATGGGACGCCATGTTGCGTTTGGAGAGCCACTGATGTGCCTAAACATTGAAACCCCCCACAAGTGACACCATTTTGGAAAGTAGACCCCCTAAGGAACTTATCTAGATGTGTTTTGAGCGCTTTGACCCACCAAGGGCTTCACAGAAGTTAATAATGCAGAGCCGTAAAAATAAAACAAAAATTTTTTCCCACAAAAATTATTTTTTTAGCCCCCAGTTTTGTATTTTCCCGAGGGTAGCAGGAGAAATTGGACCCCAAAATCTGTTGTCCAAGTTGTCCTGAGTGCGCTGATACCCCATATGTGGGGGGAAACCACCGTTTGGACGCATGGAAGGGCTCGGAAGTGAAGGAGCGCCATTTGGAATGCAGACTTAGATGGAATGGTCTGCAGGCGTCACATTGCGTTTGCAGAGCCCCTAATGTACCTAAACAGTAGAAACCCCCCACAAGTGACACCATGTTGGAAAGTAGACCCCCTAAGGAACTTATCTAGATGTGTGGTGAGCGCTTTGACCCACCAAGGGCTTCACAGAAGTTTATAATGCAGAGCCATAAAAATAAAACAAAAATTTTTTCCCACAAAAATTATTTTTCAGCCCCCAGTTTTGTATTTTTCCGAGGGTAACAAGAGAAATTGGACCCCAAAAGTTGTTGTCCAATTTGTCCTGAGTGCGCTGATACCCCATATGTGGGGGGAAACCACCGTTTGGACGCATGGAAGGGCTCGGAAGTGAAGGAGCGCCATTTGGAATGCAGACTTAGATGGAATGGTCTGCAGGCGTCACATTGCGTTTGCAGAGCCCCTAATGTACTTAAACAGTAGAAATCCCCCACAAGTGACACCATGTTGGAAAGTAGACCCCCTAAGGAACTTATCTAGATGTGTGGTGAGCGCTTTGACCCACCAAGGGCTTCACAGAAGTTTATAATGCAGAGCCGTAAAAATAAAACAAAAATTTTTTCCCACAAAAATTATTTTTCAGTCCCCAGTTTTGTATTTTCCCGAGGGTAACAGGAGAAATTGGACCCTAAAAGTTGTTGTCCAATTTGTCCTGAGTGCGCTGATACCCAATATGTGGGGGGAAACCACCGTTTGGACGCATGGAAGGGCTCGGAAGTGAAGGAGCGCCATTTGGAATGCAGACTTAGATGGAATGGTCTGCAGGCGTCACATTGCGTTTGCAGAGCCCCTAATGTACTTAAACAGTAGAAATCCCCCACAAGTGACACCATGTTGGAAAGTAGACCCCCTAAGGAACTTATCTAGATGTGTGGTGAGCGCTTTGACCCACCAAGGGCTTCACAGAAGTTTATAATGCAGAGCCGTAAAAATAAAACAAAAATTTTTTCCCACAAAAATTATTTTTCAGCCCCCAGTTTTGTATTTTCCCGAGGGTAACAGGAGAAATTGGACCCTAAAAGTTGTTGTCCAATTTGTCCTGAGTGCGCTGATACCCCATATGTGGGGGGAACCACCGTTTGGATGCATGGGAGGGCTCGGAAGGGAAGGAGCGCCATTTGGAATGCAGACTTAGATGGAATGGTCTGCAGGCGTCACATTGCGTTTGCAGAGCCCCTAATGTACCTAAACAGTAGAAGCCCCGCACAAGTGACCCCATTTTGGAAACTAGACCCCCCAAGGAACTTATCTAGATGTGTTGTAAGAACTTTGAACCCCCAAGTGTTTCACTACAGTTTATAACGCAGAGCCGTGAAAATAAAAAATCCTTTTTTTTCCCACAAAAATTATTTTTTAGCCCCCAGTTTTGTATTTTCCTAGGGGTAACAGGAGAAATTGGACCCCAAAGGTTGTTGTTCTATTTGTCCTGAGTACGCTGATACCCCATATGTTGGGGTAAACCCCTGTTTGGGCACACGGGAGAGCTCGGAAGGGAAGGAGCACTGTTTTACTTTTTCAACGCAGAATTGGCTGGAATTGAGATCGGACGCCATGTCGCGTTTGGAGAGCCCCTGATGTGCCGAAACAGTGGAAACCCCCCAATTATAACTGAAACCCTAATCCAAACACACCCCTAACCCTAATCCCAACAGTAACCCTAACCACACCTCTAACCCTGACACACCCCTAACCCTAATCCCAACCCTATTCCCAACCGTAAATGTAATCTAAACCCTAACCGTAACTTTAGCCCCAACCCTAACCCTAACTTTAGCCCCAACCCTAACTGTAGCCTTAACCCTAGCCCCAACCCTAGCCCTAACCCTAGCCCTAATGGGAAAATGGAAATAAATACTTTTTTTTTATTTTTCCCTAACTAAGGGGGTGATGAAGGGGGGTTTGATTTACTTTTATAGCGGGTTTTTTAGCGGATTTTTATGATTGGCAGCCGTCACACACTGAAAGACGCTTTTTATTGCAAAAAATATTTTTTGCGTTACCACATTTTGAGAGCTATAAATGTTCCATATTTTGGTCCACAGAGTCATGTGAGGTCTTGTTTTTTGCGGGACGAGTTGACATTTTTATTGGTAACATTTTTGGGCACGTCACATTTTTTGATCGCTTTTTATTCCGATTTTTGTGAGGCAGAATGACCAAAAACCAGCTATTCATGAATTTCTTTTGGGGGAGGCGTTTATACCGTTCCGCGTTTGGTAAAATTGATAAAGCAGTTTTATTCTTCGGGTCAGTACGATTACAGCGATATCTCATTTATATTATTTTTTTTATGTTTTGGCGCTTTTATACGATAAAAACTATTTTATGGAAAAAATAATTATTTTTGCATCGCTTTATTCTCAGGACTATAACTTTTTTATTTTTCTGCTGATGATGCTGTATGGTGGCTCGTTATTTGCGGGACAAGATGACGCTTTCAGCGGTACCATGGTTATTTATATCTGTCTTTTTGATCGCGTGTTATTCCACTTTTTGTTCGCCGGTATGATAATAAAGCGTTGTTTTTTGCCTCGTTTTTTTTTTTTTTTTCTTACGGTGTTTACTGAAGGGGTTAACGAGTGGGCCAGTTTTATAGGTCGGGTCGTTACGGACGCGGCGATACTAAATATGTGTACTTTTATTGTTTTGTTTTTTATATATTTAGGTAAAGAAATGTATTTATGGGAATAATATTTTTTTTTTTTTTTCATTATTTTGGTATATATTTTTTTATTTTTTATTACACATTTGGAAATTTTTTTTTTTACTTTTTTACTTTGCCCCAGGGGGGGACAATACAGATCGGTGATCTGCCAGTTTGCATAGCACTCTGACAGATCACCGATCTGATTGAAGTGCAGGCTGCTTCACAGTGCCTGCTCTGAGCAGGCTTCTGTGAAGCCACCTCCCTCCCTGCAGGACCCGGATCCGCGGCCATCTTGGATCCGGGTCTGGAGCAGGCAGGGAGGGAGGTAAGACCCTCGCAGCAACGCGATCACATCGCGTTGCTGCGGGGGGCTCAGGGAAGCCCGCAGGGAGCCCCCTCCCTGCGCGATGCTTCCCTGCACCGCCGGCACATCGCGATCATGTTTGATCGCGGTGTGCCGGGGGTTAATGTGCCGGGGGCGGTCCGTGACCGCTCCTGGCACATAGTGCCGGATGTCAGCTGCGATATGCAGCTGACACCCGGCCGCGATCGGCCGCGCTCCCCCCGTGAGCGCGGCCGATCGGCTATGACGTACTATCCCGTCAAGGGTCAGATAGGCCCAGGTCACCTCGACGGGATAGTACGTCAAAGGTCACAGAGGGGTTAAGTATATTTTGAGTTATTTTTCAATTTTTAAAATGACCAATATTATTATTATTATTATTTATTTATATAGCACCATTAATTCCATGGTGCTGTACATGAGAAAGGGGTTACATACAGAGTTATAGATATCATTTACAGTAAACAGGTTTACAGTGACACACTGGTACAGAGGGGAGAGCACCCTGTCCTTGCGGACTTACATTCTATGGGATAGTGGGGAAGAGACAGAAGGTAGGGGTGAGGCGGCGGCGGCTCTGGCAGTGGTGAGGCGGCGGCTCGGTTATTGTAGGCTGTAGGCTTTCCTGAAGAGATGGGTTTTCAGGTTCCGTCTGAAGAATCTGAGGGTGGTGGATAATCGGACGTGTTGAGGCATGGAATTCCAGAGGATGGGGGATATTCGGGAGAAATCTTGGAGGCGATTGTGTGAGGAACGAATAAGTGTGGAGGAGAGTAGGAGGTCTTGGGAGGATAGAAGATTACGTGAGGGAAGATAGTGGGAGATTAGTTCAGAGATATAGGGAGGGGACAGGTTGTGGATGGCTTTGTAGATCAGTGTTAGTAGTTTGAACTGTATTTGTTGGGGGATTGGGAGCCAGTGGAGGGATTTGCAGAGGGGAGAAGCAGGGGAGTAGCGAGGAGAGAGGTGGATTAGGCGGGCAGCAGAGTTGAGGACAGACTGGAGTGGTGCAAGAGAGTTAGCGGGGAGGCCACAGTGGAGGGTGTTGCAGTAATCGAGGCGGGAGATGATGAGAGCATGCACAAGAGTTTTGCTAGATTGTGGACTGAGGAAGGAACGGCAATGGCAATATTTTTGAGTTGGAGGCGACAGGAGGTGGCAAGAGCTTGGACGTGAGGTTTGAAGGACAGGGCAGAGTCAAGAGTTACCCCGAGGCAGCGGATTTCAGGAGCGGGAGAGAGCGTGATGCTGTTCACCATAATAGATAGATTGGGTAGGGGGGATACGTGAGGTGGAAAAAAGATGATGAATTCGGTTTTGTCTACATTGAGTTTTAGGAAGCGAGAGGTGAAGAAGGAGGATATGGCTGACAGACACTTCGGGATTCTGGACAGCAGGGAGGTGACATCTGGGCCAGAGAGGTAGATCTGAGTATAGTCTGCATACAGGTGGTACTGGAAGCCATGGGACTTTATGAGTTGTCCTAGGCCAAGGGTATAGATGGAAAAAAGTAGGGGTCCTAGGACAGAGCCTTGAGGGACTCCGACAGAGAGAGGGCGGGATGAGGAGGTAGTGTGGGAGTGGGAAACGCTAAATGTGCGGTTGGATAGGTATGAGGCAATCCAGGACAGGGCGAGGTCTTTGATGCCAAGGGAAGAAAGAATCTGTAGCAGTAGGCAGTGATCGACTGTGTCGAAAGCAGAGGACAGGTCAAGAAGGAGGAGGATGGAGAACTGTCTGTTAGCTTTGGCTGTGACTAGGTCATTAGTAATTTTTGTCAGGGCAGTTTCGGTGGAGTGGTGGGGGCGGAAGCCAGATTGGTGGTTGTCAAGGAGAGAGTTAGATGAGAGGTGGGAGGAAAGTTGACCATGGACATGCTGCTCAAGGAGTTTTGAAGCAAACGGGAGCAGTGATATGGGGCGATAGCTGGGCATAGCAGTTGGGTCAAGGTTAGTTTTTTTGAGGATGGGTGTGATGGTGGCGTGTTTGAAGGCAGAGGGGAAGGTACCAGAAGAGAGCGATAGGTTGAAGAGATGGGTTAGGGCTGGAATAAACGTGTTAGTGAGGTTGGGGAGCAGGAGGGAAGGCATGGGGTCAAGTGCACAGGTTGTGAGGTGTGATTTGGAAAAGAGGCGAGTAAGCTCTCCTTCAGTGATGTTGGAGAGGGAGGTTATTAGGGAAGGGCAGAGGTCTGGTATATGGAGTGGTTGGGGTGGTGGACAAGTAAAGGTTTGCCTTGTTTGGTCGATCTTGTTTTTGAAGTAGGTGGCAAAGTCCTCGGAAGAGATGAAGGGAGTTGGAGGTGGCAGTGTTGGGCGGAGGAGGGAGTTAAATGTGCTGAACAGTTGTTTTGGGTTGTAGGATAGTGAAGATACAAGGTTAGTGAAATAGGTCTGTTTAGCAGAGGTGAGGGCTGATTTGAAGTCAAATGTAGCTTGTTTGAAGGCAGTGAAGTCGTCTGGCAGGCGTGTTTTCTTCCAACGCCGCTCCGCAACCCGGGATGCTTGTCGAAGTTTTTTTGTGACATTGTTATGCCAAGGTTGCCTATTGGTTTGTAGCACTGTGCCATGCGTGAGAGGGGCGACTGAGTCTACACTGTGTTCCAAATTATTATGCACATAGAGTTTAGGAGTGATAAGGTTAGAATTTTTTGGTTTGTCATTTAAACTCATTGATGGTGATGTGTGTCAGGGCTCTTTATATCACTGAAAGCAATTGCAGATACCTGTGCAAATTAGTTTGGCAGGTGTGTCCAAATAAAGGCAAGACTACTTAAGAAGGCTGTTCCACATTATTAAGCAGCCTACATTTTTTGCCAAAATGGGAAAGAAAAAGGATGTGTCGGCTGCTGAGAAGCAACAAATTGTGGAGTATTTAGGTCAAGGCATGACTACAATCAACATTGCCAAGAAACTTCATCGTGATCATCGCACAATCAAGAAGTATGTAGCTGATTCCCAGCACACACGTGTGCGTGCTGATAATGAAAAATTGAGGACTCTTTCCAACAGGCAATTGCATAAGGTTAAAAGAGCAGCTGCAAAAATGCCTTGTCATAGCAGCAGACAAGTTTTTGAAGCTGCTGGTGCCTCCAACGTCCCCAGAACAACAAGATGCAGGGTCCTTCAGAGGTTTGCAGCTGTGCGTAAGCCATCCTGTTGACCACCTCTATCCACTGCAACAAGCAAAAACGGCTCCAGTGGGCCAAACGATACATGAAGACTGACTTCCAAACGGTTTTGTTCACCGATGAGTGCCGTGCAACGCTCGATGGTCCAGATGGATGGAGTGGAGGATGGACACCCCATGAAAACACGGCTAAGGCGCCAACAAGGAGGAGGTGGAGTAATGTTTTGGGCTGGAATCATGGGGAGAGAGATTGTCGGCCCCTTTATGATCCCTGAAGGGGTAAAGATGAACTCCATAATCTATGTGGAGTTTCTAAAACAACACTTCCTGCCATGGTTCAAGAGGAAGAACCGTGCTTTCCGCAGCAAGATCATTTTCATGCATGATAATGCACCGTCTCATGCTGCAAAAAACACATCTGCATCTCTGGCTGCTATGGGCATAAAAGAGGACAAACTTATGGTGTGGCCACCATCTTCCCCTGACCTCAACCCCATTGAGAACCTCTGGAGCATCATCAAAAGGAGTGTCTATGATGGCGGGAGGCAGTTCACATCTAAGCAACAGCTCTGGGAGGGTATTCTGTCCACATGCAAAGCAACTGAAGCAGAAACCATCCAAAAACTGACAAATTCAATGGACAAGAGAGTTCAGAAGCTTCTTTTGAACAAGGGGTCCTATGTGCAAATGTAACATCACCTAGAATAAAGTTTTCACTTGAAAACTGTTTGATTTCATTTCGTAATAAGCTGATAATGCTTATAACTTCACAACTGACTATTTTTTTGTTCAAAATAAAAAAAAAGGTTGAAAACTCTGCTGTGCATAATAATTTGGAACATGCATTTTGAGTGTTTATTTTTTTTAAAAAATATACTGTTTTCATAGGCAGTTTTTTCCAAAACATTGCAATTATACTAGAATAGTAGATGACTGGAAAATAACAATAACTGCAATTCAGATAGGTAATTTAGAGAAAATATGAGGAAATATCATTTGCATACTAATTTGGAACACAGTGTATGGCTGATGTGAGGGTCGAGTTATAGAAAGCGGTGGTGCTGTCCGTGTCGTGCAGTGAAGATATCACATACAAGGAACAAATACCACCGCACCATGACCATGACCACATATTACAACTACAGTGATCGAATAATATCACATACAAGAAACAAATACCGCTACACCATGTCAAGACCACATATTACCACCACATGGTAACCAAATAGCACATACAAGGGACAAACACCGCAACACCATTTCCAGACCACATGTTACCACCACATAGTGACTGAATACTACAATACTGATCAGTGATAAAAAAAACAAAACAAAAAAAACACAATACTATCACCATAAGTGCCAGTATTCACAGGAGATCTATACTTACTATGCAGTGTCTGTGTAGAGGTTATACAGTGATCACCGGTGACACTATACACAGGAGCTCTGTATATAGTGTATAGGTAATACAGTGATCACTGGTGACATTGTACACAGGACCTCTGTATATAGTATACAGTGTATAGTGTCAGTGTATAGGTAACACTGACTCACCAGTGACGTCTCTAGGTAAAGTCCTTCATCTTTCATCCAGCACAGACAGCCATCATTTCTTCCAGCCAGGGCTCGTCTCTGCAGGAAATAACACAGTTATCTAGAACTCCGCTTGCAGAACACATTACTTAATTTTTCCCAACTTCTACATTACACCACATGGAGAAAAAAAGGCGATATAGTGTCACTCTGCAAAGTAACAGGACCGCCCCCCCCATTTAAAACAATATACTCAAAATAAAATAAATACATCACTGCAGTAATAATATCCCTTAATTAGCCCCTATGATAATAATATTTCCCATCCTGGCCCTGTGTGTCTCATTTCTGGCTCCAGCCATATGTTCTCGCATCCTGCCCTCATGAGTATCCATTCTACCCCATATGATCTCCCCATCCTGCCCCATCTATCCCCATCGTATCCATCCTGACCCATGTCTTTCATTCTGCCCTGTGTCTCCAATCATGCCCCATATCTACATTCTGCCCATGCCTCCAGTCCTGCCCCCAGTGTGTCCAGCATACTGCCCCCAGTGTGTCCAGCATACTGCCCCCAGTGTGTCCAGCATACTGCCCCCAGTGTGTCCAGCATACTGCCCCCAGTGTGTCCAGCATACTGCCCCCAGTGTGTCCAGCATACTGCCCCCAGTGTGTCCAGCATACCGCCCCCAGTGTGTCCAGCATACTGCCCCCAGTGTGTCCAGCAATCTGCCCCAGTGTGTCCAGCATATTGCCCCCAGTGTGTCCAGCATATTGCCCCCAGTGTGTCCAGCATATTGCCCCCAGTGTGTCCAGCATATTGCCCCCAGTGTGTCCAGCATATTGCCCCAGTATGTCCAGCAATCTGCCCCAGTGTGTTCAGCAATCTGCCCCAGTGTGTCCAGCATATTGCCCCCAGTGTGTCCAGCATATTGCCCCCAGTGTGTCCAATATTGCCCCCAGTGTCTCCAGCATATTGCCCCCAGTGTCTCCAGCATATTGCCCCCAGTGTCTCCAGCAATCTGCCCCAGTGTCTCCAGAAATCTGCCCCCAGTGTCTCCAGCAATCTTCCCCCAGTGTCTCCAGCATTTTGCCCCAGTGTCTCCAGCAATCTGCCCCCAGTGTCTCCAGCAATCTGCCCCCAGTGTCTCCAGCAATCAGCCCCAGTGTCTCAAATATTTCCCCCAGTGTCTCCAGCATATTGCCCCCAGTGTCTCCAGCATATTGCCCCCAATGTCTCCAGCAATCTGCCCCAAGTGTCTCCAGCAATCTGCCCCCAGTGTCTCCAGCAATCTGCCCCAGTGTGTCCAGCAATCTGCCCCAGTGTCTCCAATATTGCCCCCAGTGTCTCCAGCATATTGCCCCCACCCCCAGTGTCTCCAGCATATTGCCCCCAATGTCTCCAGCATATTGCCCCCACCCCCAGTGTCTCCAACATATTGTCCCCAGTGTCTCCAGCATATTGCCCCCAGTGTCTCCAGCAATCTGCCCCCCAGTGTCTCCAGCAATCTGCCCACCAGTGTCTCCAGCAATCTGCCCCCAGTGTCTCCAGCAATCTGCCCCCAGTGTCTCCACCAATCTGCCCCCGGTGTGTCCAGCATATTGCCCCCAGTGTCTCCAGCATATTGCCCCCAATGTCTCCAGCATATTGCCCCCACCCCCAGTGTCTCCAGCATATTGCACCCAGTGTCTCCAGCAATCTGCCCCCAGTGTCTCCAGCAATCTGCCCCCAGTGTCTCCACCAATCTGCCCCCAGTGTCTCCACCAATCTGCCCCCAGTGTCTCCACCAATCTGCCCCCAGTGTGTCCAGCATAATGCCCCAGGGTCTCCAATATTGCCCCCACCCCCAGTGTCTCCAGCATATTGCCGCCAGTATATTGCCCTCAGTGTCTCCAGCATATTGCCCCCAGTATCTCCAGCATATTGCCCCCAATGTCTCCAGCATATTGCCCCCACCCCCAGTGTCTCCAGCATATTGCCCCCAGTGTCTCCAATATTGCCCCCAGTGTCTCCAGCATATTGCCCCCAGTGTCTCCAGCAATCTGCCCCCAGTGTCTCCAGCAATCTGCCCCAGTGTCTCCAGCAATCTGCCCCCAGTGTCTCCAGCATTTTGCCCCCAGTGTCTCCAGCAATCTGCCCCCAGTGTCTCCAGCAATCTGCCCCAATGTCTCCAATATTGCCCCCAGTGTCTCCAATATTGCCCCCAGTGTCTCCAGCATATTGCCCCCACCCCCAGTGTCTCCAGCATATTGCCCCCAGCATATTGCCCTCAGTGTCTCCAGCATATTGCCCCCAGCATATTGCCCTCAGTGTCTCCAGCATATTGCCCCCAGTGTCTCCAGCATATTGCCCCCAGTGTCTCCAGCATATTGCCCCCAGTGTCTCCAGCAATCTGCCCCCCAGTGTCTCCACCAATCTGCCCCCAGTGTGTCCAGCATATTGCCCCAGTGTCTCCAATATTGCCCCCACCCCCAGTGTCTCCAGCATATTGCCCCCAGCATATTGACCTCAGTGTCTCCAGCATATTGCCCCCAGTGTCTCCAGCATATTGCCCCCAGTGTCTCCAGCATATTGCCCCCACCCCCAGTGTCTCCAGGATATTGCCCCCAGTGTCTCCAGCATATTGCCCCCAGTGTCTCCAGCATATTGCCCCCAGTGTCTCCAGCAATCTGCCCCCAGTGTCTCCAGCAATCTGCCCCAGTGTCTCCAGCAATCTGCCCCCAGTGTCTCCAGCATTTTGCCCCCAGTGTCTCCAGCAATCTGCCCCCAGTGTCTCCAGCAATCTGCCCCCAGTGTCTCCAGCAATCTGCCCCAATGTCTCCAATATTGCCCCCAGTGTCTCCAATATTGCCCCCAGTGTCTCCAGCATATTGCCCCCACCCCCAGTGTCTCCAGCATATTGCCCCCAGCATATTGCCCTCAGTGTCTCCAGCATATTGCCCCCAGCATATTGCCCTCAGTGTCTCCAGCATATTGCCCCCAGTGTCTCCAGCATATTGCCCCCAGTGTCTCCAGCATATTGCCCCCAGTGTCTCCAGCAATCTGCCCCCCAGTGTCTCCACCAATCTGCCCCCAGTGTGTCCAGCATATTGCCCCAGTGTCTCCAATATTGCCCCCACCCCCAGTGTCTCCAGCATATTGCCCCCACCCCCAGGGTCTCCAGCATATTGCCCCCAGTGTCTCCAGCAATCTGCCCCCCAGTGTCTCCAGCAATCTGCCCCCAGTGTCTCCACCAATCTGCCCCCAGTGTCTCCAATATTGCCCCCACCCCCAGTGTCTCCAGCATATTGCCCCCAATGTCTCCAGCATATTGCCCCCAGTGTCTCCAGCATATTGCCCCCAATGTCTCCAGCAATTGCCTCCAGTGTCTCCAGCAATCTGCCTCAGTGTCTCCAGCAATCTGCCCCAGTGTCTCCAGCAATCTGCCCCAGTCAGTGTCTCCAATCTGCCCCAGTGTCTTCTCTCCAGCATCCCCAGTGTGTCCAGCAATATGGCCGTTCGCAAAGAAAAAAAAAACAAAAACACGTTCTCCTCACCTGTCCTGTGCGCTCCAGCGGCGAGCTCCCTCCTGCAGCGCGCACTCGCCGGCGACTGACAATGACGTCAGACGTCGGCGACGTGTGTGCTGCACCTGCGGCAGACTTCAGCTGCCAGCCTCCAATTGGCTGGCGGCTGTTAACTATTGATGTGTGGGCGCGCGCCCGCACGTCAATACTGAAACTGCCGCAGCGCCGGTAGGGGCCCGCTGAGCATATGAGACGGAGCCCAATGCGGGCCCCCTCTCTGCCCACCGGGCCTATACGCCAGTCAGGGCAGTAATGCCCTGACTGGCGGTGGGCAATCTGAGCGGTAGCCGAGGGCCCCCCCACACCGCTGGGCCCTGGGCTACCGCCCAGATTGACCCTATTATAATCCGCCCCTGCCTATGAGACTGCCAAGTTTGGGTCCGAAAACCTGCAGCCTGTCCAGATCTCACAGTCTGTAACCTGGATCGTTAATGTCAGACATGTGAAACCGGCCTTAGTTTTAGTGTAGTGTGAATCCCATGTCACAGTTAATTATGATTAAAAGTTGTGGCTAATACACTGTCACATGGATAGCTATTCAGAGGCAATTCATGAGTTAATTAGAACTCAATCTGGGAGTGGCTTTGTGCGACTCAATGTGAGGCGTTACCAGGGCCGGACTGGCCATATGGCAAATGCCATGAGGGCCAGTCTGGTCGTGGGCCACCTTGCATGGTATGTTGTTAACAGAATTGGTGTTCTCAAGACACCCATACTGTTCAGAGCTCTGACGAAGCACAAAGTCGCTGACTCAGTCACTTATCCCAGCAGGCCACGGGTATCATTGGAAATATTGCTCTTGTAGTAAATCTTGCTTTCCTCCTTCTAGGTTAATATTAGTAATATATCATACATCTGGTGCTTGGGGACGTGACAACATGGGCCTGTGTGATTTCAAATGCCAGGGCTGAATTCAGTCCCAGTCCGTACTTGGGCGTTACCTAAGGATATGTCATCTCCACACAGCTTACACAGCCCAGGAGATGAGGTCTGATACTTCTCCTTATTAGAAGTTTAATCTTTGTGAAGTGTAATTTCGGGTGTCCCAAGAAAGAGGAGGAAGGAGGCTGAAATACACCAGCAAGAAGATATTTAATATGGTGAGGGTTTATAACGTGGTATCCTTAGAAGGAGAGAGAGCCTGAAATGCATAGATGTCCCTATGTTTCTATATTATTATTGATAATTATTAACCAAATAAATAAATCTTAATGGATTGGTGCTGTGCCCACTGGATGTTTACTGCCAGTCGGAGGATTATATATGGGTTTGATATATTTTTTGTGGAAGTGGAGAGACACAATGGCAGTCCCCCACCCAGAAAAAGTGAGTGATTAATACTAGTTAGTTTAGACTTTTTGAAAGTACCCTGATTTATTTGGTTACTCGCTGTCAGTTTTTCTTCATTTCATTCCTGTATATTGCCTGCCCGATTCCCGCAGTAGAGAGGATTCACCAGTTGTGACTTACAGATGAGTAATCAGTACATTTTGTGGAGGTTTTTGCTGGCTTACGAGTAGTAGTTACCTGTTACTCGCAGTGTGCAAATGAAGACTGCTATATAGCTACATCATCATCCTATATTCCTCATTCTAGTCAAAAGCCCTTTACCAGAGGCATACATATTTTTGTGGGGGTCGGGAGAAGTTGCCAGTGACCGGCCTCACTCTAGTTAGCCACATAGTCACTAGAGGACTTTTCAAAGTATGCTCTCTGTGAAAGAGTTTTAGAGGAAAAGTCCATTTACACAACCAACTGGCAGCATGAGACAACTTTAACCGGTCGGCAGTCATTTGACTGCCTGTTTACATAGGCAGGCCAAAGCAAATAATGCAAACTGAGCAATCTAGACTAGATTGTTCAGTGCGCATAGGCTACCATGGTTCTTGGCAGCATGAGTCCTTTGTACCTAGGACGATGCACTACAGAGAAAGATGATCTTTTATGTTATGCAACAGATGAAGCCCTTGATGAACAAGCATTTGCTCATTCATCTGGTGATCAGCAGCCTGTTTACATAAAAAGGCACAATTCCCTTGCAGTGTAATTGCCCATGGTTCCGTCAGCATGAATCAAATGGCAGGTTCCCCTAAAGTGCGGAATTTAGAATAAAAGATGACACATAAATCTGTAAATATTGTTCTAATAAAAAAATAAATAACAGTAGAAATATATCAACAGCATTTCAGAAAAGGATTGTTTGTCAGAAATATAACACTTTGGAGTAAACACTTACTTGCAAACCAGAACTGAAACATTCTGTTAAAATATCCTGATGTTTTGGTTCATTGACTATTTGAAGAACTTTTATTCGATTCTCAGTTGACTGTGAAGGTGACAAAAGATGCACCAAAAGCCTTACCAGCTGAAGACGAAAAGTATCAGTACATAGATGTAGTATAGTCTTCCACTGATGTTTTGGAGTGCTCACTTTACCTGAGCCCTGCAGAAGGAGCAAACCTAGAATTAGAACATATACAGCAAAGAAAACTCAAATGCAGTCATTGGAAAGACGATTACATTCACATATGACAGATTTGTTGCATACAGTATACTTCAGAATGTGGTGGTTTCTGCAACATGTGAGTGAATATTTAAAAACGATCAGAATTATTACTGAACTTTGCGCTACAAGTGAATTTCTCCTGGACCTCCATCTCAAAGTAACAGTCATAATGTGAAAAATGAAAAGTCATTATTTGTATAGGAGTTGGGAACAAAGCGAGAGTCCAGTGTATCTATGAAAACCTTTCGAAGACAATAACCCTACTCAAACCAAAAGCAAACAAAATAATTTGATCCACACTCCACCCCCAAAAAAGCTATTACAGTGTAGCATTTTAATTGTTACTTTTTGAGATGATTGTATGATTTCTCATCCAATCCTTAATTCAGGATGCATTGCTAAACATTGCATCTCTTCTCTGTCCTGCTGAGTGATGGGTAACAAATTCATAGACTTCTCTTGATCTACAGTGTGTCCGTAAAGTCATGGGGCACTTTTGACCAATCACGGGATCTATTTATAGTCTACATTTTGGAGCAATCATATCAGACCTGTTCATGAGGAAAGATAACAAGAAACAATCAAACAACACAAACTCATTTAAGCTGTTGCTGAGCCCCCAGTCAGATTAACCCCTGATAAACTGAACTCTGATTAATATACTGCAAGGTCTGTGACATTATACAACCACAAGCTTATGCCAGCTGTGTGGTTTTCCATGTCAGTCGAGATGTGGGCGTACAGAGGAAAGTTCAGTGTGTTCTGTGGCTCGCTAAATTCGAATCCTTGACCAAAGTGCTACGTGAATATCAGCGCGTATATAATGATGCGCCACCACATAGGAATAGGGATAAGCATTTGAAGGAAACTGGAAGTTTTGGTGGAGAAACCCTGTGATAGGCCCATTTTTTTCGCGGAGCGATCTGACGGCAAACACCAAATTCAAATCTGTGACCAAAGTGCTACGTGAATATCGGTGTGTTTATAACAAAGAGCCACCACATAGGAATAAGCAGTTGAAGGAAACCGGCGGTGGAGAAACACTGTGATAGGCTCATTTTTTTTCGCGGAGCAGTCTATGACAGCAAACAGGTATCTTGACATGTTGGAATTGTATGCAGTGCCACAATTTCCAGAAGGTGTCATCTTTTAACAGGACGGCGCTTCTCCACACTATGCAACCATTGTTCTTGAGTTTCTGGATAGAACATTCCTCGGTGGTGGATAGGCAGGGGTTCTGTCAAGCCATGGCCACCACGATCCCCGGATCTAAAGCCCTTAGACTTTTACATTTGGGGTTATGTGAACAAACATGTGTATATTGAACATATCAACGACATTAATCACTTAAAACAGAGAATCACAGATGTTATTCACTCTGTTACACCAGACGTCCTTGCCCGTGTGTGGCAAGAACTTCACTATCTTTTGGATGTGTGTAGAGCCCCCCATCGAACTGCACTGAATATGTATGAAACTGGGAGAGTTTTTCTTTTATTTGGAGCAGATTTCCCATTTCTATCGTTTTTTGCTGATTTCCAGTGACTGGTCAAATGTGCACCATGACTTTACGGACACAATGTATATTAGTTATGTTCTAATCTTTCCTTTTCTATTCACCCATTTTTTAAGTGCCTATTATCTGCTTTCTTTCTTGCTACATATTGTGGGCCGTTTTCAGATGTACAAAAGTAAAGTGCTCATCTATGGGAACTCTGCATCTTACTCTGCTAGGACTTAAAAATTCAGAACTCTTATTTATACTGATCTAGAAATATGACTTGTGAAATTGCCCCAAATAAGCCTAGACTTGAGTGTTCATGTTTTACTTGTTTCTTTTCACATTTCAAGAAAAACTGAATACTTAAAAAATGTGAATTTTTTGTATGCCTAAAGGTATCAATACAGAAGAAGCTAAAACGCCTAACCCAGCACTTCTACTTTCAGTATCAGGAGGTGAAAGACCATCCTGACGCAGCATTGAAAGCAGTCTGCTGGTGTCATGGGCTAAAGTTTGTTCCTTATTTGTTTACTGAAAACATGGATCATCAAATAGCACAAACATTACAAATATAAGAAAACCATATGTTGGTAATTTAAAAAAAAATGTCACATACGAATGAGAGCATGATTGCTTCAATCATGATTCTTAATAATTCACTTTGAAATTCCTTTTTTACATGGAAAACATTCAAATGTAACTCGTCTTCAGATGCTTCTAAACACAAATCGGGGTCCACTTTTTCTTCTGCAACATCTAAAACAAAGAAAAACAAAATCAAGCAAATGTCATGTTCACAAAATGTAAATATTGGCATCTAAATCTTATCTCTATCTGCACAAATATAGAAATGAGTTCTTTTGAATGAAGCAAAAGTACAAAATATGACGACTTTAAATGGAGAGTTGCAGCACATTTTAATTCTTACTCACTGAAACTGTTATATGCAAAGGAAATTTGGGACACTACATATATATATATATAAATAAAGGCAAAACTTGCTTAGCCACAGAGTGTATTATTCTACTACAGCCACAGCCTGAGGATGCAGATACGTTGAGAGCTGCCAACCATGAGAACAAGTGTTGGTATGAACCGCTGCCCTCAAGTATTTAGTATCGACCCTCTGGTTGACATAAAAGCGTTAGGCTGACTAAGTAATTCACTATCTATGAACAAAAATCTGCCCATGTAAATGTGCATGTAAAAGTGTCAGTTGTTGGGGCTGGAAGCTTCAGCTGTTAACCCCTTCATGACCTTGGGATTTTCCGCTTTTCCGTGTTCGTTTTTCGCTCCCCTCCTTCCCAGAGCCATAACTATTTTATTTTTCCGTCAATTTGGCCATGTGAGGGCTTTTTTTTTTTTTTGCGGGACGAGTTGTACTTTTGAACGACATCATTGGTTTTACTGTGTCGTGTACTAGAAAACGGGAAAAATATTACAAGTGCGGTGAAATTGCAAAAAAAGTGCAATCCCACACTTGTTTTTTGCTTGGCTTTTTTGCTAGGTTCACTAAATGCTAAAACTGACCTGCCATTATGATTCTCCAGGTCATTACGAGTTCATAGACACCTAACATGACTAGGTTATTTTTTATCTAAGTGGTGAAAAAAAATTCTAAACTTAAAAAAAATAAAAATTGCGCCATTTTCCGATACTCGTAGCGTCTCCATTTTTCATGACCTGGGGTCAGTTGAGGGCTTATTTTTTGTGTGCTGAGCTGTTGTTTTTAATGATAGCATTTTGGTACAGATACTTTCTTTTGATCGCCCAATATTGCATTTTAATGCAATGTTGCGGCGACAAAAAAAACGTAATTCTGGCGTTTCGAATTTTTTTCCCACTACGCCGTTTAGCGATCAGGTTAATGTTTTTTTTTATTGATAGATCGGGCGATTCTGAACGCGGCGATACCAAATATGTGTAGGTTTGAGGTTTTTTTATTGATTTATTTTGATTGGGGCGAAAGGGGGGTGATTTAAACTTTTATATATTTTTTTCACATTTTTTTTTTACTTTTGCCATTTTTCAATAGCCTCCATAGGAGGCTAGAAGCAGGCACCACTCGATTGGCTCTGCTACATAGCAGCGATCTGATGTTCGCTGCTATGTAGCAGAATTGCAGGTGTGCTGTGAGCGCCGACCACAGGGTGGCGCTCACAGCTGCCGAGGATCAGTAACCATAGAGGTCTCAAGGATATATATATATATATTTTTGCCTCTTTGACGTCACGAGTGCAAAATATCTAGTTAATAAACCTGGGCCAATTGATATTGGTAAGTATGATTGCCATTAATTATACTTTTTTAACATCATACAACAAAAAAGCTTTGTAAACCTTGATAAATAAGTCTGTTGACACCAAGAACTGTCAATCGCTGAAGTCTTTGCACAAACTCTGATTCAGAAGCGCTTATTGGATTTTCTTGACTCATTCTTCTGTGCATTAGTTCTGTAAGTGCACTACTTGCAAATGAACGCATAGTCATTAAAAGAGGGTCTGACTGTGCAAAAGGTAACCTTTGTGCACCTAGGAAGCAAACATACATTGTTTAAGTGTATAACAAAAGTAAATAGTTTCTATACTGTTATTTTATTATTTTTACAATATTTAAATGTTTCATATTTTTAATGAAATAAGTAAAGAAGATAGATTATCCTGGTTGTATATGCTGTTGTATAAAATTATTGGCTGGTCAGAAAAATAGAAAGTTCACATATGCACACTTGATTTGCAAGCTGTTACTTGGTAATGTGTTTTAAAGAATCCCATTTACACAAAAAGGTTGTTTTTACAAGCTGTACCATGGAGCTGTAGGGAAGGTCTGTTACGTAACATTATAATACAGTGTGCATACCCTTGATGAGGCTGATGTACTTGCTTTAAAAATTAATGTCAAAACGGCTGTATAATCCTATTTGAAATGCTACCCACTTCATTTCAAAATGAGCATTTTTGGAGGTCTTCCTTTGGTTCATCCTCACCACCCTTCCGTTACGTTTCTGCATCAGTGATGATGTCTTTGACCTGGATATGTGATTGCTAAGAAATGGTGGGATGCGCCAAACAGATTTTTGTTGCGGCTTTATTTTGTGGTTGGGAAGTTTAAATAAGTTCTGACATGCATTTTTGTTTTTTGTCTTCTGGTAGCACTGCCCATATATTGGTGTTTGCATGCATGGCAATTAATAACATAAATGGGTTAATATTGTAAGCTCTGTTAGTCTTATAGGAAATTACTTGATTTGTTTTATTTATACACACACAGCCAAAATGTGAAAGGTCAGCTGGCTATGTACTTTAGTTGGGCCAAAACCATATGAAATAATAATCAAGCCGACGCTTTTACAGTTTTTCAGTGGCTTGGGAAATCTTTAGTAATGTACCAAAGAAACTCACAGTACAAATGTATTAAATGGTCACTGTTATTTCAACAAACTTATGGGTATTAGATTGCCAATATAGTAATATGCTTCCAATAACATTCTTGCTTCATCAAACATTGCTCTAAAGTTATGCCACTTGGTGCCCCCTTCTGATAACTTGCTGTCCCTACAGTTATGGCCACTTGGTGCCCCCTTCTGATAACTTGCTGTCCCTAAAGTTATGTCACTTGGTGCCCCTTCTGATAACTTGCTGTCCCTAAAGTTATGTCACTTGGTGCCCCTTCTGATAACTTGCTGTCCCTAAAGTTATGCCACTTGGTGCCCCCTTCTGATAACTTGCTGTCCCTAAAGTTATGCCACTTGGTGCCCCCTTCTGATAACTTGCTGTCCATGAAGTTATGCCACTTGGTGCCCCCTTCTGATAACTTCCTGTCCCTAAAGTTATGCCACTTGGTGCCCCCTTCTGATAACTTGCTGTCCCTACAGTTATGGCCACTTGGTGCCCCCTTCTGATAACTTGCTGTCCCTAAAGTTATGCCACTTGGTGCCCCCTTCTGATAACTTGCTGTCCCTACAGTTATGCCACTTGGTGCCCCTTCTGATTACTTGCTGTTCCTAAAGTTATGCCACTTGGTGACCCCTTCTGATAACTTGCTGACCTCACAAGCCTGATGCTGCTCCGGCTCCCACACTGACACAGAACCTCCTGTTGCACACAGCCTCTCATCATTTGCAGACTCAGACTGTCCACAGGGTACAGGTGAATTCCCTCGTTGAACCCAGTGTAGGAATTGGTGCCCACGCTTCTACTTGACAGACTATAGTTAATACACTGTCTCAGAATTTATTACCAAACTACCTAGTTTATTATTATATAGAAGCATAGGTTGAGCTGACATAGAAAAGCCATAGCCTTCTCAATATTGCCGCAGGGGCGGTTTCCCCACCAATCACCTGACAGCTTCCTGCAGTTTAAGGACTGCTGATACCTGTGGAATGCCCTTGTATGAACAAGTATCCCGACTCAGAGCTAATAGGGTCTCTAGGCCAAGGTGAGACATCAGACTAATACAAACAAATGTGTGTGTCCCTTTATGTTTAGATAATTAAAATAAATTAATTTTTTACATTTCTATCATCATTTTGCACTCGGAGTAAAACTGCTCTTCATAATTTGAAGAATGTGTAAACCTGTACAACACGATTGGTAGATCTGTAGTTGTAGGGGTCCCACAATTGGGGTACCGACTGATTACGGGTAGGAGGTCCTTTGCCTCCTTTTTAGATAGAGGGGTGGTCTTACATGCGCATGGCTGACTGTTCTCACACAATCTTTTACACAGTGAGAGCAGCAGTGGTGCAAATGCATAGCTGCAATTCATTTAGATAAGGGGAGCATGATACCTGTTCTAATGAGCTGTTGCTAAGGTGAGACCCCATCAGTAAAACATTGACTTCCTGTATTGGGGATGGGTTATGGGAGTTGTTTGTGGGTCATAACCTTAAAATAGGCGTCACACCAATATGTAGAGCAACCATAAGCAATATGGAAGAAATGCAAACTTTATTATCAACTTGCTCTAAAAATGTTATAATTTAAAAACTTCTAGAAGATAATTTAATTGTAATACCCTGAAAACAAGTCTGTCGTTTATCTGCAAAATGTGCATCTATAAATAAGGAATTTGAAATTGGCGTTGTGGTAAAACTGCATGCAAATACTTTCACAATCTTTCCATTGAAATGTGCGGAGAATGTGACGACCGGGAATTGGTGACCGAGGGCCACAATGCCACCTCAGTCTGACAACAAGCAGTAGAAATTCTGCTATAATAGTGTTATGTATAAAAATATGTTTAGCATGACATTTTCATAAGATCAATAGAAATTATTTCACAAAATAATCCCTTTCAACAGCATGTTTCATCACATATCCTTGTATTAGATTTTTTTGTTTAATATGTTGAAATACTAAGCCTCAGGAACATTGGATTTCTCAGCAACTCAGTAGGCTAATGAACAATGCAAATAGGCAAATGGGCAACTTGGTGGCTCAGTGGTTAGCTCCGCAGCGCTGGAGTCCTGGATTCAAATCCCACCAAGGACAACATCTGCAAGGAGCTTGTATGTTCTCCCTGTGTTTGTGTGGGTTTCCTCCGGGTTCTCCACTTTTCTCCCACACTCCAAAGATATATGGATAGGGAATCTAGATTGTGAGCCCCATCGGGGACAGCGATGATAATGTCTGTAAAGCGCTGTATACGTGTGTAAAATAAATCTAGCAACACTAACTATGGGATGCATAAATATCAGGCATGATAACTATACCATAAAGCTTATACAACCTTAATGTTACTGAAAATTAAAGGAGGTGTCCACTATTGGATAACCCCTCCGTAATTTCTACAATGCCCCAAATAAAATAAAAACAAACACATACCTAACCCCGGGAACGGGAGCAATGCCGGAGCGATGCCTAACAGCACTCATTGAATTTCGTCTGATGGAACTGGCATGTTGGTGCTGAGAGAGACAGCACCAACATTATGCTCAGTCCAGCAGGTACGTGTTATTTGGGGCACTGTAGCATTTAAGAAGGAATTGTCTCGTGGTGGACAATATCTTTAATGGTTACCATAACTACAAATACAATAGCAACTATAGAATTGTTTTTGCAATCAATCACTTACTACTTACCGGTCGCACTTTTTCTTTTAGTGTATTTTGCATGCGAAGATTGAAGAAAACTAGAAGTGGTGAAAATATTTTGAGGATCTTGGTTTGAGGTTGTCTTTATGAACTCCACAGCAGAGTGTAAAATTTTAAATTGCATTGCAACAGCAATGTCTGGAAAAGAAAAACACCAACACAAACTTATTGTGAGTCAAATCCAATCTCGTAAAAGGAACCTTTTATATCCAAAAATACTATTTACCTGCAGAAACAGAGTTAATGTGAGGGCAAATAAGGTTAAAATTCTGCTTGTCTCTTACTGGAAGGAAGAGTGGCTACAGGGAGAAAATGAAGTTTTATCATTCCTTTAGCCGTTCACTTCCAGTGATGGGGCGGTTATAGTCACCCGTGACTACAGTAACAGCGCTGTAATCACTGAATGAGAGCCGCTCTGAAGCACGTGGGGATGGTCATTTTTGCAGTGTTCACCATGCAGTATATATAACTTGTTATATTTATTCTCCAAGTCGTTACATTTACAGGGAATAACAAGCCTGAATTTTTTTTTGTGCTTTACTACTTTTGCACACAAAACCAAAAATTTTTGGGACAGAAATATTTTGTTATTATGTCACTATATTTTTACAGTAATAACGTTTTTGTTTTTTTTTAATCAAAAAAGCTGTCTGAGGGCTTCTTTTGGTACATTTTCAGGTACATATAACTTTTTAAGTCCATTTTTTCGATAATGTGAATGTTTAAAAGCAACAATTCTGCCACAGGTTTTTTTCAGAAGGATTTTGTTTAGGCATTCATCATTATGCAGTATAAATGAAGTGTTAACCTTATTCTGTAGGGCAGTACGATTACGACAATAGCACAGTTATTTTTCTTTATATTTTATTTCTGCACAATCTACAATAAAAACACTTCAAAATGTGTATATATACACTCTCACACATCAACAGTGAGGAAAATCAGGATTTAATACACTGCCAATTTTGCAAGTTTTCCCACCTACAAAGAATGGAGAGATCTATAATGTAGCGCCCCCACTGCCGCAGGGCCGAGGGGTACCCGGTACCGGGCCTCTGAGTCTCTGCTCTGGGGTTGTCACGGTGGCTAGGCCCCGGTCCGTGACCCTGCCGAAGGGCGCTCAGTATCTAATAGATGTGGATGGTGGTGGTGATGCGGTGCAGTAAATAACGAGGACACCAGGTTGCAGTCTCTTTACCTCTTTACTGAAGATCTCTGGGTCCTCAGTCCGGAATACGGTTCACCAGGCTACGCAAGTCCGGCCGGCCCAATGGCACCTCCAGAGTTCTCTTTGCAGGTGGAAATCTGTGCCTTCCTGCTAGCGCTATGTGTTGTGGTCCTCCACTGCTGGGCTTACGGGATAGTACCCCACAACTGTTGTGTCTGTTTCTGATGTTCCCTCACAACTCGTTCGGATGATGTTCTTCTCCCCCGTCCCTCCCTGATGTTCTGGTTAGGATGGCACCCGTATGACAAGTAGGCTCGGAGCTCTTCCGGGACCCTAGAGTCGCCCCTCTCCTAGTGCGCCCCCCATGTCTTCATAGGTGATGTATGTGAGACAGCCCGCCTGAGACTGACTGTCCTGCCGTTGGTTTGAAGTATTGCTTGAAGCTAGATTTATAAATACTTCCTCGGCGTTCCGGCCGCCGGTTGTGCGCCTCAGTAGGATGTTGCCTCGGTCTTACAGCACGACTCCTACTGGTATTTCTCCTCTTGCTTTGATCTCGTTTCTCACTCAGCACAATATATCTCGCTTCTATTCCTTTCTTAGGGCACCGCCGCTATGCTGAGCAGGCACGGTCCCGTGACATTCTTTCTTGTAGCCAGGCCTCTGTCAGGGTCCCAAACCTGACAGGGACCCTACCGAATCTTCCCCCACAACACCCTCTGCCACAAGGTGTTGCCTGGTTCCAACCCAGTCAGCTTTCTGTCTAACTTCCTGCCTGACCCCCAGTTTACCCACAGTGGTGAGGAGTGGCCTAATAAATAGCACCCTTAGCTCCCCCTGGAGGCCCGACTGTGAAATGTATTGGTGTATGTGATACCTGGTCAGATGAACTCCTTCAGTACTATCAGACGTACCATAGCCCCCCTTAGCGGCGGAGCCACAGTACTGCAACGACCAGGACTCTGGGGCGCTGCACTCCCCCCCGGTTAAATCCAGTACTCCGGGACTGGGAAGAAAACAACAATACAGGTTAGCAAAAAGACATACAATTTTTGTGAGTGCAATAACAGTAAGCATATTTAAACAGGCTTCCCTTTATGGGAGGTGAGGGCACTTGAACGTTACAAACATGGTTAAATATTATAGCAACATGCTATAACTAACTTTCTTTTACCAAACCGGGTATTCTACTAAGTGCAAAATTGTTGAACAATAATTTAACATTGCCTTTAAGGATGTACACTCTAAATCCACTAAAGACCTTCTTATAACACATTATAAGGCAATTAACTTCATACTCCTTCTTTAAATCTGCAGGACCGCCTGTCCTAGATGCTCCAGACCTACTGCCTCTCCTTTCTTTACAGGACCGCCCCTTTCAGCCCGGGCCTACTGTCCTTCCACTACTATACACAGTATAGAACATAACATTTACTTTCAGTTTGAAATCACTGAGCCATCCCTACATGACTCCTAAGAGGACTCACTGATTAACCCCGTACGGGTTCACTTTCTGTCCTCATTGTTCTATCAACGTTACCAAACATTTCTTACAATCAACTAGTTGGATACACATAACTTTTATATGTAAGCATCATCATCACTTTCTTTTTGTCAAGACATTATTGCTATCTATCTGTCTTAAAGCAATACCATTCTTTAAGTGCAACAAGTGAACATCCCCTTTAAGAGGGGATCCAGTCTGTATGAGGTAGCACATCTTCTCAAGCTACCAGTCCGTACTCAGCAGAGGCTCCGGTGCGGTATCTTAGCAAAGAGTCCTTCTTTAAGTAAAACCAGTAGGGAGCACCTTTAAGGAGGTGCAAACTATTTACAAGGAGTTTGTATCATGCATTGTTCATGATTCAGCAGTTCTTTGATAACTTGACAAAGGTAGAAAACAAACAAAAAGCAATAGGGATCCCGGGTCAACAAAGGGATCCCTTTAAGGATAACCCTAGTCGGGTTTAAAGCAGCAAAACAGCAGGAAACAAACAGTTAACTATTTACAGTTTCAGGTTTCCGAGGGTTAGTTGGACGGCTTCCAGGGCTGCACCTGGCACTTAACCCTTCTTGGCCTGGGAAAAGTGAGGTCCAGGGTTATACCCAGTGCTGGACAAACGCCGTTAATCCGTCTTGCATGTACAGTTAAATCGGACGCAGCGATGGAGGTCTGCGCAGCTTGAGTAGGGGCATTTGCTGCAGCAGAGGTAGCGGCTGCTGCAAGATCAGTCACTAGAACGGTCAGCAGCTGTGGCACTAGCAGTCACTGGAGTGATGTCGGTTGTCAGGGCAGGGTTGTCCTTCATACCTGCTTCAGATGCGGTCCCTCCGGTGCCGGTCTGCTCCGTCTCCGCTGGGGTCTGGAACGCTGGTTGCGGGGCCTTGTGCTGCGACGTCGTCATCTCTGCTTGCAGCATCCCGCTTTCCGGCAGGGCCTTGCTTTCTGGCTTCGGAGCCCTGGAACTTCTCTCCTGCTCCGGACCAGACGAGGCTGCCGACAGGCGTCCGGCGAGGCTCCCGATGAAGATCTTCTTCCACCCGGCCTCAGTGCTCAGCTGCGTCCGCCGGGGTCGGTCGCTGAGCTCTTCCACTCCGGCCTGCAGGAATTCAGCATCAGCGGTGGAGGCCTGGTTGCGGTGCCCCTCCGGGTGGCTGGGGGAGTCCTCTGCTCCGACCCCACGCTCCGGCTCCGGGCGGCTCGCCATGGCGTCCTCCATATCGCTGACTTCTTCTTCCTGGTCCTTTTCCCGCTCTCTCCTTCGTGGGCGGTTTCGCTTTTGTTGTCTCCGCCCCCCATTGAGGATCAGTAGGCGGATCTCGGCTGCTGACGGACACGTCCTCAAGGGGCCGAGATATTTAGACTGGGCGGCCATTGTCTTTCGCGCTCTTCAGCTTGTTCACGCCCACTTCCACGCCCTTCTTCTTCTCCTGCGCTCTCCTTAGCGCTGTAATGGCGGCAGTTTTGGCGCGAACTTCTGGCGGCAAGTGGCAATACACAGTCTTTGCAATAAGTCACAGTCCAAGCACAATAAATCACAGTTCCAAGGCACACATGACCTGATTCTTCAGGCTTAAGTAGATCCTGTTCGTGACGCCAAGTTGTAGCGCCCCCACTGCCGCAGGGCCGAGGGGTACCCGGTACCGGGCCTCTGAGTCTCTGCTCTGGGGTTGTCACGGTGGCTAGGCCCCGGTCCGTGACCCTGCCGAAGGGCGCTCAGTATCTAATAGATGTGGATGGTGGTGGTGATGCGGTGCAGTAAATAACGAGGACACCAGGTTGCAGTCTCTTTACCTCTTTACTGAAGATCTCTGGGTCCTCAGTCCGGAATACGGTTCACCAGGCTACGCAAGTCCGGCCGGCCCAATGGCACCTCCAGAGTTCTCTTTGCAGGTGGAAATCTGTGCCTTCCTGCTAGCGTTATGTGTTGTGGTCCTCCCCTGCTGGGCTTACGGGATAGTACCCCACAACTGTTGTGTCTGTTTCTGATGTTCCCTCACAACTCGTTCGGATGATGTTCTTCTCCCCCGTCCCTCCCTGATGTTCTGGTTAGGACGGCACCCGTATGACGAGTAGGCTCGGAGCTCTTCCGGGACCCTAGAGTCGCCCCTCTCCTAGTGCGCCCCCCATGTCTTCATAGGTGATGTATGTGAGACAGCCCGCCTGAGACTGACTGTCCTGCCGTTGGTTTGAAGTATTGCTTGAAGCTAGATTTATAAATACTTCCTCGGCGTTCCGGCCGCCGGTTGTGCGCCTCAGTAGGATGTTGCCTCGGTCTTACAGCACGACTCCTACTGGTATTTCTCCTCTTGCTTTGATCTCGTTTCTCACTCTGCACAATATATCTCGCTTCTAATCCTTTCTTAGGGCACCGCCGCTATGCTGAGCAGGCACGGTCCCGTGACGTTCTTTCTTGTAGCCAGGCCTCTGTCAGGGTCCCAAACCTGACAGGGACCCTACCGAATCTTCCCCCACAACACCCACTGCCACAAGGTGTTGCCTGGTTCCAACCCAGTCAGCTTTCTGTCTAACTTCCTGCCTGACCCCCAGTTTACCCACAGTGGTGAGGAGTGGCCTAATAAATAGCACCCTTAGCTCCCCCTGGAGGCCCGACTGTGAAATGTATTGGTGTATGCGATACCTGGTCAGATGAACTCCTTCAGTGCCATCAGACGTACCATAGCCCCCTTAGCGGCGGAGCCACAGTACTGCAACGACCAGGACTCTGGGGCGCTGCAATAATATATATCATTATATCATAGGTACACTTCAACTGTGAGAAACAGAATCCAAAGAAAAAAAAAAAACAGAAAATCACATTGTATGATTTTTTTACATAATTAATTTGCCTTTTATTGTAAAAAACTAGATGGTGGCCTGATTCTAATGCATCGGGTATTCTAGAATATGTATGTAGTTTATTTATGAAGTTTTCAGAATAATGCAATTTATACACAGGATTAGGCCGGCCGGGAGTGACTAATTAGCGAAGTGTGGTTGAAATTCCGCGCCAATTCATGGACGGACGTAGTATATAGCAATGTGGGCACCATATCCCTGTTAAAAAAAAAGAATTAAAATAAAAAAAGTTATATACTCACCTTCCGTTGGCCCCCAGATCCAGGGGAGGCGTTTACCGATGCTCCTCGAGACGCTCCAGTCCCAAGAATGCATTGCGGTCTCGCGAGATGACGACGTAGCGGTCTCACTAGACCGCTACGTCATCATCTCGCGAGACCGCAATGCATGGCCCGGAGCGGGAAAGGCGCCGGAAGGTGAGTATATAATGATTTCTTATTTTTTTTAACATTAGATCTTTTTACTATTGATGCTGCATAGGCAGCATCAATAGTAAAAAGTTGGTCACACAGGGTTAATAGCAGCATTAACAGACTGCGTTACACCGCGGCATAACGCGGTGTAACGCAGCCATTAACCCTGTGTGAGCGCTGACTGGAGGGGGCACTGACAGAGAGTAGGAAGGGGCGAATTTGCGGCCGGACTGTGCCAGCGACGCGGGATTTCCGTGACAGACAGACAAACAGACAGAAGTGCCCCTTAGACAATTATATATATAGATAAGTATTTGATAATATAGAAAAACACAACTTAATATTTGGTACAAAAACCTTTGTTTGCAATTATAGAGATAATAATAATAATTTTTATTTGTATAGCGCCAACATATTCCGCAGCACTTTACATTATAGAGGGGACTTGTACAGACAATAGACATTACAGCATAACTATAAACACAGTTCAAAACAGAAACCAATAGGAATTAGGTCCCTGCTCGCAAGCTTACAAACTATGAGGAAAAAGGGGAGACACGAGAGGTGGATGGTAACAATTGCTTTTGTTGTTCGGACCAGCCATAGTGTAAGGCTCGGGTGTTCATGTAAAGCTGCATGAACCAGTTAGCCTAAATACGTAACAGTACAGACACAGACTGAGATCAGACGTTTCCTTTAGTTCTTGACCAAGTTTGAACACACTGCAGCAGGGATTTTGGCCTACTCCATACAGATCTTTTCCAGATCTTTCAAGTTTCGGGACTGTCGATTGGCAACATTGAGTTTCAGCTCCCTCCAAAAATTTTCTATTGGGTTCAGGTCTGGAGATTGACTAGGCCACTCCAGGACCTTGACATGCTTCTTATGGAGCCACTTCTAAGTTGGCCTGGCTGTGTGTTTTGTGTATTTGTCATTCTGGAAGATTCAGCCACGACTCATCTTCAAAGCTCCTACTGAGAGAAGGAGGTTGTTGGCCAAAATCTTGCGATACATGAGCCCATTCATCCTCCCTTTAAAGGGAATCTGTGACTTACAAACTGCAGCCACCGCCATCAGGGCTTATCTACAGCATTCTACGCAGTATATAACACAGGGCACATAGTATATAGGAGAATAGCAGAGGCCACGTAGTATATAGCAGAACCCACGCAGTATATAACACAGGGCACGCAGTGTATAGCAGAGTCCACGTAGTATATAGCAGAGGCCACGTAGTATATAGCAGAGCCCACGTAGAATATAGCAGAGCCCACGTAGTATATAGCAGAGCCTACGTAGTATATAGCAGAGCCCACGTAGTACATAGCAGAGTCCACGTAGTATATAGCAGAGCCCACGTAGTATATAGCAGAGCCCACGCTGTATATAACACAGGGCACGCAGTATATAGCAGAGGCTACGTAGTATATAGCAGAGGCCACGTAGTGTATAGCAGAGCCCATGTAGTGTATAGCAGAGCCCACGTAGTGTATAGCAGAGCCCACATAGTATATAGCAGAGCCCACGTAGTATATAGCAGAGCCCACGTAGTATATAGCAGAACCCACGTAGTATATAGCAGAGCCCATGTAGTATATAGCAGAAACCACGTAGTATATAGCAGAGCCCACGTAGTATATAGCAGAGCCCATGTAGTATATAACACAGAGAAGTATGTAACACAGCCCAAGTAGTATGGCAGCTTTCTGGAGACCGTCCCCGGCCCGTGCGTCCATGAGAGGAGCAGATGTACGGCCGCTAGTGAGAGTGGCGGAGGTGCCATCTCCGGCAGTGCAGGAGCAGCACACGGCCCGCGCCTAACAATAACAGGACACATGTGTAGATGACAGAGAGGCCAAGGGCCCGGCCGGGAGTGTGGCTCACACGGGGCGCCCTGCAGGACTCCACAGTGCCGGCACATGGGCTGGCTCCGAAGAGCTGTTCACGTGTGGGGTGATAGTCCGCCCTTCCTGTAGTCCGGCACGGAGGCCGTCGCTGGCGGAGGACATCGTGGCTGCTCCCGGGAGTGTGCGGAGCCCCGGGCACAGGTCAGATGATGGCGGCCGCTGTGATCTCCCCGTTGTATTTCCATGTCCTGCATTGTGAGCGCTCGCTGCTTCCTCCCCATTATAACCTCGTGCAGCGACGTGCACCATGTGCGGGTCATGTGTCAGCAGTGAAGCACGCAGGGGGCACTGACGGGGGGAGTAGGGAGGGACTAATCGGACTGTGCCCGTCGCTGATTGGTCGCGGCAGCCATGACAGCCAGCTGGCGCGTCCAATTAGCGACGCGGGATTTCCGTGACGGAAGTTGCCGACAGACAGACAGAAAGACGGAAGTTCCCCCTAGACAATTTTATATATATATATATATATATATATATATATATATATATATATATATATATATATATACACATATATATAAATAAAGATAGACAAATGCTTATCCTTGTCTGGGATTTCTCTTTCTTTTAGTTTATGTTTTGGGTTTTGGTTTCACCCTTTTATATTGAGTGGTCACCACTTGCCCTCACCACATATCTACATACCTTATACGTTCTATTTATATTACTGTATATGTATTTTTTATATATATAATTTTTATATATTTTATTGGCTTTTTTTATTATCCTTTGTGTGTGGTGCTTTTAGTCATGTAGACAATTGAGTGAAGGTTTATTTTTTGTGAGACTAGCTGTAGTTTTCACTAGTACTAATTTTGGGTTCACTAGTACTAATTTTGGGAACAAATTCATTTTTGATAATTTATTCAGCTTTATTTCTGTAGCGGGAGTGGGCAAACACTGAAAAGGGGAACCTCTCTGCCCTGTGAGCTATTAGGACAGTCAGAAATGTGAATTGACACCAGAACACCATATAAGGTGCCCCGAAACGCTATCCCCTTTGTATTTTTTTATTCTGCTAATGCATTCTCCAAGACATACTTCTCCAAGATGCTCAAATATAAATATATCTGAGGCTTAGACTAAACTGCCCTCTGTGGGATCTCTCATATAATTGTGATCCTTACTTTCGTTATACTTCTGCAAAGAGGAAAAATGTTCTTCCTGCCCTGGGGCATGCAGAACCTTCTATTACATCCAGAATAGATCATGCCGATGTTTTTTTACTCAGTTTAAATATTCCTTCTTTTGGCAATATTAGTAGCTTTATGCTCTTTTACAGTTTTCCATACATACAACTAGTCCGAGGCCACGTTTAAACATTTAGTATTTTGGGCAGTATTTTACAAGAGTATTTGTAAGCCAAATGCTACGTCTGCCTTATCAACTTTAAATAATTTTTCATTTTTCCTACGAAATTTACAATACCTATTTTTTAGTGACCACATTACTTTTAAAGCGACTTTAAGGGTCCTGTATGTCAGAAAACCTCCCAAACAAAAAGCCAGTGTAAAAACTGCAACCCTCATAGTATTTAAACCTGCATTTATGAAGTTTCAAACCCTTCAGGTGCTTCACAAAAATAATTGCAAAGTGGAAGAAAATAATGAAAAACTACGTATTTTTCACAAAAATGTTGCTTAAGCCCCACATTTTTCATTTCCACAAGGGTAACGGTAGAAAATGGTCCACCTAATTAGTCGTGTAATTTATCCGGACAACGCCGATGCCCCATATATGAGAGAAAACTACTCTTTAAGCACAAGGGAGGGCTCAGAAAGGAAGGAGTGCGGTTTGATTTTTTGAAAGCAAATATGGCCCAAAGAGACTGAAGACACCATGACACATTTGAAGAGCCCTCAGGGTGTCCAAACAACAGAAACCCCTCACAACTGACCCAATCTTTCGAAACTACACCCATCAAGGAATTTATCTAGGTGTGTTATGAGCATCTTGAACCCACAGGTGCTTCATAGAATTTTAAAACATTGGACCGTGACATGGACACAGGCTTCATTCAGACTACTAGGTCCAGGATCCAAAGGTAGAATGGTTACTGACATGGAGACTCAGACAGAGTTCATTCAGGGACTGGTTGCACTCAGACCGGGGGACGAGATTCAGGCACTGGTCACACTAGGTCTAGGGACTATGGGTTCAGGACTGGCTGAACAAGGACCTGGAATTATGGTTTCAGGATACTGACTACACCAGAATCGGGAGACCTCACAACTCATTAGTAGACTACCACACTACCTAATGATTCATGGTTGCTTGGCACCTCTCTATTGGGGAAGGTGCCTTTTTAACAAGATGCCCCCTAGCTATTGTCTGGGAGCCATCTTGCAGGTTTACTCTTCTATTAAAAGCCTCTCTGCCATTGGCTGGGGACAATTAACTATGTGTGCGAGCTGCCAGGGGAATGTGTGCACTAGGTGTGCCATCGGGGACTGCGGTGTGCACAACACCAGGAGACGGAGTACGCAGTGGACCACGACGAATGGCTAATGTGGTGAGTATGCCGGCATTACTCCATGGAGGGGAGCCATGCACAGTCCAAAGCTTCCAAAACAGCCAATGACCTGACCTTAATCCAATAGAAGATTTATGGAAGGAGCTAAAGCTCAGAGTTCATAGAATGAGCCCACGGAACTTTTAAGTTTTGAAGAGTGTTTGTGTGGAAGAATTTGTAAAAATCAAACCTTAGCAATACATGCAACTAGGTTCTCCATACAGCGGGTGTCTTGAAGTTGTCATCACGAACAAAGGCTTTTGTATGAAGCATTAAAAAAAATTTCATTAAGCTTGTTCAATACTTTTTCTCTGTGTCATTTCTCATTATTACACATAACAATTGTGGAAATCTATGGTTTGATTTATTCGGCTGTGTGGATTGGATGGGTTGTTGAAACATCTGGTGAAAATTTCATGGCAATAGCTCCTTAAGAAATATGTTTACTTAGAACATATACACATATATATAGCATAAGTGTATGTATAAGAGTTTCATGAATGTATGGGATTTTAGAGTTCAACACATGTAGATAAGATGGCACTTTTATATATTAGCTACAAAAAGTCATTGGTGGCAGTGAGGATAATCACCTATTTGGATAAAGTCAGGAGCCGCTCGATCTGCCCCCTCACCTCCTCGCTAAAGCTGCTCACTAAACTTCCTGGTGTATCAGCGCAGCATCAGCAGTGATAAGTCAGGTAGGGGACGCCGTCTGGCCATTGTGTCCACACCCACAACAAACTGCGCGTCTGCGCAGACAGAACAACCAGTGGGAGTCTGCATGCGCACACACGTGAGGCAGTTTGCTCTATCAAGTGAGCGCTGTCCATCAGAAGAAGTCCGGGTGCACTGTAACACCTTCATGTGCATAGAAATGTAAACATAATTTCTCACGCACTGTGATGGGTACAATGCTATTATAACTCTTATATTGGCTAAGTACTAAATATAGTTAGTTTAAAACACATTTAATTGAAAATTCTTACTTTGCAACCTTTCATTTTTGCTTTCATTCAGATATCCAAGTATCACTATTAAATCCTCAACAATTCGGAAATACTGGGATCCAGATGAACTGCAGGAGTGTATAGTAACAGCTATCAGCAGTTGCTGCAAGTCAGAAGCAAGCAAAATATATTCATCCTGGGAAACACTAGAAGATGGAATGAAAAAAGTTAGCCATGTTTGAATGAGTGGGTGTATATTAATACATGAAACGCTAATATATTCGGACCATGTGGCCCCTTCCCCACCTTCTAACACCCATTATCTCTGACAAATATAAAAGGATCTGGTTACGTTTTTCATGCAGTTCAATCTGTGGTCAGCATAGTATAGAGGAGGAGGAACTGGGCTGCATGATATAAGTTGTTGGAAAAGATGTAATAAAATCCCTAGTGTTTATATACAGATGAGTCCAAAAAAAGAAAAAAAGAACAAGGCAAACTCCCCAAGCTGCCGCATTGTCTGTAGGTTTGTAGAGTTGTATCGTAAAGCGGCAGTCTGAAACCAAAGTTTAATGTAATCCGAAATGTCTATCTATTTAATGTAATAATCAATTTGTTACCATCTTTTCAGTTAGCCACTGAAAGTTGAGGAAACAGATATAGCAAATCAGAAAAACTAGACTACATTTCTAATTGGAGGCATTTGCTAATATTATTATTACACGTCCTACACATTGGGATAGGATCTTGGAGATGGCAACACCTCATTAATGTTTGGCTACACAGCAGCAATATACATCTACAAACGTTATTTCAATGACTGCTTACAGTGAGGGGTATACTCGTATTATTTTCTGTGTGGCTCACATCAATATCGCAAAAGAAAAAATCTTACCTTGTTTGAATACCACATAGGGTTGCTAATGTATTACACAAGGCATACAGCAATCCACTGTCAAGCAGCATATCGGCAACTTTTGAGCAGGAATTAATCATCTGAAGCAAAAGGCAAAAGGAGCTGTGCAAAAGGCGAGCATCATGTAAAGAATTCTCAATCAATCCAAGAACTGGGATGATGCACCACTTCCTGAAAATATTTGCAGATTTTATTTCATCAACATGAAACCTATTTGGGGAAAAACAAACTATTAGCCATTTGTATTGAATTTAAAACCAAATCCAGACACAACTACGGTATTTGTCTAATTTTGTTGAAATCGCACATCCTATGGTATAAGCACTCTGCTTTTTCCAACAGACCCATACAAACAGTCAGGAAATTTGCTAGTTTGGGGTGTGCACGTTATTAGGACCTGGTGGCACCTAAAGGTACAGATCTCCATTGTTTATTTATTTTGCACTTGAGCACAATGCACTTTGAGTACTATACGGAGTTTCTGTTTCTCATTTCTTGACACTGCTGCACCTTAATTGTTTCTACCAGGGTTTTTTCACCTTTTTACTTATTGATTTAATGATCATCATTATTAATTTTTCAATGCATTTTTCTGATTTTTTAATTTAATCTTTGGAGATTTTTAAATACCCTTACAAGGAGCCCACATATCTCCATTATATATGGCCTAATATATTGTTGTGGTTTCTTTTTATCCTTGGGTCCACCATCTGTAATATTGACTATATTTGCAAATTTACATTTTCAGCTTGTTTAATTTGTCCTGATACGTGCACACAATTTATTTTAGTATAACTGTTGCTATTATTATCTAAATAAAGACATATATTTTATCTATATAATCTTGTCTGGACTTTCATGGTTTTTCCATACTTTTGGTGGTTGGTTTCTTCCCTCATTTTGAGTGGTTACCACTCTTTTGATATAACACCGGGGATATTTTATTTTTATATATAATTTCACTTTTTAAGCTACCGTAATTGCTATATTGAACATTTTCCCTGAAGTGTTGTTATGTTGTTCTAGTTTTCAACTATTCAAGATCTTCACAGAAATTAAAACAAAATACAATGAATAAATGAAAAATTCCACTTTTCCAGCTAAAATATTGTATTAGCTCCATATTTTTTATTTTCGTAAGGGCAAAGTAGAAAATGAAACCCACAATTTGTTGTTTAATTTCTTCTGAATGCACCAACTCCCCACAAGGGGTAAAAAATACGGTTTGGAAACACTGCATGGCACGGCTAGGAAGGGAAGGAGTTCTTTTTCACTTTTGGCTGGAGTAGACTGCTGACGTTATGTTGCATCTTTAGAGCCCCTGAAGTGCCATAATAGAAGAAAACCTTTGAAAGGGACCCAGTTTTGAAAACTAGACACCTCAAGGAACTAATCTGTGGGTGAGAATTTTCAACCTAGAAGTATTTCACAGTTTCACATTTCATGACATTGGGCTGTGAAAATAAAAAAGTTATTTTTCTACAAAAATGATGTTTTAACCCCAAATTATTAATTCTCAAAAAAGTCAATAGGAGAAAAAGTACACAACAATTTGTTATTCAAATTCTCTAGAGTGCAGCAATACCCCTTTATGTGGTCAGAAACTATTGTTCAAAAAAACCGCAGTGCTCAGTAATTTATTATTAGATATCCTGTAACTTGCGGCAAAAAGAAATTCCACTCTTCTGTGAAGACCTTTTACAAGAATTGGAGTGTGTCTTTGAGAATCTTTGCCCATTGATCCAGAAGAGTGCTGAAGTTTGTTTAGAGGGCCTGGCTCACAGTCTCTGTTCTAATTCATCAGAAAGATTTTTTCATAGGTTGTAAGTAAAGACTTTTGTGGGCCAGTCAAGTTCTTCTAGACCAAACTCACTCAACGCATCAAAACGGCGTCACAACTGCACCGTCTGGCCTCTTATATTTGGCTATACAATTTATTAAAACAACATATTTACATAAATCAGGTAGCAAGAAAAAGGGATCTAATGTATATTATTCACAAATGGAAACTGATGTTGTTACCTCTGAAGTACCACGGAAGGAGTTTTTGTTTTAAATCAATTAGGATCCAAATAGAATATTGAGACAATTTTAAAGCTCACCATTACAGTAGATATATAAAGTACAGATTGGCAAACGTGAACAGTAAAGTTCAGTGCCTGTACCAAACACCTACTATTTGGGCAAGAACACCGAACACAGACTTCACCAAGAAGTCCATCATACTTTTTGGGTTCGGCCCTCCGAACTCCGGGTGTTTGTTGCGCTGTCATGTGCATGACAGGGGGGAAACCACCTCTTCTGATCGGTGGTGAAACAATCACTGCCGGTCAGAGATTTTTATACCTCCAATCACAGCTGAGAGCTCATGCTGTCTTTTGACACTGTGGGAACCACAGCTGTCTGACCGACGGTGATGACTTTATTGCTGATCAGAAGTGGTGTTTGTCGCGCTGTCATGCACATGATCGTGTGGCAAACACTGGATGTTCGGGACACCCATTCAAGTGAATGCGGACTGGGTTTCGGGTCCGGATACTGTTCTGGTACCCGAACCCAAATAGCTGTTCGGCTGAACCTGCCGAATTCGAACATCCAGGTGTCCGCCCATCTCTAGCATAAAGTAAATGGCTCTATGGTTAGCTACTGAGGAGCCAGAGTTCCACACTGTATTTATAGTATGTATGTCTGCACATATAGCTAGTATGAATTACTGTAAAGAATAATTGATTTGATACTTACTCCTCATCCAATCCAATATGTCGCCCAAAGGACATTTCCAGCAAACATTCCAAAACCTCTTGACTACCCTGATGGAGATATAACTGGTTGGCAAGTAGGGAGAAACCGCTTTTCTTTAAAAATGCCTCCTTCTCTTCTTTAGATGCCCGATGAAAATATGCATTCAGTAACTAAAAAAATAAATAAATATATTTTACATGTGTTGCATTACACACACATATGTGCAGTATATTTTAGAAATACATTATATTTTAGAATCCTGTTTTAGACTAGTAGGTGTGTATAAACTATTAACCTTTATTACATCAAATTTTTTTTTTATTTTTTTATTTTTTTTTTAAGTTTTAAAATGAATCCCCCCCACTAAGGAACTTAAACCTGTAATCACACATTTGCAGGTACAATACTTTTGTATTGCAGTGCAATTCTAACAATCACCTATTAATAAAAACTACACAAATAGGAGACATGGGATCTTTAAGGAAGTCTGTCATCAGGTTTTTGCCACCTAATTTGAGAGTAGCATATAATAGCATTTAGCCAGCGATGCCCACTATCCCCTTTATTGTACATATTGATTATGGAACATCTTGCAGTTGCCCATCACAATAAGGCCTCTTTCACATTTCCGTTTTTTACAATCAGTCACAATCCATCAAAATGTTGAAAAATGCGGATCCTGTGCAGATTGTAAAAAACGTATGCACTGGATTTGTTTTTTTCGACGGATCCGTAGTGTTTTCCAAGCGATCTGTAGCATCACTTGGAAAACTGATTGACAGGTTGGTCACACTTGTCAAACATAGTGTTTGACAAGTGTGACCAACTTTTTATTATTGATGCTGCCTACGCAGCATCAATAGTAAAAAGATATAATGTTAAAAATAAAAAAAATATAAAAATCGTGATATTCTCACCTTCCGGCGTCCCCCGCAGCGTTCCCGATCCTCGCGATGCTCCCGGCAGCTTCCGTTCCCAGTAATGCCTCGTGGCAATGACCCCAGATGACGTAGCATCACGCGAGACCGCTACGTCATCACAGGTCACTGTCGCAAGGCATCACTGGGAATGGGAGCATCGGGAACGCTGTGGGGGACGCCAGAAGTAAGAATATCAAGATTTTTTATTTTATTATTTTCAACATTATATCTTTTTACTATTGATGATGCATAGGCAGCATCAATAGTAAAAAGAGAGAGAGAGAGAGAGAGAATCTCCCTGACTGGAAATTCTTCCACGCATGCTTAGTTTCAAAAGACGGAACCTGTCGCTGGATTCCTGCTTTTGACACATAGCGACAATGCGCGATTTTCTGACGTGCACAAAAAAAGTTTCGATGTGCGTTGTCTCCGTCCGACGGACAGCGATTTTACAACTGATCCAGTGCACGACGGATGAAATGGAAGGCCATCCATCACAATCCGTCGCTAATACAAGTCTATGAGAAAAAAGAATCCAGCAGAAACATTTGCTGAATCCGTTTTTTTCACAAAACGACGCATTGTGACGGAAACAGAAAGACGGAAATGTGAAAGAGGCCTTATACATATCAAACTCCTTTAGATACAAATAGACTGGTACACATCTAGGTGATAATCTATTCTCCCCTTCCCTTAATTTCCCTTCAGACCAACTCCTTCTTTAGATTTCCCCAATCTAACCTTCCCCCCCTTTTTCATTCCCCATTCCTCTCATTTCTTCTTTCTTCCCCTCTCCTTTTATATTTGGTCAGAATGTAGAGTTCAATAAGATTGCTTGAGATAGTTGATTGAATGTATAATATGAACTATAATAACATTGCGTAACTGTTTTTTTTTTTATGTTATTGCTAGTGAGCGAGTAACCTTTTAACTGTCTGAGAGTAACATATTTTAGGGACTCATCACCTTGTGTGTTTGATGAGAATTATGATCCCCAATAATTCAGGGATCATATAGAAGGAGAGTGCAAAGAAAAGACCATATAACATGATAGTAAAAATATTTACATTTTTATTTAGACAAATCTAAAATACATCAGGACCAAAACATAAAAGGCACCAGTCTCAGCAATTGGTATAATGGTTAGTAAATATCAGATTGCTTGACACAATGTGCAAATAGAATTAGTTGATTAAATAGTATGCAGAGGACGACCAATATAAGTATTGCCAACCAGTGGTATTGCAGAGAATCAATGGACATTCAGTGCTGAATCAAGCCTAGTTAACATGTTCAGAATAAAGGTAAGGTGAAGCACTAATTAGTATTCAAATAAATACAATGACCAGAGCTGGGAGAGAGTGTGCCACGTCCTCTACGCGCGTTTCGGCGCTTGCCTTCTTTGAGTGGAGTGCTCGAGGAGGCCCAAGCGAAATGCTTTGCTCTGATCCACACAGGTTATGATGGATAAGATGGTCCCTTTTTTATATATCTCCTCCATGCTGCACTTTTATACCACTGTAGTGATTACAATACCTAGTACCATCTAGATTTAGAGGCATAGTGGTTGCTATGCATCTGCATTTTTTTGTGAGATCTAAACCACTCACACAGTATATGGGATTTAGAATTTATGCACTGGCACTTTAATATTTGATGTATAACAAACATAGTTATATATTATCATCTCCTAATCAGAAGTGCCATTAGTGGCTATGAGTATATTGTTTATCTATGGTACATATGTATAGGTGGGGATGTGTGTGTAAGTGGTGCTTTTACACGTGGATTGTGTGGGGCTTGTGTAAAGGGTACTATTTATTATAACAAAACAGAGAGAAAAAAGTAAAAAGGAAACATTTATAAGAAACAATTAGAAGAAAAAAAATGAAGAGAAAAATCAGATGTAAAAAAAAATTACAGTGATGTTCACTACACTAATGCCCTACCTAGAATTTACCTTGAGCTACGTATTCTTTCTTTTTTTGCAAAAGAAAAAAGGACGTCACTAACAATGCAACGTACACTCCCATAATGCAGTACCTAAAAATTTACTCGACCCTATTTTTGTTTTTGCAGAAGAAAAACGAACACCACCAACAATGCAACGTACACTTCCCTAATTCACTAGAAATTATTCGAAATAAAGACGCTACATCCCGTACTATAAAGCTACTCTCTACTAACTAGTATTTTGCTTCCTAAAACAAAATCGGCATCACCAAACACTGACGTCCACTACTTTAATATGCTACCTCCCTATCTATAAAACTACTCTACGATTTTTTTTTCTCTAAAACAAAATTGGACGTCACCTAACAAAATAACATCCGCTACTCTAATATGTACCTATAAAACTATTCTATATGATTTTTTTTTTCTCTAAAACAAAATCGGACTAATAGTGTAACGTCTACTACTGTAATACGCTAGCTCCCTACCTATAAAACTACTCTGTACTAACTACTATTATTTTTCTAAAAAAAAAATCGGACATCACTTGCACCGAGATATCCACTACTCTAACTGAAAAAAAAGAAGTCCCTTGGCACAGACTCTGATCAGCAGCAATACTGATCAGAGTGCTGCGGCCACAGGAAGAGCACAAATGCTTAGCGCAGGATGCCACGCACCAAAAAAAACCCCACAAAAAATGTCTCCAAAGATTCAATTTTGAGTGGGGAATGGGGGGACTGGCACAGGGATTGGGTATCTGCTGCTGCAGCTGTGATCACAGATGAATCACATAGCAGCCAGCACACAGAGCAGGAGAAAGATCAGCACAAAATCTCAGCACAGCAGGATATTGCAAAAGCAGAGGGGATCACACTGGCCACCAATGAATCTCCAGCTCAGATTCACAGCGGCTCACAGCCGTTATGCACACCAACTCTGAGGTAAAGATGGTGTCCATAGTGGGGATCGCCATTTTACATTGGCCTCTTTTGGAGTTGATTGGCGGAAAAATAGTATCTGACCAATCAGCGCCAAAGGGGTTAATCAGGTGAGGTGACGTGGCGATCATCCCACCCATTGTGAAGGCCGAGCACAGCATGTCACATGATATTTTTTTTATATCTTTATTGTCACATTGTTGTGACTGGCTGGTCAATTCTGATCAGTCAATCACAGCGATCGCGGGGGGGGAGGGGGGGGAGGTTTGGCAATACAGACTAAACAAAGCAGTATAGTTATGGTGCATGTCAGGAAGGGGTTAAGGTTAACCTGTAACTATTTAGATCATGGTTAATGTGGCATATATATATATATTTTTTTAAAGCATATTTATGTTTTCTGATTTGCTAAGTCTTGGATCATATTGTATATTTTAAACTTGTACAACAGCTATATAATGCTCCAGATTACAGTTCTGGTTTGCTGTGGATCTCATCCATTGCGAGATGTGAAATCTGAAAAACCAAAGCTTCTTTTCAAAGTCAACTCAGTTGTTATACATAAAAATGTATTTGTTTTAAATATGTAAAGGTGTTGTCAGGCCTTCTGTTAAAAGTCTGCACGCTGTTAGGATTCCCCGGAGGCGGTCATGTGATCGCAAATATGCCATTTGCATAGATCCGGCCACATTCCATCTAGACATGCTAGGCCTTGCTTAATACAAGTGATTTGAGCGAAGCAGAGCACGGCTCGTAGGAATGTGGCCAATGTTGGAATTATTCAAATCACAATATTTGTGGTTACATGACCGCCCGCTCTCACCGGCAATACTGGGGAATCCTGACAGGGTGCAGTCACTTAATTTAAGAAGACCAAACAACCCCTTTAAAGATAATGTAGCACACACACAGAAGAGCATAATAAGAATTATAAACATAACAAAAATAAAATCTTACTTTCAGGACTCCTTGTTGAACAGGTAAAGATGGATGGTTAACCAACACTATAAGGACATCAGCGTATATGATTTCATTGAAAACTTCAGAAACCATAAAATCCGGCATAGTAATTAGAACTCCACATAAAAGGCTATAAAGCCCGCAGCACACAAGTTGCATGCATTCATCCACTGATCTTTAAAAGGGAAAAAAACATTTGATATAACTCATGACATCATAAAAGCAATATAGAAAAAGTTAATACATCTTATTCAGTGTAAGCATTAAAGAGGACCTTTCACCAAATGTTTCATGTTGAACTGGACACAGAATGTAATAGTGGCTATAACGTGGAATAAGGGCTCATTCAGACGTCCATATATTTCGGTCAGATATTGGACCACAGCGCATGGACTGGCGGCGGATCTCCCAACCCGAGAGTGACAGCCTCATAGAAGTATATGAAGATGTCAGCCTCGAATCAGGAAACCTGTGGCCACTCATTGCATTAGTGGACCGCACTCAAACTGATTGGCACGAACGTCTCAACAAGCCATTAAATGTTTTTTTTTTATTTTGCCTTTCCGTTGCAGACATATTAGCAATCAAAGTATTTAGCATGGGTGTTATCACATTTTCAGTTTACACTTGGGGTGTACTTGTTACCCCTCCGTATAAGTGGACCTACTATAAGCCCCACCATTACTTAGAGCAGGTTTCTCAGTGTGCGAGGTGTAATGATACGGCCCTGATCTCCTTAGTCCAACCTTGCGCATGTTTAGAAAGTGCTGAAAGTAGAGCACATGCAGTTGAAAATAGAAGTTTCCATACACTATATAAAAAGACACATATGCATGTTTTTCTTAATATCTGACATGAAATCAGAATAAACCTTTCCCGTTTTAAGTCGTAGGATAACCACAATTATTAATATTTGCTAAATGCCAGAATAATGAGAGAGAATGTTTTAAGGCATTTTTATTACTTACTGCAAAGTCAAAAGTTTACATACACTAAGATTATTATGCCTTTAAACAATTGTAGACTGCCCATATGATGATGTCATGAGTTTGGAAGCTTCTGGTAGTTTTTTTGGCAACATCTAAGTTAATTAGAGACACACATGTGGATGTATTTTAATGCAGACCTGAAACACACTGCTTCTTTGTGTAGCATCATGGGAAAGTCTAAAGAAATCAGCCAAGAAATCAGGAAGAGAATTATGGTCTGGCTCATCTTTGGGTACAATTTCAAGATACCTGAAGGTGCCTGGTTCATCTGTACACACAATTATACACAAGTGCAAACAAGATGGGAATGTCCAGCCATCATACCGCTCAGGAAGGAGACAGGTTCTGTGTCCCAGAGATGAATGGGCTTGGGATAATATGCACATGTCGGACCAAAGGATAAAAGCAAAAGACCTTGTGAAGATGGCAGAAACTGGTAAGATTGTGTCAAAATCCACAGTGAACCAAGTACTGTATCAACATGGGCAGGAAGAAGCCATTACTCAAAAAGAAACATAAAAAGTCAGATTTATGTTTGCAAATGCACACAGGAACAAAGACCATATTTTTTGGAAACATGTCCTGTGGTCTGATGAAAGTAAAATTGAACTTTTTGGGCATAATGGCCATGGTTACGTCTGGAGGAAAAAGGGAGTAGCTTGGAAGCCTAAGAACACCATGCCAACTGTGAAACACGGGGGGTCGCAGCATCGTGTTGTGGGGTTGTTTTGCTGCAGAACGGACTAGTGCACTTCACAAAATAGATGGCATCATGAGAAACTTCCAGTTTCAACTGTATGACTAACACATTTCAGATAAGGACATTATACAGTAGAGCAGGCTGTCATTATATGTCTCACAAAGGAGTAACCTGCTCTGCTCTTACTGCAGAACAATCACAAGTTGTTGTGAGCCCAATAGATATAAATGTGACTCATTTACACACAGTGTGGGGGAGAGGCAGTACAGCAGAACTGATAGTGCTAAGAGAGAAGGAAATCTGATAGAAAGGTTTGTAATTTGACCAAGCTAAACTCAGCTGTGTTGCCCGCGTACTACAAAGACCTTATCTGAAAGATATTAATCATCTGTGCTCTAATCTCCCAGGACTTTCTAACCATACAGGAGGTTATACCAGAAGAATAGGGCTATATCCTTACATCTCACACACTAAGAAACCTGTTCTAAGCTATGGTGAGGGAGTGGTGTTCTTTTTCTAGTGTACTGCTGTTTATGATTGATAAGCATTAGTTATGAGTGAGTGTACTCACTGCTTGGGTGGTCTCCGAGTATTTGTAACTGCTCAGAGATTTAGTTTTTGTTGACGCAGCTGCATGATTTACGGCTGCTAGCCAGCCTGAATACATGTGGGGTTTGCCTGGTTGCTAAGGAATCCCCACATGTATTCAAGCTGTCTATCAGATGTAAATCATGCAGCTGAGGCAAAGTAAACTAAATCTCCGAGCACTTACAAATAGTCCGAGATCACCCGAGCGTGCTCTGGAAAACTCGAGCAACGAGTATAGTCGCTCATCACTAGTAAGCATCATACAGGAGCAAGAAAACTACATGATAATACCCACTTGGGCTTAACAAAAGTTAACTCATTAGGTGCAAAATAGTTTGATTGCTAGTATCTCTGCAACGAAGAGGCAAAAAAAAAAAAACCAGAAACAATTTTATAACACTCCGCAGCAGCCACTATTACACTCAACCACTATGCCTACATTTCTTTCTGCAGTGTACAATTTACTAAAACTTCATAAGCTGCAAAAAATCCACGTGTGTTTAGTTTGAAAATAGACCTGTGACACAGATTTTTAAGCCATAGCATTTAATTTTATACTACATATTTTCATCTCTACTAAGAAAGAAAATTAACACTATTCAGATAGTTAATTCTTTTTTTTAAATGGTTGCAAGGATATACATAGCTGAAATAGAATTTCAAAAGTTCACCACATTAAAGAGAACCTGTCAGATGATTCATCCTCTCCAAATCTCGGGCTGCCTGAATCGCCGTTTGGCAGCACAATAGCAAACAGGTATATTAGTGAAGCGTTTTAGAGAAAACATCCTGTCGGGGACCGTAGCCATAGATAACACTAGTCTGGTGCCGCCTCTAGCCAGCTCTGACCTGTTCCACTACTGTTGATTGACAGGTTTCTACATGTACATAGAGAGAATGCTGTCAATCACCTGCTAGGTATGCTAGGAACAGCCGGCTAGGGCACAGCTGGACTATTTTCTCTGAAACATTGTGGTTTCGGCAGCATATCGCTTAACAAGTTCTCTATAAAATCAAAACAAATGACTGGTTTAGAAAATTGAATAATTAGAACATTGGAGGAGATCCTGTGTTTTCTTTACTTTTTAAAGTGATGTGCCTATTCTGTGTGAATATAACAAACCGGATCAGCAAATAATTACAGGCGGTTATATCATATATGCACATGTATTGTATACAACGAGTGAACAGAGTTCAGATTTCTAAAGAGTATTTAAGGGTCTTATAATTGCTACATCATCACTGTGTACATCTGAGTAAAAAAAATAATGAAAAACAAAACCTTTCCCTTGTATTCTTGTCACGGTTCCAAGAGTGGATCGCGGGGCCGACCGATCCCACAGTGAGCGTTAAGAGCAGGCCCGGGGAAGGAATACCGCAATAGCTAGTACCATGGACCGGCTCGTAGGAGACAGAGAAACAAAGACGGCGCAGACTGCGCTCTGGGAAATGCACAGGGATCCAGAGAGAAGCAGAGCGTGCAACGGGTAGATCAGGAGACCAGGGCAGAGCAGCGTGTGCACCGGGTGGTGTGCGGGAAACCAGGACAGAGCAGAGCGCGCACCGGGTAGTGTGCAGGAGACCAGGACAAAGCAGAGTATGCACTCTAAGGACAGCACCAAGACCTGAGACACACCAGTACAGAGCATGCACCAGAGTGAGTCACCAGGCGCCGATGTGAGGGAGAGAGCGCCAGAAATATTGACACCAGACACAGAGGGCACTTCCAGGTCAGGACACCTGGAAACAGAACAAAGGAATCCAGCAAGCGCGCGCCCACAGCCTAAGGAGACACACGGCGCGGACGCCCAGGGAGGTACACAAGCTCAGGAACACCCGGCGCGAACCCATACCACCATCACGGGAGGACCGAAAAAAAGGAAAGGCAGCAGGACGGACGGCCGCGGCGGTAGCAATTCTGAAAACATGTTAATTTATAATTTTAAAAAATAAATAAAATAATACTAATTTATTATAAAAAGATTACAGTACCTTTCTTCCATACTGATTGATTTTGCATGAGCAAGACCAAATACCGGCGAGAAGGAAAAGCTCCTCCGATCTTCAGACTTTTTATTTTCTGGAACAGCTTCCCCAGTTACACTAGGGAAAGATCCACAGGACGAGAAAGGAAGACTATTGCTAGCAACATCGACATGTCCTTGTCCAAGTGAGTAAATCCCTTTCAATTTACTGGGCCTCTGCAAAACTGTGTCTTCTCCTACTACATCTTGAGGTGTTAGGATACTTGGCTCATCATTTACAGCCAATTGGTCCAAATCGTCTTTAGGTACCTCGGTAACTGTGATATACTCCGGAAGTAAACTTGATTCACAGACTGTTTGGGCTGACTCACAACTGCTTAAATTTTGATCATCTTCTGTTTTAAGCACTTCTAGCCTGTGGTCAGATCTGCACGTTCCATTCATCACAGATTTTTCACTGTTTGTTAGATCAACTTCACTCCTACTAAAGCGTCCCCCTAACTTGACTGGCTGTAAACAAGAGGGAGATGCTGGCAAACTCTTGGAACGAAACCTCTTTATTACAGAAAGGTGCTGTTGTGATGAAAATACAGAAGCTTCTGCACCTATATTAAAGAACATGCACATTATTAGACAAATCTTTATAAATATTAGTCAGCATTTTAGTTAGCAACACCAAATCATTTTATCCTACGTACCAAACCACTATTAGTTGTGAGAAGAAAAATACAGTAGTGGCCATTAATGTCTGACACAAATTTTTGTTTTCACGAAGTATGCTGTTTCAATGTTTTTAGATCTTTTACTTGGATATTTTTAGTGTATACTGAAGTGCAATTATAAGCATATTATAAGTTGTTAAACTTTTAAAATTCTTTTTTTTTTTTTATTAAATCCAATAAGTTTATGCAAAGACTTAAGGGGTATTCCCATCTCCAAGATCCTATTAGTAGGTGTAATAATATTAGCATATTCCTCCAATTAGAAATGTATTATAGTTTTTCAAATTCGCTATGTCTCTTTCCTCATGTGCAGGCATTGCAGGACCTTAGGTATCCATGGTTACGACCACTTTCAACTAACTGTCACTATGTCAATGGTTGTAACCATGGATACCTAAGGTCCTGCAATGTCTGCATATGAGGAAAGCGACATAGCAAATCAGAGAAACTATACTACATTTGTAATTGGAGGTATTTGCTAATATTATCATTATTATTATACCTACTAATAGGATCTTGGAGATGTAAATACCCCTTAAGTCTTTGCATAAACACTTTGAGTACCCCACACTATATGAGGGCCCCCTACAATAGTCTCTACAATGTATGAGGGTCCCCCATACTTTAAGATGCCTTCACAGTAACACTACAAGTTTTCATTAACCCCTTCACCCCCAAGGGTGGTTTGCACGTTAATGACCGGGCCAATTTTACAATTCTGACCACTGTCCCTTTATGAGGTTATAACTCTGGAACGCTTCAACGGATCTTGGCGATTCAGACATTGTTTTCTCGTGACATATTGTACTTCATGATAGTGGTAAAATTTCTTCGATATAACTTGCGTTTATTTGTGAAAAAAACGAATATTTGGCGAAAATTTTGAAAATTTCGCAATTTTCCAACTTTGAATTTTTATGCCCTTAAATCACAGACATATGTCACGCAAAATACTTAATAAGTAACATTTCCCACATGTCTACTTTACATCAGCACAATTTTGGAACCAAAATTTTTTTTTGTGACGGAGTTATAAGGGTTAAAAGTTGACCAGCAATTTCTCATTTTTATAACACCATTTTTTTTTAGGGACCACATCTCATTTGAAGTAATTTTGAGGGGTCTATATGATAGAAAATACCCAAGTGTGACACCATTCTAAAAACTGCACCCCTCAAGGTACTCAAAACCACTTTCAAAAAGTTTATTAACCCTTCAGGTGTTTCACAGGAATTTTTGGAATGTTTAAATAAAAATAAACATTTAACTTTTTTTCACACAAAATTTATTTCAGCTCCAATTTGTTTTATTTTACCAAGGGTAACAGGAGAAAATAGACCCCAAAATTTGTTGTACAATTTGTCCTGAGTACGCTGATACCCCATATGTGGGGGTAAACCACTGTTTGGGCGCATGGCAGAGCTCGGAAGGAAAGGAGCGCCATTTGACTTTTCAATGCAAAATTGACTGGAATTGAGATGGGACGCCATGTTGCATTTGGAGAGCCCCTGATGTGCCTAAACACTGAAACCCCCCACAAGTGACACCATTTTGGAAAGTAGACCCCTTAAGGAACTTATCTAGATGTGTGGTGAGCACTTTGACCCAACAAGTGCTTCACAGAAGTTTATAATGCAGAGCCGTAAAAATAAAAAATCATATTTTTTCACAAAAATGATCTTTTCGCCCCCAATTTTTTATTTTCCCAAGGGTAAGAGAAGAAATTGGACCCGAAAAATTGTTGTGCAATTTGTCCTGAGTACGCTGATACCCCATATGTGGGTGTAAACCATTGTTTGGGCGCAGGGCAGAGCTCGGAAGGGAAGGAGCACCATTTGACTTTTCAATGCAAAATTGACTGGAATTGAGATGGGACGCCATGTTGCGTTTGGAGAGCCCCTGATGTGCCTAAACATTGAAACCCTGTACAAGTGACACCATTTTGGAAAGTAGACCCCTTAAGGAACTTATCTAGATGTGTGTTGAGCACTTTGACCCAACAAGTGCTTCACAGAAGTTTATAATGCAAAGCCGTAAAAATAAAAAATCATATTTTTTCACAAAAATGATCTTTTCGCCCCCATTTTTTTATTTCCCCAAGGGTAAGAGAAGAAATTAGACCACAAAAGTTGTTGTGCAATTTGTCCTGAGTACGACGATACCCCATATGTGGGGGGGAACCACTGTTTGGGCGCATGACAGAGCTCGGAAGGGAAGGAGCGCCATTTGGAATGCAGACTTAAATGGATTGGTCTGCAGGCGTCACGTTGCATTTGCAGAGCCCCTGATGTACCCAAACAATACAAACCACCCACAAGTGACCCCATATCGGAAACTAGACCCCCCAAGGAACTTATCTAGATGTGTTTTGAGAACTTTGAACCCCCAAGTGTTTCACTACAGTTTACAACACAGAGCCGTGAAAATAAAAAATCCTTTTTTTCCCACAAAACTTATTTTTTGGCCCCCAGTTTTGTATTTTCCCAAGGGTAGCAGGAGAACTTGGACCACAAAAGATGATGTCCAATTTGTCCTGAGTACGCTGATACCCCATATGTTGGGGTAAACCCCTGTTTGGGCACACGGGAGAGCTCTGAAGGGAAGGAGCACTGTTTTCCTTTTTCAACGCAGAATTGGCTGGAATTCAGATCGGATGCCATGTCCCGTTTGGAGAGCCCCTGATGTGCCTAAACAGTGGAAACCCCCCAATTATAACTGAAACCCTAATCCAAACACACCCCTTACCCTAATCCCAACAGTAACCCTAACCACTCCTCTGTTGTGAATTTGGATTCTGGGCTCCCCCGGTGGCTACTGGTGGAATTGAACTGGTGTCTTCATCTTCTCTGTTCACCTGTTCCCATCAAGATGTGGGAGTCGCTATATAACCTTGCTGCTCTGTTAGTTGCTTGCCGGTCAACAATGTTATCAGAAGCCTCTCTGTGCTTGTTCCTGCTCCTAGACAACTACTAGATAAGTTGGACTCTTGTCCATGTTTGTTTTTGCATTTTGTTCCAGTTCACAGCTGTAGTTTCGTTACTGTGTCTGGAAAGCTCTTGTGAACGGGAATTGCCACTCTGGTGTTATGAGTTAATGCCAGAGTTTTAAAGTAATTTCTGGATGGTGTTTTTTGATAGGGTTTTCAGCTGACCATGAAAGTGTCCTTTCTGTCTTCTGCTATGTAGTAAGTGGACCTCAAATTTGCTAAACCTATTTTCATACTACGTTTGTTATTTCATCTCAACTCACCGCCAATACATGTGGGGGTCCTCTGTCTCCTTTCGGGGTATTTCTCTAGAGGTGAGCTAGGACTAATATTTTCCTCTGCTAGCTTTATTTAGTCCTCCGGCTGGGCTGGGCATCTAGAATCAACGTAGGCATGCTACTCGGCCACTGCTAGTTGTGCGTTAGGCTTAGTTCATGGTCAGCTCAGTTCCCATCTTCCAAGAGCTAGTTCCTATATATGCTTATGCTATGTTCTCTTGCCATTGAGATCATGACAGTTTGACCGGCCCGCAAAGTGTTAATTGTTTGGGCTGAAGCAGGAGAAAAAGAAGTGTTGAAGGGAAATTTTTTTTTTTTTTTTTTTTCCCCTCAGAGTTTTGCTGCCTAGCCCTTAATTGCTGTCTAGCTGCTTTTTACCTCCTCTTAACCCTTGAATGGCTCTGTGTCCACCTGTTTGTAATGGATCTTCAGAGTGTAACTGCAGGTTTGAATAATCTCGCCACGAAGGTACAAAATTTGCAAGATTTTGTTTGTCATGCACCTGTATCTGAGCCGAGAATTCCTTTGCCGGAATTTTTCTCGGGGAATAGATCCGGGTTTCAGAATTTTCGAAATAATTGCAAATTATTTTTGTCTCTGAAATCTCGCTCTGCCGGAGACCCTGCACAGCAGGTCAGGATTGTGATTTCCTTGCTCCGGGGCGACCCTCAAGACTGGGCCTTTTCATTGACACCAGGGGATCCTGCCTTGCTCAATGTGGATGCGTTTTTTCTGGCCTTGGGGTTGCTTTATGACGAACCTCATTTGGAGCTTCAGGCAGAAAAAACTTTGATGTCCCTATCTCAGGGGCAAGATGAAGCGGAAATTTACTGCCAAAGATTCCGTAAATGGTCTGTGCTTACTCAGTGGAATGAGTGCGCCCTGGCGGCGACTTTCAGAGAGGGTCTCTCTGATGCCATTAAGGATGTTATGGTGGGGTTCCCTGTGCCTGCGGGTCTGAATGAGTCCATGACAATGGCTATTCAGATCGATAGGCGTTTGCGGGAGCGCAAACCAGTGCACCATCTGGCGGTGTCCACTGAGAAGTCGCCAGAGAGTATGCAGTGTGATAGAATTCTGTCCCGAAGCGAGCGGCAGAATTTTAGACGGAAAAATGGGTTGTGTTTCTATTGTGGTGATTCTACTCATGTTATATCAGCATGCTCTAAGCGCACTAAAAAGCTTGGTAAATCTGTTTCCATTTGCACCTTACCGTCTAAATTTATTCTATCTGTGACCCTGATTTGCTCTTTGTCATCTATTACCACGGACGCCTATGTCGACTCTGGCGCCGCTTTGAGTCTTATGGATTGGTCCTTTGCCAAACGCTGTGGGTATGATTTAGAGCCTTTGGAGACTCCTATTCCTCTGAAGGGGATTGACTCCACCCCATTGGCTAATAATAAACCACAATACTGGACACAAGTAACTATGCGTATTAATCCGGATCACCAGGAGATTATTCGCTTTCTGGTGCTGTATAATCTACATGATGATTTGGTGCTAGGATTGCCTTGGCTGCAATCTCACAACCCAGTCCTCGACTGGAGAGCTATGTCTGTGTTGAGCTGGGGATGTAAGGGGGCTCATGGGGATGTACCTGTGGTTTCCATTTCATCATCCATTCCCTCTGAAATTCCTGAGTTCCTGTCTGACTATCGTGACGTCTTTGAAGAATCCAAGCTTGGTTCGTTACCTCCGCACCGAGAGTGCGATTGTGCCATAGATTTAATCCCGGGTAGTAAATACCCAAAGGGTCGTTTATTTAATCTGTCTGTGCCTGAACATGCTGCTATGCGAGAATATATAAAGGAGTCCTTGGAAAAGGGACATATTCGTCCATCGTCATCTCCCTTAGGAGCCGGTTTTTTCTTTGTGTCAAAAAAAGACGGCTCTTTGAGACCATGTATTGATTATCGGCTTTTGAATAAAATCACTGTTAAATATCAATACCCATTGCCGTTGCTGACTGATTTGTTTGCTCGCATAAAGGGGGCCAAGTGGTTCTCTAAGATTGACCTTCGTGGGGCGTATAATTTGGTGCGAATCAGGCAGGGGGATGAGTGGAAAACCGCATTTAATACGCCCGAGGGCCACTTTGAGTATTTAGTGATGCCTTTTGGTCTTTCTAATGCTCCGTCAGTTTTCCAGTCCTTTATGCATGATATTTTTCGCGATTATTTGGATAAATTTATGATTGTGTATCTGGATGATATTCTGATTTTTTCGGATGACTGGGACTCTCATGTCCAGCAAGTCAGGAGGGTTTTTCAGGTTTTGCGGTCTAATTCTTTGTGTGTGAAGGGTTCTAAGTGTGTTTTTGGGGTACAGAGGATTTCCTTTTTGGGATATATTTTTTCCCCCTCTTCCATTGAAATGGATCCTGTCAAGGTTCAAGCTATTTGTGATTGGACGCAGCCCTCTTCTCTTAAGAGTCTTCAGAAATTTTTGGGCTTTGCTAACTTTTATCGTCGATTTATTGCTGGTTTTTCGGATATTGCTAAGCCATTGACCGATTTGACTAAGAAGGGTGCTGATGTTGCTGATTGGTCCCCTGATGCTGTGGAGGCCTTTCGGGAGCTTAAGCGCCGTTTTTCCTCTGCCCCTGTGTTGCGTCAGCCTGATGTTGCTCTACCTTTTCAGGTTGAGGTCGACGCTTCTGAGATCGGAGCTGGGGCAGTGTTGTCGCAGAAAAGTTCTGACTGCTCCGTGATGAGGCCTTGTGCCTTCTTTTCCCGTAAATTTTCGCCCGCTGAGCGGAATTATGATGTTGGGAATCGGGAGCTTTTGGCCATGAAGTGGGCTTTTGAGGAGTGGCGCCATTGGCTTGAGGGGGCCAGACATCAGGTGGTGGTATTGACTGACCACAAAAATTTGATTTATCTTGAGACCGCCAGGCGCCTGAATCCTAGACAGGCGCGCTGGTCATTATTTTTCTCTCGGTTTAATTTTGTGGTGTCATACCTACCGGGTTCTAAGAATGTTAAGGCGGATGCCCTTTCTAGGAGTTTTGAGCCTGACTCGCCTGGTAACTCTGAGCCCACAGGTATCCTTAAGGATGGAGTGGTATTGTCAGCCGTTTCTCCAGACCTGCGGCGGGCCTTGCAGGAGTTTCAGGCGGAGAGACCTGATCGTTGCCCACCTGATAAACTGTTTGTTCCTGATGATTGGACCAGTAGAGTCATCTCTGAGGTTCATTCTTCTGCGTTGGCAGGTCATCCTGGCATTTTTGGTACCAGGGATTTGGTGGCAAGGTCCTTCTGGTGGCCTTCCCTGTCACGAGATGTGCGAGGCTTTGTGCAGTCTTGTGACGTTTGTGCTCGGGCCAAGCCTTGTTGTTCTCGGGCTGGTGGATTATTGTTGCCCTTGCCTATTCCTAAGAGGCCTTGGACGCACATCTCGATGGATTTTATTTCAGATCTGCCTGTTTCTCAGAAGATGTCTGTCATCTGGGTGGTGTGTGACCGTTTTTCTAAGATGGTCCATTTGGTTCCTCTGCCCAAGTTACCTTCTTCTTCCGAGTTGGTTCCTCTGTTTTTTCAAAATGTTGTTCGTTTGCATGGTATTCCTGAGAATATCGTTTCTGACAGAGGGACCCAATTCGTGTCTAGATTTTGGCGGGCATTCTGTGCTAGGATGGGCATAGATTTATCTTTTTCGTCCGCTTTCCATCCTCAGACGAATGGCCAGACCGAGCGGATTAATCAGACCCTGGAGACATATCTGAGGTGTTTTGTGTCTGCTGACCAGGATGATTGGGTTGCTTTTTTGCCATTGGCGGAGTTCGCTCTCAATAATCGGGCCAGCTCTGCCACTTTGGTGTCCCCGTTTTTCTGTAATTCGGGGTTTCATCCTCGATTTTCCTCTGGTCAGGTGGAATCTTCGGATTGTCCTGGAGTGGATGCTGTGGTGGAGAGATTGCATCAGATCTGGGGGCAGGTGGTGGACAATTTGGGGTTGTCCCAGGAGAAGACTCAGCTTTTTGCCAACCGCCACCGTCGTGTTGGTCCTCGGCTTTCTGTTGGGGATTTGGTGTGGTTGTCTTCTCGTTTTGTCCCTATGAGGGTCTCTTCTCCTAAGTTTAAGCCTCGGTTTATCGGCCCGTATAAGATATTGGAGATTCTTAACCCTGTTTCCTTCCGTTTGGACCTCCCTGCATCCTTTTCTATTCATAACGTTTTTCATCGGTCATTATTGCGCAGGTATGAGGTACCGGTTGTGCCTTCCGTTGAGCCTCCTGCTCCGGTGTTGGTTGAGGGTGAGTTGGAGTACGTTGTGGAGAAAATCTTGGACTCTCGTGTTTCCAGACGGAGACTCCAGTATCTGGTCAAGTGGAAGGGATACGGCCAGGAGGATAATTCTTGGGTGAATGCATCTGATGTTCATGCCTCCGATCTGGTTCGTGCCTTTCATAGGGCCCATCCTGATCGCCCTGGTGGTTCTGGTGAGGGTTCGGTGCCCCCTCCTTGAGGGGGGGGTACTGTTGTGAATTTGGATTCTGGGCTCCCCCGGTGGCTACTGGTGGAATTGAACTGGTGTCTTCATCTTCTCTGTTCACCTGTTCCCATCAAGATGTGGGAGTCGCTATATAACCTTGCTGCTCTGTTAGTTGCTTGCCGGTCAACAATGTTATCAGAAGCCTCTCTGTGCTTGTTCCTGCTCCTAGACAACTACTAGATAAGTTGGACTCTTGTCCATGTTTGTTTTTGCATTTTGTTCCAGTTCACAGCTGTAGTTTCGTTACTGTGTCTGGAAAGCTCTTGTGAACGGGAATTGCCACTCTGGTGTTATGAGTTAATGCCAGAGTTTTAAAGTAATTTCTGGATGGTGTTTTTTGATAGGGTTTTCAGCTGACCATGAAAGTGTCCTTTCTGTCTTCTGCTATGTAGTAAGTGGACCTCAAATTTGCTAAACCTATTTTCATACTACGTTTGTTATTTCATCTCAACTCACCGCCAATACATGTGGGGGGCCTCTGTCTCCTTTCGGGGTATTTCTCTAGAGGTGAGCTAGGACTAATATTTTCCTCTGCTAGCTTTATTTAGTCCTCCGGCTGGGCTGGGCATCTAGAATCAACGTAGGCATGCTACTCGGCCACTGCTAGTTGTGCGTTAGGCTTAGTTCATGGTCAGCTCAGTTCCCATCTTCCAAGAGCTAGTTCCTATATATGCTTATGCTATGTTCTCTTGCCATTGAGATCATGACACTCCTCTAACCCAGACACACCCAACCCTATTCCCAACCGTAAATGTAATCCAAACCCTAACCCTATCTTTAGCCCCAACCCTAACTGTAGCCCCAACCCTAGCCCCAACCCTAGCCCTAACCCTAGCCCTAACCCGAGCAATAACCCTAGCCCTATCACTAGCCCTAACACTAGCCGTAACACTAGCCCTAACCCTAGCCCTAACCCTAGCCCCAACCCTAGCCCTAGCCCTAACCCTAGCCCCAACCCTAGCCCCAACCCTAACCCTAGCCCTAACCCTTGCCCTAACCCTAGCCCTAACCCTAGCTCTAACCCTAGCCCTAACTCTAGTCCTAACGCTAGCCCTAACCCTAACCCTAATGGGAAAATGGAAATAAATAAATTTTTTAATTTTTTAATTTTTCCCTAACTAAGGGGGTGATGAAGGGGGGTTTGATTTACTTTTATAGCGGGTTTTTTAGCGGATTTTTATGATTGGCAGCCGTCACACACTGAAAGACGCTTTTCATTGCAAAAAATATTTTTTGCGTTACCACATTTTGAGAGCTGTAATTTTTCCATATTTGAGTCCACAGAGTCATGTGAGATCTTGTTTTTTGTGGGACGAGTTGACGTTTTTATTGGTAACATTTTCGGACACGTGACATTTTTTGATCGCTTTTTATTCCGATTTTTGTGAGGCAGAGTGATCAAAAACCAGCTATTCATGAATTTCTTTTGGGGGAGGCGTTTATACCGTTCCGCGTTTGGTAAAATTTTTAAAGCAGTTTTATTCGTCGGGTCAGTACGATTACAGCGATATCTCATTTATATAATTTTTTTATGTTTTGGTGCTTTTAGACGATAAAAACTATTTTATAGAAAAAATAATTATTTTGGTATCGCTTTATTCTCAGGACTATAACTTTTTTATTTTTTTGCTGATTATGCTGTATCGTGGCTCGTTTTTTGCGGGACAAAATGACGTTTTCAGCGGTACCATGGTTATTTATATCAGTCTTTTTGATCGCGTGTTATTCCACTTTATGTTCGGCGGTATGATAATAAAGCGTTGTTTTTTGCCTCGTTTTTTTTTTTTTTTTTCTTACGGTGTTTACTGAAGGGGTTAACTATTGGGGCAGTTTTATAGGTTGGGTCATTACGGACGCGGCGATACTAAATATGTGTACTTTTATAGTTTTTTTTATTTTATTTAGCAAAAGAAATGTATTTATGGGAATAATATATATATATTTTTTTCTTTATTTAGGATATTTTTTTTATTTATTTTTTTTACACATGTGGGGAATTTTTTTTAAACTTTTTTACTTTGTCCCAGGGGGGGACATCACAGATCATTGATCTGGCAGTGTGCACAGCACTCTGCCAGATCTGCGATCTGCTGTGCAGGGCTGCAGGCTTACCAAGTGTCTGCTCTGAGCAGGCACTCGGTAAGCCACCTCCCTCCCTGCAGGACCCGGATGCCGCGGCCATCTTGGATCCGGGACCTGCGGCGAGGAGGGAGGTAGGAGACCCTCGGAGCAACGCGATCACATCGCGTTGCTCCGGGGGTCTCAGGGAAGCCCGCAGGGAGCCCCCTCCCTGCGCGATGCTTCCCTATACCGCCGGTACACCGCGATCATGTTTGATCGCGGTGTGCCGGGGGTTAATGTGCCGGGGGCGGTCCGTGACCGCTCCTGGCACATAGTGCCGGATGTCAGCTGCGATATGCAGCTGACACCCGGCCGCGATCGGCCGCGCTCCCCCCGTGAGCGCCGCTGATCGGTGATGACGTACTATCCGGTCGGTGGTCATACGGGCCCACCCCACCTCGACGGGATAGTACGTCAGATGTCAGGAAGGGGTTAAAATAAAAAACATCATATACTCACCTATTCCAGGATCCTGACGAATACACAGGCAAAGTGCGGATCAACCAACGTGATGTCATCCTGCTGGTGCACGCACAGGACATCAGAGTCCTATGATGTCACTGCGCTAGGACTTTAAAGTCCTGTGCGTAAGCCGGCAACTGACTCAATTTGTCAAATGCAGTCTACAAAACAGAGAGCAGTAGGGCAGGGAGATCATGTGGACCTGCATTATCGTAGAGCTTAACTAAATCGTCGTGCTGCATATGCCAATACAATAAGGAGTGATGGTAGCTCTGGGTGACCTCCTCCAATCGAGAGGTCCCAGGTGACCATACCCTCTGCCACTTGGTAGCTACTAAAGATGAGTGGACCCCAGGATGTTCGGGTCTGGCCGAACAGTTAAAAATAAGTTCAGGTTCGGGTACCAGAACATTACCTGAACTCAGACCCCATTCACGCTGTAATCCATGTCTCGGGCTTACTAGTTTTCAACCTGGACGGTGCCTAGATGCGACCATCCAGGCTGAGAACTACTGGTGAATGAGCTTCTGAAGGCGCAGCATCAGTGAGCAGTGCTGACCTAATCGAGGTTATCATGGGTCACTAAGGATGCGTTTCCAGCCGGGACAATGAACTGTTTTAAAAAAAACAGAGTGGGGTCCCCTCTATTCTTGATAATGAACCTTGCTAATGCTGACAGCAGAGGGTTACAGCCCGCAGCTGTCAGTTTTGTCTGGCTGGTTATCAAAAACACAGAGGAACACAGGCCGTTTTTTTTAAATATATTTATTTAGAGAGCAGGCTGATGAATACTCCCATCAGCGCCGCCTGTTCTCACTGTTATTAGCGGCAGCAGGCATAGGCTGTTCAGAGCAGTAGTCATTTCAGCCAACGCCAGTGACCTGAGGTAAACATTTTACCTCCTATCACAGCTGACCTGATAATTTGAAAGAATGGGAACCGCGGCTGTCTGACCGGCGGTAATCATTTTATCGCCGATCAGAAGCAGTGTTTGTCACGCTGTGATGCACATGACAGCGCAACAAACACATGTTGTTCTGGGGGCTGAACCCGAACAGTAACACAAACTTCCTGGTGACGTCTGTGTTCGGTGTTTGTGGCCGAACAGTGGGTGTTCAGTTTGTATGCCAAACTTTACTGTTCAGGTTGACCCATCTCTAGTAGCTACGTTACTGGTGCCCCTATAAACAATAATGATTCTTAATTGCTCGCTTAAAATGTAATAATTAGTATACAGAACTCTGGGACTGTGAAGAGGTACCAGAGTAGGGTTCCTAGTCATGATAGAAAATATGGAGGTAATTCTTGTTCCATACCTCTCGAGTACCGAGTTGTACTTATATTAACATTTAATAATGTCCCCTGAGGTCCCCACCCATGTACACTAAAAATGTCCCCAGTATCACTGATGTGAGCAGGCGGTCATGTGACCACAGGTATGCAACTTGCAGTCATGTGTCAATTACACTCCTTTGGCTTCTCTCAATTGTCTTCTATTGAAAGACGCCACAGTTATCTAGTCGGGACATGCAAATAGCATACATGCTCTCGGATGACTGCCTGATCGCACCTAATTGGACTCTCGACAGCAGGCACATTGCACCCTGTCATGATTTGGCAATCTGCAGTTACATTGACTGTAGATTTTTATTTCAAGTTTAGACAACCCCTTTAAAGGGAGCCATAACACTAAACAGTATAATATTAAGCCCCCCCAGCACTCGGTCCTCCCTCCACCACCCCTTCAGCTCCTGTCCTATCCCCTATCCTCTCATTCACCCCAGTGACAATCACATACCTGAATTTAATTTAACTAATAAATTCTAGGTACTCTCAGATGAAGTTTGCAGGCAGACAAGTAGTAATGGATGGCACTGGCAATTTCTCATCCAGCGTGCTGCGGGCAAGCAAAGCGCATAAGATAAGGCCAGGGCAAGGCAGTGTCGGAGTTAAATCCAAAGTGGACACTAGGATGCAGGGAAGGTCATGAATCAGAGCATGCACAGAGAGGAACTGACTGTAGCACTGCCAGTTCAGCTTGATAGAAGCTTGTCAGGTCAGCTTGCAAAGTACACTACACGGACTGCGACTCTGCTAGCCAGCATTCAGAGTCTCCGTCAGACATGGGAGCAGGTATTTTGCTGTCCTCTCCCTGACACCTGAGAGTGTCGCCTTCTCCCTAATGACAGAAGTTGATGTAGCTCCAGGTGGCCCCTTCGTGTGATGGGGCCCGGGGCGACTGCCCCTCTGCTTCCCCAGTAGCTACACTACTGAGACCAACCACTGTACTTCCTGCAGAATGTCTTTTTGCTATTGACTAGAGATGGGCGGACACCTGGATGTTTGGGTCTGGCCGAACAGTTACAAAAAGTTAGGGTTCAGGTACCAGAACAGTACTCGGACCCCATTCATTTGAATGGGGGGCCCCAACATCCAGTGTTTGCCATGCTGTCATGTGAATTACAGCGCGGCAAACATCGCTTCTGTTTGGCAGTAAAATCATCACTGCCGGTAAGAGCCACGGTTTCACACTGTCAAAAGACAGGATGAGCACACAGCTGTGATAGTAGGAATAAAGTTTACCTCCGGTCACTGGTGCCAGCTGATGGGACAACTGCTCTCATCAGTTGATACCTGCTGCCGCTAATAACAGTGAGAGCAGGAGCGACTGATGGGAGTATTCATCAGCTGGCGCCTGCGCTGTAAATATATAATTTAAAAAAAACTGTGTAGGTTCCCCTGAATGTTTGATAACCAGTCAGGCAAAACTCACAGCTAGGGGCTAAACAAAAGAAAAACAGCCCTCAGCGGTCAGCTTCAGCAAGGCTAGTTATCAAAAATAGAGAGGTCCCCACATAATTTTTTTTAATTATATACATAAATAATAAAAAAAAAACCAGCATGCGGTCCCTCCGATTTTAGACAACCAGCCATGCTAACGCAGACAGCTGAGGGCTGGTATTCTTAGGCTGCTAAGGGGCCATGGATAAAGACTCCCCCCAGCCCAAAAATAGAGATCCACAGCCAGCGAGAAAAAGAGCATCTATTAGATGTGCCAATTCTGGCGCTTTGCCCGACTCTGCCCAATTGCCCTGTAGCGGTGGCAAGTGTGGTTCATGTTTGTGGGGTTGATAGCACCTTTGTATTGTCCGATGACATCAAGTCCACGGCTTAGTAATGGAGAGGCATTTATAAGATGCCTATCCATTACTAATCCTATAGTTATATGGCAAATAAAGACACAGCCAGAATAAAGTCTTTTATTTGAAATAAAACACACTTTTACTTTTTTATTTAAAAACAACAGACACAGTTTTACTCACCAAACGCCCATTCCGCCGAAGCCCTCGTCTTCTGTAATAAAACAAAAATAAAAAACAACAGTATCCTCCACCTAGCCAACATTCTGTCCCATGCCGTAATCCATGTCAGGGGATAAATCATTTTCAACCTGGACGAAGACAAGATGTGACCGTCCAGGCTGAGAACCACTGATGAATGAGCTGCTGCAAGCATAGCATCAGTGACTAGCGGTGACGTGATCGAGGTTACTGCAGTTCACTAAGGCTGCATTACCAGCCGGGCCAATGAACTGCGGTGACCTCCCACCGGTGAGATCATCGCTAGCACAGTGAGAAAAATTCACATGGTGCAGAGGCGAGTTCACTGCAGTTCACCGGGAAAATTTCACTGAAGTGAATTTGAACTGCAGTGAACTTGCCTCTGCACTGTGAGACTTTTTATCACTGTGCTAGCAAAGATCTCACCGAGGTTACCGCAGTTCAGCCCCAATGGGAATGCAGTGACCAGTAGTAACCTCGATGACGTCACCACTAGTCACTGACGGTGGGTTCGCAGCAGCTCATTCCCCAGTGGTTCTCTGCCTGGACGGTCGCAACTTTGCACCCTCCAGGTTAAAAACTGTTTATCCCCTAGACATGAATTAAATAATTTAAAAAAATCGGAGTGGGGACCCCTCTTTTTGATAACCAGTCTTGCTGAAACTGACAGCTGACGGTTGCAGCCCCCAGCTATGAGCTTTGCCTGGCTGGTTATTAAAAACTAGCTATTGAACCCGTTCTACGCCCGGGTGGCGAGCATTTATATTGGAATATGGTCTCCATCCTGGTATGTGCTGCTCCTATCCTGTCATATGCTGCTCCATCCTGCGCCCCCATCCTGTCATGTGCTGCTCCACCGTGTCATGTGCTGCTCCATCCTGCGCCCCCATCCTGTCATGTGCTGCTCCACCGTGTCATGTGCTGCTCCATCCTGCATCCCCATCCTGTCATGTGCTGCTCCACCGTGTCATGTGCTGCTCCATCCTGCGCCCCCATCCTGTCATGTGCTGCTCCACCGTGTCATGTGCTGCTCCATCCTCATCCCCATCCTGTCATGTGCTCCCATCCTGCGCCCCCATCCTATCACGTGCTGCTCCATCCTGCGCCCCCATCAGTGCGGGCGGCTGTGCTGAGTGCGGGCGGCTGTATGTGGCTGTGCTGAGTGCGGGCGGCTGTATGTGACGTGGCTGTGCTGGGTGCGGGCGGCTGTGCTGGGTGCGGCAGCTGTGGACGGCTGTGCTGGGTGCGGTGGCTGTGCTGGGTGCAGCGGCTGTGCTGGGTGCAGCGGCTGTGCGTGGCTGTAGGCGGCTGTGCGTGGCTGTGGGAGGCTGTGCTGGGTGCGGCGGCTGTGCGTGGCTGTGGGCGGCTGTGCTGGGTGCGGCGGCTGTGCTGGGTGCGGTGGCTGTGCTGGGTGCGGCGGCTGTCCGTGGCTGTAGGCGGCTGTGCGTGGCTGTGCTGGGTGCGGAGGCTGTGCGTGGCTGTGGCGGCTGTGCTGGGTGCGGCGGCTGTGCTGGGTGCGGCGGATGTGCTGGGTGCGGCGGCTGTGCTGGGTGCGGCGGCTGTGGGTGGCTGTGCTGGGTGCAGCGGTTGTGCGTGGCTGTGGGCGGCTGTGCTGGGTGCGGCGGCTGTGGGCGGCTGTGCTGGGTGCGGCGGCTGTGCGTGGCTGTGGGCGGCTGTGCGTGGCTGTGGGCGGCTGTGCTGGGTGCGGCGGCTGTGCTGGGTGCGGCGGCTGTCCGTGGCTGTGGGCGGCTGTGCGTGGCTGTGGGAGGCTGTGCGTGGCTGTAGGCGGCTGTGCGTGGCTGTGGCGGCTGTGCATGGCTGTGCTGGGTGCGGCGGATGTGCTGGGTGCGGCGGCTGTGCTGGGTGTGGCGGCTGTGGGTGGCTGTGCTGGGTGCGGCGGCTGTGCGTGGCTGTGCTGGGTGCGGCGGCTGTGGTCGGCTGTGCTGGGTGCGGCGGCTGTGCGTGGCTATGGGTGGCTGTACGTGGCTGTGGGCGGCTGTGCTGGGTGCGGCGGCTGTGCGTGGCTGTGGTCGGCTGTGCTGGGTGCGGCTGTGCGTGGCTGTGGGCGGCTGTGCGTGGCTGTGGGCGGCTGTGCTGGGTGCGGCGGCTGTGGTCGGCTGTGCTGGGTGCGGCGGCTGTGCGTGGCTGTGGGCGGCTGTGCTGGGTGCGGCGGCTGTGCTGGGTGCGGCGGCTGTCCGTGGCTGTGGGCGGCTGTGCGTGGCTGTGGGAGGCTGTGCGTGGCTGTAGGCGGCTGTGCGTGGCTGTGGCGGCTGTGCATGGCTGTGCTGGGTGCGGCGGATGTGCTGGGTGCGGCGGCTGTGGGTGGCTGTGCTGGGTGCGGCGGCTGTGGGTGGCTGTGCTGGGTGCGGCGGCTGTGCGTGGCTGTGGGCTGTGCGTGGCTGTGGGCGGCTGTGCTGGGTGCGGCGGCTGTGGTCGGCTGTGCTGGGTGCGGCGGCTGTGCGTGGCTATGGGTGGCTGTACGTGGCTGTGGGCGGCTGTGCTGGGTGCGGCGGCTGTGCGTGGCTGTGGTCGGCTGTGCTGGGTGCGGCTGTGCGTGGCTGTGGGCGGCTGTGCGTGGCTGTGGGCGGCTGTGCTGGGTGCGGCGGCTGTGGTCGGCTGTGCTGGGTGCGGCGGCTGTGCGTGGATGTGGTCGGCTGTGCTGGGTGCGGCGGCTGTGCGTGGATGTGGTCGGCTGTGCTGGGTGCGGCGGCTGTGCGTGGCTATGGGTGGCTGTGCGTGGCTGTGGGCAGCTGTGCTGGGTGCGGCGGCTGTGCGTGGCTGTGGGCGCCTGTGCGTGGCTGTGGGCGGCTATGGTCGGCTGTGCTGGGTGCGGCGGCTGTGCGTTGCTGTGGGCGGCTGTGCGTGGCTGTGCTGGGCGCGGCGGCTGTGCTGGGTGCGGCCATTTTCTTGGTCCTGCTCCCGGAGTCGGCGCCTGCGCAGTCCGCGCTTTCCGGCGCCATTTTCTTGAAGACACTGCAATGTGTCTTCAAGAAAATGGCGCCGGAAAGCGCGGACTGCGCAGGCGCCGATTCCGGGAGCAGGGGGACAGTCACGGCCCGGAAGCGCGTCGGTGGAACGGGTCAGGTAAGTATACTCACCCTCCGCCTCCTGGCTCGTCCCTGCTTGTCCGGTGGAGATCGCGGTGTGCGTTCAGCTCTTACGCATACCGCGATCTCCTGGGAGCGTCGCTCTGTGCGGTCCAGACTGCGCCGGCGCTTGCGCTTGCGCAGTCTATAGAGGCTTCGGACAGAGTGACGCTCCCAGCGTTATATTATAGATACATGGGAGCCCATGTCGGATTTTTTATTTTTTTTATTATTTACAGCGCAGAAGCCGGCTGATGAATACTCCCATCAGCCACTCATGCTATCACTGTTATTAGTGGCAGCAGGCGTCGGCTGATCGGACTACTTTATAAATCCGATCTTAGCTGCGGGCTCACACTGTCATTTGACAGCTTAGAAACCGCGGCTGTCTGACCGGCGGTGATGATTTTACTGCCAATCAGAAGCAGTGTTTGGGGGGCCGAACCCAAACAGTAACACAGACTTCCTGGTGAAGTCCATATTCGGTGTCCGTGCCCGAACAGTAGGTGTTTGGTACGGACGCTGAACTTTACTGTTCTTGTTCTCCCAACTCCATTGTTGATGTTTTTATTGGAGAGAAGTGGCTATTTTGCTGCCCTTCCTGACACCAGGTCAGCCTTCAAAAGCCTTTGCCTCATGCTGGGTGGAGATGCACTGACACCTGCCTGCTGCTATTCCTAAGCAAGCTGTCCACTGGTATTGAACAGATCCTGTAGCTGAATCTTGCTTAGTACACAGTCCAGGCATTTGCTGGACTTTCTAGGAAACCGTGAAGTATTCTTCACAGCAATTTAACCTCTCTCTTTGAAGTTCTTGGTAATCAGATAATTGTTGTTGAATTATCAGTAATCTTATAAGCAGCAATGTCTTTGCCAATACAGCCCTTTTGGTGTAAAGCAATGATGACTGTTTTCTAATCATGGTTAGCAGAAGAGGACAATTATTTCAAGCACCAGCCTATGACAGTGTGATATTGGCTGCCTTGTCCTCATCATCATTTTCTCCCAAACGAACAAGAATATTACAGAAATTATGTAATCCGTTCAGTTTGTGGCATGGCGGAAAATCAGCGGAAGTAGAAGTTTTGTAATTAGACAATCTAAAATTAATGCAAATTGCTACTATAAAAAGTAACTGAAGCAGCAAAATAAGCAAAAATCAAAACTTTTGTCATAAGCAAAACATTTCTCCATAACTGTATATTCCACAACAGATCTCTATATTTTCATATCTTCAAATAAAGCGCCACTTGAATTTTGAACAAATCAGCCAGTTCTTTTTTATACAATGATCTTAGTGAGGATTTCATTTTGAAGTTTTGATTTTTGGGGGTAGTAGTTTGGACTAGAAAATAAACATTTATGAAATTTACATTCACCTATTGAGCTACTTCCAGATGTCATTCTATATACTCTGTGTTGGCAGTAAAAAGACAAATGATGAAAATATTAAAAGAGTCTGTTGAATAAAAAATGTTGGCTACAAAAACAGGACTCTCTGATATTACTGGGAGTTGAGTAAAGCTTAGCTTTCCTTATGGTAGCTCCAGATCATTTTTTTACAATAGCAAGACTCTGTGAACAAAATGACTTATTTTGAAGCCCTACTCTTTTGCCTTCTAAGGTAGAACATTTTTTTTCCTGACCTCAAAAAAAATGGGATCACCAATTGGGTAAGCATCTAATTTAAGGGGTTGTCCAGGTTTGGAGTTGAAGTCTGTAGTCACTCTATCGTTATATGAAATTCTAACTGACCTTTTGTTGAAAACACCGTACTGATCGAAGATTGCCCTCCAAGTGAAGAATGTCTTTGATTTATTACAGATTTAAGTTTCTCTTGAAATATCTTATCATCTGACGAGAGACAAATAACAAAATTACTATTTAAAATAAAAAAAGGTCAAAAGTAAAATTAAGAAATTCTCAACATTCACAGCAATTAATATATCCCCAAAATTATATATATATATATATATATATATATATATATATATATATATATATGTTTTTTTTTTTTGTTTTTTTTTTTGCTCTGGCAAAAATTAAGAGACGACTGCAAAATGTTCAGTTTGTCTGATTTTTCTCTTTATAGGTATATTTTTGAGTAAAATGTTAATTGTTCTTTTATTCTATAAACTACTGACAACATGTCTCCAAATTTCCAAGCAATATATTTTGTATTTATTTACTGAAAATGAGAACTGGTCAAAATAACTAAAAAATGCATTGCTTGCAGACCTCAAATAATGCAAAAAAAAAAACAAGTTCACAATCATTTACTAATGAATACTAATATTTTAACTCAGAAAGAGTTCATAAATCAATATTTTGTGTAATAACCATGATTTTTAATCACAGCTTTCATGCGTCTTGGCATGCTTTTCCACCAGTCTTTCACACTACTTTTGGGTGACCTTATGCCACTCCTGGTACAAAAATTTAAGCGGTTCTTCTTTGTTTGATGGCTTGTGACTATCCATCCTCCTCTTGATTACATTCCAGAGGTTTTCAATGTGGTTCAGGTCTAGAGATTGGGCTGGCCATGACAGGGATTTGATGTGGTGGTCCATCTTCCACACCTTGATTGACCTAGCTGTGTGGCATGGTGCATTGTCCTGCTGGAAAAACCAGTCCTCAGAGTTGGGGAACATTTCCTGAGCCGAAGGAATCAACTGTTTTTCCAAAATAACCTTGTATGAGGCTTGATTCATACGTCCTTCGCAAAGAACAACCTGCCCAATTCCTGCTGTGCTGAAGCACAGCAGGAATTTGGGCAGGTTAATCTTTGCTAAGGACGTATAATTCAAGCTGCATACAAGGTTATCTTGGAAAAACAGTTGATTCTTTCTGCTCAGGCAATGTTCCCCAACTCTGAGGACTGGTTTTTCCAGCAGGACAATGCACCATGCCACACAGCTAGGTCAATCAAGGTGTGGATGATGGACCACCACATCAAATCCCTGTCATGGCCAGCCCAATCTCTAGACCTGAACCACATTGAAAACCTCTGGAATGTAATCAAGAGGAGGATGGATAGTCACAAGCCATCAAACAAAGAAGAACTGCTTAAATTTTTGTACCAGGAGTGGCATAAGGTCACCCAAAAGCGGTGTGAAAGACTGGTGGAAAGCATGCCAAGACGCATGAAAGCTGTGATTAAAAATCATGGCTATTCCACAAAATATTGATTTCTGAAATCTTCCTGAGTTAAAACATTAGTATTGTTGTTTATAAATGATTAAGAACTTGTTTTTGTTTTGTTTTTTGCTTTATTTGAGGTTTGCATGCAATGCATTTTTTTGTTATTTTGACCATTTCTCATTTTCAGAAAATAAATACAAAATGTATTGCTTGGAACTTCAGAGACATGTTGTCAGTAGTTTATAGAATAAAAGAACAATTTACATTTTACTCACAAATATACCTATAAAGAGAAAAATCAGACAAGCTGAACATTTTGCAATGGTCTCTTAATTTTTGCCATAGCTGTATATTAAATGGTCTTCTTTTTGGCTTTCTTTTCATAAAGAGAAGTAGCAAACTTTTTAATACATCAAGTGAAAATGTTTTAAGAATAAGTTGCTATAATGGGTTGAGAAAACATATGCTATTTTTCACAGAAAAAAAGCAAGTTGTTACCCAAAATTGAAATAAAACAACCTAAAAAAAGATGGCATCTCACCTATGTGTAAGGAAAATAAAAAATTATTAGGATTATGACAAACAAAAGTGTTTGTTGGTGGATGGACTGCCAATAAAAAACTGACGATTAACTTCAGTAGGTCCAACTCCGGAGGTGATCCAAGTACTTCTTCAATAATTTTTATATAAGATCCACACACCTCTTGGGGAATAGATGTTATATAGCCTTCCCTGTGTTCCTGGTGGAGGAAAAAAACATACATTGAAAATCATTAACACATTTATTTTACGAAATGCAAGTACAGCTATTAAAACGTAAATATAATAAAACAAAAGTGACTGGGCTGAAAGTAAGTCTGTGAGTTAATGACTAGAACATTGTAGCATCTGTATTTATAAGCTCTGAAGCTTTTAGTTTTATCACTTCGGCTTACACTATCGATATGAAGACATTTGTACTTGTAATGATGGTGGCAATAAGCGGATACAGTAAGTAAGTATTTCCCTATGAAATGGAAGATTTATTTATTTTTTATTGTTTTCAAGTTCTTTAAAGTGTAAAACTGCAAAGTGCTTGTAAATACAAGCAATTTTGCAATGCAATTATTAAAAAAGTGCTCCATTATTACAGTTTACTGCTTGTTGTCTAGATTATTGTCTGCGGTTGCAGGCTATCAGCTATGGCCGGCAAGGAGTTCAGCATTTGCAAACACTGCACTGAACGAGTCTGGTAGATAAGTAATTGTAACTTGGTGAAATGTTAAGTTGATGCATTACATAGTAGTTCTCCACTTATTTAGTATTCAGGGTGTAGGTCTACACTTAGTGTTAAACACGGTACAGCAGGAATAATCTGTTGTCTGGATCTTATGGTGTGTGCTAGTTGTGAGTGTGGTGATTACTTTGGTCTCTGGTCCTCTACCAGTTTTCCGCCTTTCCTTCAGTCAGACTTGGTAATGACTTGGACAGATACATCACACAGGATGTAGGGAAAAAAAGCAATAGCAGTTAGTGTAGTGTGGGAACTGTAGAGAAATTTTAATACAAGCATATTAGAAATTAGATTAGATTACAGCCCTAAATATATAGTGATTTAGATTAAAACGTATTTGACTTTCGGACCACCCCTTTAACTTCTTCTCAACTGTTTTGTTTTTCCAAGATCGTTTTGCTTCCCTGCAAACACTGACCAGAAATTTGCCCAGATTCTGTCAGTCATCAACAAATGTCAAGTCACATTAGTAACCAAAGCGGACAGATTCCATTACAAGTTTGTAATTTTGAAACACGACTTACAGAAAATTAGAGAGCACACATCAGCGGTGAATAGCAGAATTTCCGTTGCATAGGATTCTCAGAGGCCTATGCTAGCTCAAATTGCAGAATTAAAGAAACAAATGAATGTTTTCAGTGAAAGAAATAATGTCAGGATAGGGAGCCTGCCAGACAAAAGGGAAGGAGTTGATGCCGTATCCTTTATAAAAAAAAACTAGTTGAAAGATCTGTTGGGTGCAGAAGTCTTCTCGCTGTTCTTTACCATCAAGAGAACACATAGAGTTCCCACAAGACCAGGCCCTCCTGTTCGCCCTCCTAGGCCATCATTGGCCTGACTATTGCATTACTGTGATAGAGATGCCATATTCAGGGCTATCCTCCTGAAGAGTAAGGTGCTGTGTGATAACAATTCAGTAGCTTTTTACCCAGATTTCTCAGTTGCTGTCAGAAAACAATGTACACTATTTGCTTAAGTGCGTAGCAAGCTCAAGCTGTGAGAGAAGTGGTATGAATGCGCTATGTTTTTCCATGCAAAGCTAACAGTAGTAGATGGGAAATCAACCCATTTCTTCACATCTACTGCCAACGAGTTGGTGTGGGTTGAAGCTGTCCCTCATACTCAACATGAGAATGAGAGAGGGAAAAGGATACCACAATTCCGGCTGCCATACCTATGGCTGTGAGAACTCTTGGACTTTATAAAGAGCTCCGGTGGGTGTACTGATCAGGTTTATCAAACCAAATCCTAACTATTTTATCCATGATGTACCTTTATTTGTAGGGACTTTCAGTGCATATTTGTTTTTATGTTTTGCTAAAAGATTGGAGTTCTCCATTTAGTTAGTGTTTAGGGTCTAGGTGTAGGCTACTTTGTGTTAGACAAAGTACAGCAGGAATAGTATGTTATTCCAAGTTAATTTTTGGGAAATGTTATTTACATATGGTTTTCTGAATCGTATGATGTGTGTTTGTTGTGTTTATGGTGATTGCTTTGGTCTCTGGTCCTCTCCCAAGTTTCCGCCTTTTATTCACTCAGACTGTGGTAATGTCTAGATCAAGATACATTTTTAATGTTTTGAGATGACGACTCTTAGCGTGCTGAGCTGAAATCTGAGCGGGCTTATTCCAAATTGAAAAGAGCCACTGTAATGGATTTTGTTAAGAAACAAGTACCACATATAATTTGATTACAGGAGACGCATTTCACATGTCTGAAGATCCTAGCGCTAAAAAAAGCCTGGATAGATAGAGGATACAATGCCACTTATTCTAACTATATCCTACCACTGGAAATTACACATGCTGCACATGATCATATTATTATGTTGGAAGATCTGTTATAGTACACTTCATGCTAGTTAATTTTTTCTTTTTAACTGGTTAAAAATTTTACATGCCTCTACAGTGGGGGAAATAAGTATTTGATCCCTTGCAGATTTTGTTTGCCCACTGACAAAGACATGAACAGACTATAATTTTAAGGGTAGGTTAATTTTAACATTGAGAGATAAAATATCAGAAATAATATCCAGAAAATCACATTGTATAAATTATATAAATGTATTTGCATTTTGCAGAGAGAAATAAGTATTTTATCCCCTACCAACCATTAAGAGTTCTGGCTCCTACAGACCAGTTATACGCTCGTAATCATCCCATTACCTGCATTACCTGTCTTACATAGTCACCTTTATAAAAGACTCCTATCCACAGACTCAATCAGTCAGACTCTAACCTCTACAACAAGACCAAAGGGCTTTACAAGGATGTCAAGGACAAGATCATAGACCTTCACAAAGCTGGAATGGGCTACAAAACCATACATAAGACGCTGGGTGAGAAGGAGACAACTGTTGGTGCAATAAAAAAAATGGAAGAAATACAAAATGACTGTCAATCGACATCGATCTGGGGCACCATGCAAAATCTCACCTCGTGGGGTAGCCTTGATCATTAGGAAGGTTAGAGATCAGCCTAAAAGTCCACGGGGGGAACTTGCTAATGATCTCCAGGCAGCTGGGACCACAGTCACCAAGAAAACCATTGGTAACACATTACGCCGTAAAGGTTTAAAATCCTGCAGAGCCCGCAGGGTCCCCCTGCTTAAGAGGGCACATGTGCAAGCCCGTGTGAAGCTTGCCAATGAACACCAGGATGATTCTGTGAGTGATTGGGAGAAGGTGCTCTGGTCAGATGAGACAAAAATTGAGGTCTTTGGCATTAACTCAACTCGCCGTGTTTGGAGGAAGAGAAATGTTGCTTATGACCCAAAGAACACCATACACACCGTCAAGCATGTAGGTGGAAACATTATGTTTTGGGGGTGTTTCTCTGCTAAGGGAACAGGACTACTTCACCGCATCAATGGGAGAATGGATGGAGCCATGTACTGTAAAATCATGAGTGATAACCACCTTCCCTCCAACAGGACATTAAAAATGGGTCGTGGCTGGGTCTTCCAGCAAGACAATTACCCAAAATATGCAACCAAGGCAACAAGGGAGTGGCTCAAAAAGAAGCACATTTTAAGGTCATGGAGTGACCTAGCCAGTCTCCAGACCTTAATCCCATAGAAAACTTATGTAGGGAGTTGAAGGTCCAAGTTGCCAAGTGACAGCCTCAAAATCTTAATGATTTAGAGATGATCTGCAAAGAGGAGTGGACCAAAATTCCTCCAGACATGTGCGCAAACTTCATTATCAACTACGAAAAACGTCTGACTGCTGTCCTTGCCAACAAGGGGTTTTGCTACCAAGTATTAAGTCTTGTTTGCCAGAGGGATCACAAACTTATTTTTCACTGCAAAATGCAACTAAATGTATATAATCTATACAATGTGATTTTCTGGATTTTATTTTTAATATCCTATCTCTCAATGTTAAAATTAACCTACCCTTAAAATTATAGACTGTTCATGTCTTTGTCAGTGGGCAAACCTACAAAATCAGCAAGGGATCAAATACTTATTTCCCCCACTGTTTGAGGTTCACTTTTTGTATTGAAAAACTGAAATAAATTAACTTTTTGATGATATTCTAATTTTGTGAGAAGCACCTGTTATTGTTGATACCCAGCCTTCATGTAAGCGGCACTGGACCCAGGCACAGAAGGAATTACTTATTCTGACCAAGGAGCGGACTCGAAAGAAACTGCTGGCAAAGGAGCATGCTATTTTTGAGATTTGGGATAAAATTTGAGTATAGGGAATGCTATTGAGAAATTGCATACCAACATGTACGTGATTAATGGGATTTTTCAAAATTTTTATCAAGATTTGTACACTTCTAAATGTGACCAAGTCTCCCAGGTGGTAGTCTCCATTCTATCTGGTCTTCCCCTGTAGTGCTGTCCCATAAGCAATTAGAGGAACTAGATGCCCCGATTAGTAAAGAGGAAATAGATAGTGCTATTAAAGCACTTCCTTCTGTAAAAACTCCTGGAACCAATAGTTTAGTAGGGGACTGAAACAAGACTAATTGTGATTTGGTTAGACATCATTTGTTTGCGCTCTATGAAACCATTTTTAAGTGAGGGAGCTCCCTGACTGTGAGAAAGGCTATAGTTGTGGTCTTCCCGAAGTGCAGGAAGGACTTATGTCTCCAGAATCTTATTTTCTAATTTTGTTAACACAGGTATTAAAATTTATAGCTAAAATATTGGTTACTGTCATCATTAATACATCCTGTCAAGAATTGGGCGAACTTTAACAGTAAAGTTCAGTGTCCGCACCAAACACTTACTGTTCGGGCACGGACCCCGTACACTGACTTCACCAGGATGTCAGTGTTACTGTTCAGGTTCGCCCCCCCAAACATCGGGTGTTTGTCTGTATGTGCATGACAGCGCAGCAAACACCACTTCTGACCAGCAGTAAAATTATCACTGTCGGTCAGATAGCCGCAGTTCCCTTGCTGTCAAATGACAGCATGAGCGAGCATGCAGCTGTGATCGGAGTTATAAAGTTAACCTCCGGTCATTGGAGTCGGCTAATGGGACTACTGCTGCTATCAGCTGACATCTGCTGACACTAATAAAAGATAATAAAAGCGAGAGCAGGAGCGGCTGATGGGAGTATACATCAGCTGGCTCCTGCGCTGTAAGTAAATATTTAAAAAAAATAGCGGTGTGGGTTCCATTGTATTTTGAGAGCCAGCCAGGAAAAACTCACAGCTGGGGGCTGCAACCCTCAGCTGTCAGCATTAACAAGGCTGGTTATCAAGAATAGTAACATAGTAACATAGTTATTAAGCTTGAAGGAAGACTTTAAGTCCATCTAGTTCAACCCATAGCCTAACCTAACTTGCCCTAACATGTTGATCCAGAGGAAGGCAAAAAAAACACATGTAGCAAAGAGTACGCTCCACATTGGGGAAAAAAATTCCTTCCCGACTCCACATAAGGCAATCAGACTAGTTCCCTGGATCAACGCCCTATCAAGGAATCTAGTATATATAACCTGTAACATTAAACTTTTCAAGAAAGGCATCCAGTCCCCTCTTATATTTAAGTAATTAACCACTCATTACAACATCATATGGCAGAGTTCCATAGTCTTACTGCTTTTACAGTAAAGAATCTGTGTCTGTTATTATGCTTAAACCTTCTTTCCTCCAGACGTAGAGGATGCCCCCTTGTCCCTGTCTCAGGTCTTTTTAATCATAGATCATCAGAAAGGTCTTTGTAGTGTCCCCTCATATATTTATACATTAAAATAAGATCACCCATTAGCCTTCACTTTTCCAAACTAAATAGCCCCAAGTGTAATAACCTATCTTGGTATTGTAGACCCCCCAGTCGTATACTAACCTTGGTCGCTCTTCTCTGCACCCGCTCTAGTTCAGCTATGTCTTTCCTATACATCGGAGACCAGAACTGTACACAGTATTCTAAGTGTGGTCGAACTAGTGACTTGTATAGAGGTAAAATTATGTTCTCCTCATGAGCATCTATGCCTCTTTTAATGCATCCCATTATTTTATTTGCTTTTGTAGCACCTGCCTGACACTGGCCACTAAATGTGAGTTTGTCATCCACCCATACACCCAGGTCTTATTCATAGACGGTTTTGCCCAGAGTTTTAGAATTAAGCACATAGTTATACATCTTATTACTTCTACCCAAGTGCATGACCTTACATTTATCCCCATTAAAGCTCATTTGCCATTTATCAGCCCAAGCTTCTAGTTTACATAAATCATCCTGTAATCTAAAATTGTCCTCCTCTGTATTGATTACCCTGCAGAGTTTAGTGTCATCTGCAAATATTTAAATTCTGCTCTGTATGCCCCCTACAAGGTCATTAATAAATATGTTAAAAAGAAGAGGGCCCAATACTGACCCCTGTGGTACTCCACTGCTAACCGCGACCCAGTCCGAGTGTGCTCCATTAATAACCACCCTTTGTTTCCTATCCCTGAGCCAGCTCTTAACGCACTTACACATATTTTCCCCTATCCCCATTATTCACATTTTATGTATCAACCTTTTGTGTAGCACCGTATCAAAAGCTTTTGAAAAGTCCATACACACTACGTCCACTGGGTTCCCTTGGTCCAGTCCGGAACTTACCTCTTCATAGAAATTGATCAGATTAGTCTGACAGGAACGGTCTCTAGTAAACCCATGTTGATATTGGGTCATGAGGTTATTCCTCCTCAGATACTCCAGTATAGCATCCCTTAGAATGCCCTCCAGGATTTTACCCACAGTAGAGCTTAAGCTTACTGGTCTATAATTTCCGAGTTCAGTTCTTGTCCCCTTTTTGAATGTTGTCACCACATTTGCTATACGCCAGTCCTGTGGTACAGACCCTGTTATTATGGAGTCTTTAAAGATTAAAAATAATGGTCTATCAATGACTGTACTTAATTCCTGCAGTACTCGGGGGTGTATACCATCTGGGCCCGGAGATTTGTCAATTTTAGTGATTTTTAGACGCGGCCATACTTCCTGCTGGGTTAAGCAGGTGACATTTAATGGGGAATTTTTGTCACTACTGATCATATTGTCTGCCATGGGACTTTCTTGTGTAAATGCTGATGAAAAAAAGTCATTTAGCATATTGGCTTTTTCCTCATCCTCATCCACCATTTCACCCAGACTATTTTTAAGGAAGCCAACACTATCATTTTTTAGTTTCTTACTATTTACGTAGTTAAAGAACATTTTGGGATTATTTTTACTCTCTCTGGCAATAGACTGGTCCCCACGTTTTTCTAATTATATAAATAATTTTAAAAAATGACGTAGGGTCTCCCCTATTTTTGACAACCAGCCAAGTTAAAGCAGACAGTTGGGTGCTTCATATTCTCAGGCTGGAAAATGGCCATAGATATTGCCCCCTCCAAGGTGAAGTCACCCAGAAAAAACGCATCTATTAATTTTGGCGCTTTCCTGTAGCAGTGGCAATTGGGGTTCATATTTGTGGGGTTTACAACACCTTTGTATTGTCTGGTGACATCAAGCAAACACATTAGTAATGGAGAGGCGTCTACAAGACACCTATCCATAACTAATCCTATAGTTATATTGTGAATAAACACACAGCCAGAATAAAGACTTTTATTTAAAACAAAAACAAAACACACTTTTCCTTTTTTTTATTTAAAAATAACAAACAGTTATTCTTACCTAACCTCAATTCCACTGAATCCCTCGTCTCCTGTAATAAAACAAAAATTAAAAAACAACAATATCCTTCACCTGTCTGTTGTGCTGTCCCACGCTGGACATTTCTGGGGATAGATAGTTTTCAACCTGGACGGTGCCAAGATGCGACCATCAAAGCTGAGAACTACTGATGAATGAGCTGCTGCGAGCACAGCGTCAGTGACTATTTAAAGGGAACTTGTCAGCAGGATTGTGTACAGTAACCTACAGATATTGTCAGATTTGTACCGTCATACTGATTAAAATGATACCTTGGTTGATGAAATCTGTCTTGTGGTCGTTGTTTAATCTGTATTTTCAGTTTTACCTATCGGATCAGATCATATCTATATACACCAATAGATGCTACTTTGAGAAGGAAAATTTGTTTTCTTCTCAATCAAGATGGCACTGCTGGCGCCTGCGCAACAGCAGCTATCGATTCACCTCTATATACACCGACAGCTGCTACTGTGCAGGCGTAGCGGGCGCCATTTTCAAATGGATTTTTTTTTATACTATCAGGAAAGCCTCAAGCACATTTATTAACACAGTACACATGCGATTATGCTTCGTTGCAGGTGCCAAGGCTTGCACTTGCATGCAGAAGGTTTTTTTTTTTTCAGTATGTATATATATTCATTATGTAATCTTGGGGGCAGTTCACTGAAGGACCTGTCAGCAGTCTCCATTATGAAAATCAGAGCACCACCCCACCCCCTACAGGCCGCCCCAGAGCACGAGCATTTCATTAACTCAAAACTGAAAATAAAGATTAAACAACAACCACAAGACAGATTTCATCAACCAAGGTATCATATTAATCAGTATAACAGCATTGACCTGACACTGTGTGTATGTTACTGTGCACAATCCTGCTGACAGGTTCCCTTTAAAGACAAACTTTAAATTTGGAAAGAAAACCGAGGCCATTAAATACTTGGGGTTAATCTGCCCTCTTCCTGCAACAAATTATTTAATTTTAACTATCCGTCTCTTTTTGGAGAGTTGAGGAGGCTATTGACTAAGTGGCTGCCACTTTCTTTCTCACTGATTGGCTGGATATCTTCAGTTAAGATCGCTCTTCTGCCTAAGCTACTTTATTATTTTGATACTCTCCCTGTTAAGGTTCTCGTTGGGGAACTTAGGTCTTTCCAAGCTGCTATAATGAAGTTTATATGTAATGAAAAACGCCATACAACATCCAAAAGTGTTCCCACATCCCATAGATCACAAGGGAGCTTGTCTGTTCCGGATATCGTTAAATACTATTGGGCAGCACACCTAAGGAGGATTCCCTTGCTGGCTTCATTATGAGCTTACAATATCTGGACTGAAATCAAAAAGATATGGTTGGTTCCGACCCACCTAAACTCCCTTTTATGGTCGACCAAGCCTATTAAGATAAAATTTAGTTTGTTGGGCCCTATGCAGTTTACGAGGGATCCTTGGCTCTCATGTGCAAGGCATTTTGGGTTGGTCTCCCCCAATTTCCCAATGATATCTTTTATGTACCAGCCTCTGATACCAGTTAGGAAGCTACAATGGTCCACCCGTGGTTTTCGGCAAGATTATTTAAATTTGTGGATTTGGTGGATGGAAACACATTGGAAGTTCTCTCGTTTGATGCTATAAAATCAAAATTTGCTATAACTAATAGAGAGTTCTTCCAGTTCATGCAGATTAAGCACCTGGAGTCTTCAGTATATGGCTCATTGACGGGTTCTCAGCCAACGGAATTTGAGAGGCTTTGTAAGAAAGGCACGTCTACTAAAAGATTAATATCCGATATTTACAGGATCTTGGGTTCTCCTTGGACTAACCCACTTTAAAACATTCATATATGATTAGATTGGAGTCACTCCTGGGAAGGACGCTGTCTCCCCAATGCTGGCAGAATTTATGGGAAAAGGCAGCCAAATCCTCTATTTGCACCCTTTCTAAGGAAAACTAATAACATTTTTTGATGTTTTGGTATCACACTCTGGTGCTCCTTCACTGATTGAACCACCAGCTCCCAAATATTAGCTGGCGTTGTTGCTCAGCACCGGGTTCTCAGTTCCACATTTTCCGGACTTGCCCTAGGCTGGCTGGATTTTGGGAAAATGTGAACATTTTAATACAAAAGGTTATATATGTGGAGGTTGAGCTGGACCTTGATATATACGTTCTAAATGTTTCCCCTAGAGGGATGGGGAGGAATTCGACCAGACTGCTGTTACATCTGTTGATGGCAGCTAGATGTCTCTTTGCCCTTCATTGGAGACAGACTACTTCCCCCCTCTTATCAGAGGTTTTGGATCGAATAGTCGTCAACTGCAGCACATGACAGCCTCATTGAATGTTTGGACAGATTTGAGACCGTTGGGACTATTTTAGGGCACAAAACAACAGTTAAGAGCATATTGGTTTTTGAACAGGTTTCTTCTTCCCTTCCCTATGTGTATGTCTCGTCTTATTGAGTATTGTGGTTTTATAAGAATTGTAATGGTACGTTTCCATGGTTAGTAAACGCTGCAGGTTTGACGCTGTATTCATTCACAGCTTCAAACCCGCTGCGGCCAGATGTTATAGCATAGAGGATGGGATTTGAAGAAATGCCATCTCCCCTATGCGTGCAGGGACGCCTCCGGCATCAAAGCAGAGAAGGACATGTGGCGCGTCTTTCGAGACCACTGCACGTCAATTTATCTTGCAGAGATGCTGCGTCTCCGCAAGATAAATTTCCCATCCAATGTATTGGGAATGGTGATTCTGCATGGTTCAATGAACACATGCGGAATCACCTGCGTTCAAAAGCCGGCAGTGCTTTGGACGAAGCGAACAAGTGCTGCGTCCAAAGCGCTGCCGGTTCCTGACTGTGGAAACATACCCTCATAGGTGTATGCGGATGGAGTCATCTTAACTTGGCATCATTTATAACTGCTGTTGAACTTCCTGTCTTTTTCAGTTCAATTGCACAATATATTTTGAGTTCATTCAAAATGTTCCCTATTCTTTCTGATCCTCTAATTTGTAAGCCAAATTGTGATTGTTTTGTCTTATTTCTGATTGTAAAATTAAAAAAAATGTAATAAAATTAGTTATAAAAAAACCCTGAAACCGTATACTGTAGTGTCGTCACCAGCTAAGGACTCCTATGCAGGCAAAAGAAAAAGGGGGTATGCTCAAACTAGAAATATTGAATAACTCAATAAGGTTATAGTAATCCAAAAACTAATACTCGCAAGAACCTTATATCCACCGGATAATATATTATCTGGTGGATATAAGGTTCTTGCGAGTATTAGTTAAAAAGGGGGTATGCCCCTAATCCTACGCAATAAAGTAAAAGCAAAATAAGCGCAAATAGGATCTTATCTGAGAATAACAATTATGTCAAATAAAATAATGCTAACCTGATAAGGTTGTGGCACACACAATCATGAATAAGCATGAAAACAGCTGCTGCAGATCCATGGCTCTTCCAACCAGGAAGGAGGAGAAAAAAATGAGCTAAAAGGGGTTTATCCATGCAGCTGGAAGGCAATGAAGATCCAAATGGAAGTATAATAATAAAAGATTTTTAATTCTAGGTTTTTCAGTCAAGGCATTTCAAAGTCATTCCAGACTTATTCCTCAGGACACAAACTATGTAACCGGATATACGGTTTGTGTCCTGAGGAAGAAGTCTGGAATGACTGTGAAACACGTTGACTGAAAAACCTTGAACAAAAAAATCCTTTATTATTATACTTCCATTTGGATCTTCATTGCCTACCAGCAGCACGGATAAACCACATTTGGCTGCATTTTTGTCTCCTCTAATCCTACGCGGTTGGACTCAGACGTCAGGACTAAGTGCAGCTTTTATCCTATTTATTTTACCTCGGCACATGAGTGCATTTTCTCATATATAGGCTATTTATTTAATTCAGCACGTAGGCAGTTCGTGCTTCTAGTATATGCTGTTTTGGCTACCGAGTTTCTGTTTATTGTAAGTGGGAACGCTGGAATACACACCTTTAATTAAGTTAACAATTCTAGTTCTTTTTTTTTTTGTTTATTTATATATTGTTCTGTTTTTTTCTACATTTTTTATGACTTTTTGTAAGGCTACTTTCACACTAGCGTTAACTGCAATACGTCGCAATGCGTCGTTTTGCCGAAAAAACGCATCCTGCAAAAGTGCTTGCAGGATGCGTTTTTTCTGCATTGACTAACATTAGCGACGCATTTGCGACGCATTGTCACACGTCACAACCGTCGTGCGACGGTTGCGCCGTGTTGTAGCGGACCGTCGGGAGCAAAAAACGTTACATGTAACGTTTTTTGCTCCCGACAGTCCGCTTTTTCCGACCGCGCATGCGCGGCCGGAACTCCGCCCCCACCTCCCCGCACTTCCCCGCACCTCACAATGTGGCAGCGGATGCGCTGGAAAAGTGCATCCGCTGCCCCCGTTGTGCGGCGGAGACAACGCTAGCGTCGGTGACCTAGCCTAACCCAACCCTCAACATGTTTTTGTCATTTAGTGACATAATCTCGCTAGTCTATTTAAAGTGGGTCTGTGCAACTATTTGACATGCCTGAAAGAGAAACCTGATCAATTTGGAAATACGTTGCATATTTCATCAAACAAACTTTTTACATTTTACATAACCTTTTCTCCTATTGGCAGCACTTCATCATTCCGGTTATTTTTCTACTCTATGGAATCCTTCACACTAAGCTGGTTCTATAGGTGGAGCAGCAGCCGATGAGGAAATTCTAGGATCCAACTTCACATTTATCCTCAATATTGTGCTTTATCCTTACACAACTACACAGGGTGAGAACTTACATTTTTCATTATCTTTACCTGGCCATATGTTTTTTCACCATGGAAAGCTCCATGATTTTTTTTATATATATTCTCACTTCAGGAAACCACATTTTGATTTTTTTTTGTAATAAAAAAATATTAAACACTGGTCAACTAACCTTAGAAGTGTCTTATTTATTGAACACGGTACCAAGATATATATATTTCCTGTATCTTATTTATTGAAAAATTTATTGGTAATCTAGTGTGAAAATTTTCTTCTAACAATATTTTTCCTCCTTTAGTAGGCAAAAAAATCTTACCTGTAAATGAAGTCTAGAACCCTTCAATAATAATTACTGATATCATTAAATGTAACAGGAGTGAAGCTTATAAAATGACATACCTGTAGAACCTGACAAGCAAGCAGGAAGTGATGCACCACTTTTGCTTTTAATAACTGTTTTATGTTAAACACTTTGTAAGGATGGGTATCTCGGATTAACAGTTCCAAACAAGTCATTAAAGTTTCCCAGACTCTAGCCTAAACATAAAGGAAATCAAATTAGCAATAAGGAATGAGTAAACTCTAAAGTATATACAGTTGCAAAGTGACAACACCTCTAGCTGTTGTCATGTAAAATAATACAGACACAAGAGAGGGAAAATGCATAATCTCCAGAAATCGTTATCCTACATCATCATCTCTAACTGTTCCCGAGACTAGTGCCCCATATACCTCCACACGCCTACAACCTTGCTAGTCGCACTGTTTTTTAATTATGAGTTAAAAATATTCCTAACATTATATTTTTTTTATTTTTCTTATCTTGATTTCTTTTTGGAGGACAGCCATTTTCTACAGTGATGATGCTTTGAGATTGGAAAGAAAACTGTGGCTGGCAGATGTGGGAAGGGGAGGGAGTTGCTGTGCCAGGTAATTATAGGTAATAATTGGGGATCTACGGCTGAAACTCTGGGGTCCCCTCTATCAAATAGAAACAAGATTCTTTCCTCCTCCAAAATAAAATATTAAACAGATACAGAGCACACAAAAAATGTATCTATATACATTATATATATATATGTTTAACATAGGACTAAAAAGCATAAGCTGGTCTGCATCAAGTATTCAACAGTATAGCAAAGCTGTAATTTGTCAATGTAACCCCATGTTGCCTGTACTGTGTGTAGGGAATGCATAGCTGACACTGAATAAAATGATATTTTTAGCTGGCAGGACAGAAAAGTGGTGACAGGTTCCCTTTAAGTGGAAAAACCATAAGAGACCTGAAAAATGTACAATTTACCATAATTCCAAAAACTGGAGTAAATTATAGTGCATGCCTGGACTGACTTTTTTGGCACCTGCTAAACAAGAAATACCTTGTCATGTATTTTCATAAGTTTATTTCTTGTGTTTATATTGATGTATAATTATAAAAATTGTTTTGCAATTCTGCATATTGTCATTTTCATACTTTTTTCTTTACTACTCATCCAATGGTTCTAACCTTTCTTGGTAACATCTTCACGTTCCACCTTCATTATCTGTGTTGTTTGGTTGTTTTATTTGCAGTGATCTTGTATATGTAATTTTTAGGACAAAACTTCTATCTTGTACATTTACCAAGACTGCTATGACAAGAGCCAGCGTTAGGGGGAATTAACTAGGCAATTGCCAAGGGCTTCCAATCCATTTAGGGGCCCCGGAGTATACAGAAGGATACACTGCTAATAGCATTATCAGTGTAGCTTCCGATGTGGAGACTGCAGGACCTTTGGTGACATCCCAAGCATGGAAAAGTCATGTGACCATGATGTCACCACAGGTCCTGTACTCTGCGGAACTCAGAGAACTAAAGAGGAGATAGACTGCTAGTAAGTCCTGAAGTGTGTGTGTCTGTCTGTGTGTAGGTGTCTCTGCCTGTATGACCAAAACGGAAAATTCTTGGTGTAAAGGCGCACCAGTACCCATAAAAGAGAACAAACTATCTGAATACTGAAAAATATAAAGCTTTATTTGGTTACTATTCATGAACAAAAAAAGTGCATATTGAAACCAATTCAAAATCAAAGACAAAAAAGGATTTGTCTTTGTAGAAAATACAATCTAAACAACAGAATAAAAGTGTGGGCATATAGACTAGCTCCTTCCAAGATAAACAGATATATGCATTGGCAATATGCCCAAAAAATGATGACGGCTAAATATACAGTGCCTTGCGAAAGTATTCGGCCCCCTGGAACTTTTCAACATTTTCCCACATATCATGTTTCAAACATAAAGATACAAAATGTAAATTTTTGGTGAAGAATCAACAACAAGTGGAACACAATTGGGAAGTTGAATTAAATTTATTGGTTATTTTCAATTTTTGTGGAAATTCAAAAACTGAAAAGTGGGACGTGCAATATTATTCAGCCCCTTTACTTTCAGTGCAGCAAATTCACTTCAGAAGTTCATTGCGGATCTCTGAATGATCCAATGTTGCCGTAAATGCCTAATGATGATAAATATAATCCACCAGTGTGTATAATCAAGTATCCGTATAAATGCACCTGCTCTATGATAGTCTCAGGGTTCTGTTTGAAGCACAGAGAGCATCAAGAAGACCAAGGAACACAACAGGCAGGTCCGTGATACTGTTGTGGAGAAGTTTAAAGCCGGATTTGGAAACAAAAAGATTTCCAAAACTTTAAACATCCCAAGGAGCACTGTGCAAGCGATCATATTGAAATGGAAGGAGTATCATACCACTGTAAATCTACCAAGACCCGGCCGTCCCTCTAAACTTTTATTTCAAACAAAGAGAAGACTTATCAGAAATGCAGCCAAGAGACCCATGATCACTCTGGATGAACTGCAGAGATCTACAACTGAGGTGGGACTGTCTGTCCATAGGACAACAATCAGTCGTACACTGCACAAATCTGGCATTTATGGAAGAGTGGCAAGAAGAAAGCCATTTCTCAAAGATATCCATAAAAAGTGTAATTTAAAGTTTGCAACAAGCCACCTGGGAGACACACCAAACATGTGGAAGAAGGTGCTCTGGTCAGATGAAACAAAAATCGAACTTTTTGGCAACATTGCCAAACGATATGTTTGGCGTAAAGGCAACACAGCTCATCACCCTGAACACACCATCGCCACTGTCAAACATGGTGGTGGCAGCATCATGGTTTGGTCCTGCTTTTCTTCATCAGGGACAGGTAAGATGGTTAAAATTGAAGCGAAGATGGATGGAGCCAAATACAGGACCATTCTTGAAGAAAACCTGTTGGAGTCTGCAAAAGACCCGTGAATGGGACGGAGATTTGTCTCCCAACAAGACAATGATCCCAAACAAAGCAAAATCTACAATGGAACAGTTCACAAAAAAAGTATCAAGGTGCTAGAATGGCCAAGTCAAAGTCCAGACCTCAATCCAATCGAGAATCTGTGGAAAGAGCTGAAAACTGCTGTTCACAAACGATCTCCATCAAACCTCACTGAGCTCGAGCTGTTTGCCAAGGAAGAATGTGCAAGAATTTCAGTCTCTCGATGTAGAAAACTTATGGACACATACCCTAAGCGACTTGCAGCTGTAATTGCAGCAAAAGATGGCGCAACAAAGTATTAAGTTAAAGGGCCGAATAATATTGCACGCCCCACTTTTCAGTTTTTGAATTTCCACAAAAATTTTAAATAACCAATAAATTTCGTTCAACTTCACAATTGTGTTCCACTTGTTGTTGATTTTTCACCAAAAATTTACATTTAGATTTCAAGCATGATATGTGGGAAAAAGTTTAAAAAGTTCCAGGGGGCCGAATACTTTCGCAAGGCACTGTAACAGGAACAACTCTATTAAAACCAAAAAAAACACAAATATGGTAAATTCAAATAAATAGTAAGGATCTCAGATAAAGAAAAAGAGACATGTGAGTATGAATAGAGGGGAGAGAGAGACTACAGACCCCAATGTCTTGCACCAACATGTGGCTTCTTCAGCAGAGTGTGTCAAATGTTCATAAATATCAAATATACAATTAATGTATAGAAAAGTGAAGCAGATTGCACTTTCTTATACAAGGGGACACTGCAAAGAGATGTATACCATGCAGTAACGTCTCTTAACAGTAGGTTCCTATGGTGGACAGATGCTTCGGGATTCATTTTGACAGTGCACATTGATATACAGTGGGTATGGAAAGTATTCATACCCATTTACATTTTCCACTCTTTGTTTCATTGCACCCATTTGGTAAATTCAAAAAAGGTTCATTTTTTTCTCATTAATGTACACTCTGCAGCCCATCTTTACTGAAAACTCCCCCAGAAATTTAGTAATTTTTGCAAATTTATTAAAAAAGAAAAACTGAAATATCACCTGGCCATAAGTATTCAGACCCTGTGCTCAGTATTGAGTAGACGCACCCTTTTGACCTAGTACAGCCATGAGTCTTCTTGGGAATGGTGCAACAAGTTTTCCACACTTAGATTTGGGAATCCTCTGCCATTCTTCCCTGCAGATCCTCTCCAGCTCCTTCAGGTTGGGTGGTGAACAGCCATTTTCAGGTCTCTCTAGAGATGCTTAATTGGGTTTAGGTCAGGGCTCTGGCTGGGCCAGTCAAGATTGGTCACAGAGTTGTTCTGAAGCTAACCCTATGTTATTTTAGCTGTGTGCTTAGGGTCACTATCTTATTGGAAAGCGAATCTTCGGCCAAGTGTGAGATCCAGAGCACTCTGGAAGAGGTTTTCATCCAGAATATCTTTGTACTTGGCTGCATTCATGTTTCCTTCAATGACAACCAGTCGTCCTGTCCCTGCAGCTGAAAAACACCCCATAGCATGATGCTGCCACGTTTCACTGTTGGGATTGTATTGGGCAGGTGATGAGCAGTACCTAGTTTTCTCCACACACTGCTTAGAATTATCACCAAAAAAGTCTATCTTTGTCTCATCAGACCAGAGAATCATATTTCTCATAGTCTGGGAGTCCTTCATGCGTTTTTTAGCAAACTCTTTGTGGGTTTTCATATGTCTTGCACTGAGAAGAGGCTTCCGTCGGGCCACTCTGCCATAAAGGCCCAACTGGTGGAGGGCTGCAGTGATAGTTGACTTTGTGGAACTTTCTCCCATCTCCCTACTGCATCTCTGGAGCTCAGCCACAGTGATCTTGGGGTTCTTCTTTACCTCTCGCACCAAGGCTCTTCTCCCATAATTGCTCAGCTTGGCTGGTGGGCCAGGTCTAGGAAGACTTATGGTGGCCCCAAACTTCTTCCATGTAAGGATTATGGAGGCCACTGTGCTCTTAGGAAACTTGAGTACTGCAGAAATTCTGTTGTAACCTTGGCCAGATCTGTGCCTTGCCACAATTCTGTCTCTGTTCTGAGCTCCTTGGCCATTTCCTTTGACCTCATGATTCTCATTTGGTCTCACATGCACTAAGAGCTGTGAGGTCTTAAGGTACCTTCACACTGAACAACTTAACAACGATATCGCTAGCGATCCGTGACATTGCAGCGTCCTGGATAGCGATATCATTGTGTTTGACACGCAACAGCGATCAGGATCCTGCTGTGACATCGTTGGTCGGAGCTAGAAGGCCAGCACCTTATTTCGTCGCTGGATCTCCCGCTGACATCGCTGAATCGGCATGAGTGACGCCGATTCAGCGATATCTTCACTGGTAACCAGGGTAAACATCGGGTTACTAAGCGCAGGGTCGCGCTTAGTAACCCGATATTTATCCTGGTTACCAGTGTAAATGTAAAAAAAAAAGAAAACACTACATTCTTTCATTCCGATGTCTGTCGCGTCCCCCGGCGTTCTGCTTCCCTGCACTGTGTCAGCGCCGGCTGGCCGTAAAGCAGGGCACAGCAGTGACGTCACCGCTCTGCTTTACGGCCGGCGCTTACAGTGCAGGGAAGCAGAACGCCGGGGGACGCGACAGACATCGGAATGTAGGTATGTAGTGTTTGGTTTTTTTTTACATTTACACTGGTAACCAGGGTAAACATCGGGTTACTAAGCGCGGCCCTGCGCTTAGTAACCCGATGTTTACCCTGGTTACCTGGGGACTTCGGCATCGTTGGTCTCTGGAGAGCTGTCTGTGTGACAGCTCTCCAGCGACCACACAGCAACGCTGCAGTGATCGGCATCGTTGTCTAGATCGCTGCAGCGTCGCTAAATGTGACGGTACCTTTATATAGACAGGTCTGAGCCTTTCCAAATCAAGTCCTATCTGTTTATTTAAACACAGTTGGACTCCAATGAAGGAGTAGAATGATCTCAAGGAGGATCACAAGGAAATGGACAGCATGTGACTTAAATATGAGTGATTGAGGAAAGGGTCTGAATGCTTATGACCATGTGACATCTGTTTTTCTTTTTTATTAAAATTGCAAAAATTTCTACATTTGTTTTTTTTAGTCAAGATGGGGAGCAGAGTGTACATCAATGTGAAAAAATTAACTTTTTTGAATTTACCAAATGGCTGCAATGAAACAGAGTGAAAAATTTAAAGGGGTCTGAAAACTTTCTATAACCACTATAGAAGGGTTAATATTTTCTTCTCTAGTCCAGATTTTGATTAATATTAACTAGTCTCATAATATGCTTAAAGGGACACTGTCACCTGAATTTGGAGGGAACAATTTTCAGCCATAGGGGCGGGGTTTTCGGGTGTTTGATTCACCTTTTCCTTACCCGCTGGCTGCATGCTGGCTGCAATATTGGATTGAAGTTCATTCGCTGTCCTCCGTAGTACATGCCTGCACAAGGCAATCTTGCCTTACGCAGGCGTGTACAGTACTATGGAGGACAGAGAATTAACTTCAATCCAATATTGCAGCCAGCATGCAGCCAGCGGGTAAGGAAAGGGTGAATCAAACACCCGAAAACCCCGCCCCTATGGATGAAAATTGTTCCCTCCAAATTCAGGTGACAGTGTCCCTTTAACATATTTCTCAAGGTTTCATATTTGGTCTAATATTTTTCTATGCAATGTTTTGAGAAACTGTGTGTAAGGACCCAAACTCATCAGCGTAAATGAAATAGGTCCGATGTTGTTCCTGAAAAATGGGACGGAGTCTTAAGTGAGTACAATGTGATTTTTAGAAAGTAGCATCCGTCTGACATATGTATGAAATCCATATGTAAAGCATTTTAACATTAGCTTTTATATACTGTAATTCGCTGTCATTTCAAGCTAGTTTTCCAACTAGTAAAACATTGTCATATACAGATAAAGATAAATACGGTAGATAGATGTCATTGAGATATATAATCAGTGCTTTATGTGTGTAGTTTTCTGTACTTTTATTTCCAAATTAAATAAATAAAAGAAAAAAAAAATGGCGTAGGGTCCGCCTAATTTTTAATATCTAACTGAGAGAAAGCAGACAGCTGAGAGCTGTTCTTAACAGCCAGGTAAGGGGGTAGTAAACATGGAGCTTCCCAGGCAATTCATTTCATCTAACAACTGTCTGTGTCACCTTTGCTGGTTACTACAAGGTGGGAACCTTGAAAAAAAGGACGCGGGGTTCCTCCTATTATTAATAACCAGCAAAGGCCTGGCAGACAGCTGCGGGCTGATATTAAAAGCCTAGGAAGGGGCAGTAGATTTTATACTAATTAAAATGATACATGGGGGAAGAAATCTGTTTTGTGGGTCTTGTGTAATCTTTGTTTGAAGTTTTCATTTAATGATATGCTCCTGCTTCGAGGAGGGTCTGTAGGTAGGATATTTTCTTTGTGCTCTAGGCTAGAGCACCAAGAAATAGCGCACAAGCCCGCACTGAAGGACAAGCATCTCTCTCATCATAGGGAAACAGACAAAGAGAGACAGAGACAGACAGCAAAGAGACAGAGAGAGAGAGACAAAGAGACAGAGAGAGACAGAGATGATGTGGAGGGGTCGCTGAAATACTTTGTTCTGCTCTGCTCTGTGCTGCTGTGGTGGTGTCTCTCATCGTCTGTGCTGCTGTGGCAGGGTGTCTGGAGGGGGCTGTGCATGTATGAGTGGTTGATGAATATGAAAGAGACAGAAAAAAAAAAGAGAGACATAAAGAATGAGACAGAAAGAGAGAAAGACAGAGAGAAAGACAAACACAAAGAGACAGACAGAGACAGACAAACACAGGGAGAGAATGACAGAGACAGATGCTGTGGTGGGGACTATGACATACTCTGTGCTGCTCTGCTCCTCTGCGCTGCTGTTGTGGGGTCGTGGACATACTTTCTTCTGACCGATGCAGCTGTGGCAGGGTCTCTCACATCTTCTGTGCTGCTGTGGAGGGGTCTTTGGAGGGGGCTGTGTCTGTCTGCCCCTTTCTCTACCTCTATCACTATCTCTATGATGAAGAACATGCTCGTGCTTCGGAGAGGGCCTGTGGGTAGGTATTTTCTTGGTTTCTCTGGCCTAAAGTAGGAAGATAAGACTCTGCCTACAGTCCTGCCCCAGAGCACGGGCATATCAATCACTGAAAACTTCTAACACTGATTACACAATAACCAGAAGACGGATTCCAGGTATAATTTTCATCAGTATAACAGCGCCAACATGACAATGCCTGTAGTTTACTTAGCAAAATCCTGCAGACAGGGTCTCTTTAAATAGTTTTCGGTAAAAAAACAACTTCAGAGCTAAATAACATATTAGCATATTGTAATAAATACCTCTCCCTTGGACCAAACTTTCCAATCTAAGAGCAGTTGTTCCAGTAATCCAACATCTTGAATTACAGCAGTTGTATCATAATGGGGGCAAAAATTGTCATTTTCATTTAGTAACATATCCCCAGTGCATCCTTTCAGAATGGTCTGCAATATAAACAGAATAAACATGGAATTTGCAAAAGTAGTAAGAATAAAACATTTTACTTGAGAAATTATTAAATTATCCAGATCACTTCAGTTCAAACATAAGTGCCCTAAGCACAGATAAAAGCAGACATGTATTAGGGCCTACTGACACTCCTTCAATATGTGATGACAGGGGAGAGAGGCTTGCTGAATTTCAGCTTCAGGTCGTTACTGTTCTGTGGGGAAAGAACAATCATCTGGCAGTCACTATCTCATAGAGAGTCCTGGAAAGCTGCACTTTTATGGTAGAGAGAGCGGCTGGATGATTAATTGACCAACAGATATTTCATGTGTAAATCCGGCTTAAATGCCTTAATAAGCACCTTTATGCCTCTATTATGGGCTTCTTTTTCCACGTGTTTTTCCTGTGGCGCCCCAAACGCACAGCTGCCTAATGAAAGTTTAACTTGTGCTGTAATGACCGAGATTAACCACTTCACCCCCTACGCATTTTCCGTTTTTACATTTCTGTTTTTTGCTCACCTTCTTCTCAGAGCCATAACTTTTTAATTTTTCTGTCAAAATGGCTGAGAGAGGGATTGTTATATGCAGGACAACTTGTACTTTTGAACGACACCATTGATTTTACCATATAATGTACTGAAAAACGGAAAAAAAATTCCAAGTGCAGTTAAATTGCAAAAAAAGTGTAATTCCACTTTTCTTTTTACCATGTTCACCAAATGCTAAAACTAACCTGCCATTATGATTCTCCAGGTCATTACGAGTTTGTAGATACCACACATGTATAGGTTCTTTTGTATTTAAGTGATTCAAAAAAAAAATCAAACATTTGTTAAAAAATTTCTCCATTTTCCATTTTATCGGGTTGGGTGAGAGATTATTTTTTGTGCACAGAGTTGACGTTTTTGCCGATACCATTTTGAGCTAGATAAGATGTTTTGATCGCTTGTTATTGCATTTTATTGCAATATTGTGGCGACCAAAAAAACATAATTCTGACATTTTTAATGTTTTTCTCGCAACGCCGTTTACCAATAATCTGATTAATTCTTTTTATATTTTGATAGATCGGGCGTTTGTGAACTCGGCGATATCAAATATTTGTATTTTTGATATTTTTTTATTGTTTTATTTTGAATGCGGCAAAAGAAAGGTGATTTAAACTTTCATTTTTTTTAAAATACTTTTTTTCACTTTTTACATTCTTCAATAGTCTCCATAGGAAACTTGAAGCTGCGATCTTCTGCTTTCTTGCGCTTCAGCCCTGCTCTGTGTAGCAGAAATGCTCATCCGCTATGACCACCGGCCACAGGGTGGCGCTCATTTCATTCCGGCAATGACAACCACAGGGGTCTCCTGCAGACCCGGGGTTGTCATGCCAACCGATTGGCGACCCGCAATCATGTGACAGGGGTGCCGATGGGTGTGGTTTGTGATGCAATTTCGATGCATGCATTTTAAATGCTACAGTCAGAGACTGACAGCAGCACTTAACATGTTAACAGCGGCGGGCGGATAGTGATTCCACCCGCAGCTGTTAGGGGCACATGTCTGCTGATCAAACCAGCTGTCAAGTGCCGAAAAAGATGACGGCTCAGCGCCAGAGCCCATATCAAAGGGGGAGACCCGACATGCGCCACATATATAAGGCGCATGTCGTGAAGGGGTAAAATAAAACTTACCTGATGGTGAGCCGCCGCCTCGCCATCGCCAGAACCGCCTCACCCCCTACCTTCTTCCTCTTCCCCACTATCCCATAGAATGTAAGTCCGCAAGGACATGGTCCTCTCCCCTCTGTACCAGTCTGTCATTGTAAACTTGATTACTGTAAACGATATCTATAACCCTGTACGTAACCCCTTTCTCATGTACAGTACCATGGAATTAATGGTGCTATATAAATAAATAATAATAATAATAAATGGTAACTCCTCTGATTACTGCGGTTATGGGTGACCACAACATTGATCAAAGTGGACTTTGCTGTTATGATTGAGTCACTGAGTTTCCCCATGATGATATTTGGGACCAGTGTCGGACTGGGTTGGCAAAGGCCCACCAATAACATTGACTCTTGGAGCTCCCTGTTCAGTTGCCTGCAAAAATGACTTGACCCTAGTAACAAATATATTTTTGCTTTTATGTAATGCTAATTTGGCTAGGTTGTTTACTGAAATAATTAGATGAAAGTGAGTCAAGTGTAATAGCACTGCTCATTAGCACTCCTTCCCAAGGGCCTACCGGAGGATTCTCCTGTTCACCTGTGGGACAGTCCAAGCCTGTTTGTGACTCAGTATTGAGGAAGGAGAAAACACCCCAAAGCAGTTTTGTACACTACAGGCCGAAGTAAATGGACTCATTTTAGGATAAGTTCTAACTAGGTGTTTTTTTATGCTTTTTAAATGCTAATTTTCAGCTGGTTTTCACAGTACCAGCAAGCCTATGAGATTTCAGAAATCTCATGCACACACACTTATTTTTTGTCATTAGTATTTTGTGCTGTGCATAGTTTTTTGGAAATAGAGCATATCACTTCTTTGAGCGTTTTTTCATCTATAGAATTGAATGTAAAAAAAATGCATGAAAAGCCACACCAAAACCACCAAAAGCACAGCAAAAAAAACAGCAAAAACGCTCAGTGTGAATTTGGCCTTAAGGTACCGTCACACTTAGCGACGCTGCAGCGATACAGACAACGATTCCGATCGCTGCAGCGTCGCTGTTTGGTCGCTGGAGAGCTGTCACACAGACAGCTCTCCAGCGACCAACGATGCCGAAGTCCCTGGGTAACCAGGGTAAACATCGGGTTGCTAAGCACAGGGCCGCGCTTAGTAACCCGATGTTTACCCTGGTTACCAGTGTAAAATGTAAAAAAAACAAAAAATACATACTTACATTCCGCTGTCTGTCCCCCGGCGCTGTGCTTCTCTGCACTGTGTAAGTGCCAGCCGGAAAGCAGGGCACAGCGGTGACGTCACCGCTCTGCTTTCCAGCCGCTGTGCTTACACAGTGCAGAGAAGCAGAACGCCGGGGGACAGACAGCGGAAGGTAAGTATGTAGTGTTTGTTTTTTTTAACTTTTACGCTGGTAACCAGGGTAAACATCGGGTTACTAAGCGCGGCCCTGCGCTTAGTAACCCGATCATTACCCTGGTTACCATTGTAAAACATCGCTGGCATCGTTGCTTTTGGTGTCAAACACGACGATACACGGCGATCTGACGACCAAATAAAGTTCTGAACTTTAATCAACGACCAGCGATATCACAGCAAGATCCTGATCGCTGCTGCGTGTCAAACACAACGATATCGCTAGCGATATCGTTTAGTGTGACGGTACCTTTAGTCTGTGAAAAAGTCCCAATCAACTGTATACAAGGCAATAAGCGCTTGTTTACCATCCTATTTACATGCTAAAGAAAACTGATGAGAACAGAACAATCTATAAAGGGGTGGTCAAAAACGAACCTAACATTTAATCTTGAATGTCTGTCCACTTAATGTAGTAATCTAACCTATTTTCTAATATACTTTAATTATAAAGCCCCTACCTTTCCCTCACTAGTCTATCGAACTGCTATATTTTTTTTTTAACCTACTTCACGTTCAATGACACTATGTTTGAGAACCCTCAGTGAATGATGGGATACTCAAACGAGATGTATTCAGGGGCAGAAGATGTGGTGACTGTGCAGCCTCTGCCCCGACCCTTAAACAAAGCGTCATCAGCGACGTCCATCACAGGTCTACTTAGCATGCGTTGGCTCTCAACTCGGAGGTATGCGCAGTAGGATTTCTTCACTGTAAGATATTATTTTAATGCACAGTATGCTCCCTCGCCGCCTCTGGTTTTGAGTGAAAAGCCGGCAATAGAACCCAGTGTTAGTGTGCATTGTAAGGATAAAACCCGGCGTGCAAGAAAAATACAGACTAGGTCTCTGCCATTTCTGCTCGCTGGTTCTCTCCTTACAATGAGGCTGCTAGAGCACGCTCCCATCACTGTATAAATCAGGCGAGTGCCATGTCATTTTTATCGCATAGCACTAGGACCAAAGTTATTTAATGCGGCAGTGCAGACAACTGATTTTTTTCCACTTACGCAATCTTTCTGAAAAAAATTGTAGTGTGCTACAATTTGACTTTGAAATCGGGTGAGACTCACCCATTCAAGTCTATGGGTGCAAGAAAAAAATCGGATGCCACTGTATGACATCTAATTTTTATGGATACATTGTAATTGTGTAATATAGGAAACTGTAAATGGTCCTGTAAATGATTAGCAGCTGCTACTGTAAAAAAAACAGACTGCAAAGGGACCCCACACAAATGACAAGTGAGAAATTAAAAGAGTTCCACTTTTTTGGATGAAAATCACACTGATTTTTTATATTGTCGTGTGGTTCCTGTTGTGAATTCTGCTCTTGGGCTCCCTCCGGTGGTTGTTGGTGGTAGTGCAGTTGTCTTGGGGTTGTAATCCAGGGCAGGTGTTTCTGCTGATTGCAGCTCTACTAGGTATTTAGGTGTGCAGGATCCATGAGTCTTTGACAGTTGTCCATTGTTTTTGGAGGGATTGCATCTCTCTCTGGTTCCTCATGCCCTGCTGCCAATTCAGATAAGATAAGTGTCTGATTTTTTGTCTCTGTGCACACATGCAGTGTGCTTTGCAATTCAGTGCAATCCATTGTGTTTTTGTCCAGCTTAGACTTTGTTTGGATTTTTCAGTCATGCTGGATTCTCAGGAGATGCAGATATACTTTCTATGTCTTTAGTTAGATGTAGAATATTTGTATTATCTGCTGTGGATATTTTTAGGATTGTAATACTGACCGCTTAGAATTCTGTCCTATCCTTTTCTATTTAGCTAGAAGTGCCTCTTTTGCTAAATCCTGTTTTTCTGCCTGCGTGTGTCTTTCCTCTTATACTCACAGTCAATATTTGTTGGGGGCTGCCTATCCTTTGGGGTTCTGCTCTGAGGCAAGATAGAATTCCCATTTCCATCTATAGGGGTATTTAGTCCTCCAGCTGTGTCGAGGTGTCTAAAACGTGTTAGGTACATCCCACGGCTACTTCTAGTTGCGGTGTTAGTTTAGGGTTTGCGGTCAGTACAGGTACCACTTACTCCTGAGAAAGTCTCTCATGCGGCTCCAAGGTCACCGGATCATAACAGGTTCCAGTCCGAGCAGCAGATCCTGGCTGGTCTCACAGTCATCATGTGCCCATGACTCCACTCCATAAACCTGCTGCCAACTTGTGACATACATGTACGGCGGATGTCGATTAGTGGTTAGAGGCCGCAGAACTGTAATTAATGCATCTTTGTTTGTATAAATTTCTATACGAAGCCTAATAAAACATGTAAAGATGCCATTGTGTTTAAAAGGCATTGACTCACGTTGAATTGTAAGCAGCATATCGCTCCCAACTTCAGACGTTGCACAGTGCCCTCCTAAAGTTTGACAGTTTGGACCAGAGGCATGATGGCACCACTGGTCCAAACAGAGTACTCTCCCAGGCTACCAGCAGAGCCAGTTTTTCCTATGTACCATGGGAGAACCACAGGGTGACTGGAGCTGTCTGGATCCATTCAGCTTCAAAACAGTACGAGTGATTGTGCCTTGTCTAGGTAAGGCTACTTTCACACATCAGTTTTTTTGCATCAGGCACAATCCGGCGAATGTTGGAAAAACCGGATCCGGCACAGATTGTGAAAAACTGATGTGACGGATCCATTTTTTCGACGGATCCGGCTAGCATATCTAGATTATTGGATAAAAAAAAATTGAAGCATGCTCAGTTTAAAAAAACGGAATCCGCCATGTTCCGGATCCGGCACCTTCCGACTCCCATAGGCTTCCATTCGCCGGAGACAAAAAACGTTGCTATGGACGTTTTTTCCAGAAACCGGAAATGGCAGATTTTCAGGATCCGGCGAAAAACAGAAGAAACGCAATGTCATCCGGCGCAATCCGGCACTAATACAAGTCTATGGGAAAAAAACTGGATCCGGTGGTAACATTCGCCGGATCCGTTTTTTTGAAGTTTAGCCGGATTGAGCCTGACAGCGAAAACCTGATGTGTGAAAGTAGTCTAACCGGCACTTTGTAATTTTACTCGTTCATGAACTTGAGACAACCCCTTTAATAGCAAAATCGTAGCATTTCCGCACAAAAAAAAAAATCAAACATTTAAAAAAACACTGGGTTAAAGCTGAACCAAACATACATAAAAATGGAAAAATGCATAAAAAAGTAACATAATAAACAGAATAATTGCTTTTGCATATTTTGGAGTGGACACCTCACCTCCAGAAAACAGGCAGACTAAATGCAGCGTTTCCGTCCATGGGAACATGGCCTTACTATACATGATAGCACTGAACATGCTGTAAGAAGGTCACTGGTAATGTGCTAGAGGGGAGATATGTTTCAATGAGGTTATTAGCTTCAGTGATATAAATCTGAAACTTTTGCTGCAGCATGTTATGTGCCGAGTTCGGTTAATTGGCCATGACAGGCCCAAGTTTATTATGAACAGTTGAAGAGGTGAGCAAGACAACTCTTCAACATATCTCCATCCTAGGGAGAGATCCAGGAGGTAAAAGTGAAACCTTTGGTCTTAATGATTGGCCTCCAGGGCTAGGCTCTTGGTAAACAGAGCTGAATCCTGTTTCCTGTGCAGGCAAACCCCACATTTATAAGGGTTATAGTGAGTGCTGTTTTGTTTATGTCAAGGAGACTAAATATATTCATACATATTTCTTTTGTTTGGTTTATGAAGCCTGTTTTCATAAATCAGCAGAAAAATTACAGGAACATTCCTGTGACTACCTCGTTAAACAGCCTTTCTACAACAGTTAGTGCTAGAAGTGTGGACAAGATCCACAGAAATATTGTAACACGGCTATGGACATACTGCATGTCCTGGGTGAAGGCAGCTTTAAGGGTGAAACAGAAGTTGGACAAAATGGAGGATGTGATCAAGCACCTGGTCTAAAACCAACAGCATCAACAGGAGGCCCAGCAGGAGACAAAAACACCTGATACAACAGATACAACAGCAGCAACGACAGATGGAATTAATGGCAAGGAACCATCCCAACCCCAGGTCCAGATAATGACTCGTGTCCGGAAGGTGGTAAGATGTGCCATGCAAACAATGACAAAGGAGGATGATGTTGTGACATTTTTGGCGGTATATGAAAGGGGTGAAGACCGGAAGAGGCAAAGGAGATGATGCCCTATCTAACTGGCAAGCCTCAAAAGGCTTATTATGACCTCGTCTTACAGGACGAAAAGGAATACGCCAACCAAAATGCAGAAATATTGGCACGTTTGGGAGTAACTTTGTCTGTCAGGGTACAACAGGTCCACCACTGGGCATATTTCGATGACAAACTCCCTCACTCCCTAATGTTTGACTTGCTATATCTGGTTCAGAAATGGTTGCCTTCAGAATCCTCAACCCCTGCCCAGATGGTCGAGTGGGTAGTAATGGACAGATTTATTCATGCCCTCCCTCGACCATTGCAGACCTGGGTTGCAAACGGAGATCCTTGGAATGCGGACAACTTGGTTGGCCTTGTGGAAAGGTATCAGGTGGTCGAGAAGTCATTCGGGAAACCAGGTACCATCACCCCGCCATATTGGGGTACCCAAAAGGAGACTTACTCTCAATAAATAAATACTAGAATACTAGAGCTGCAAATGGGGGGGTGTTCAAGATCCAAAAGGCCCACTGACAGGCTGGCAAGGGTAGAGGTTAAGGACTTAATTTCTTGGAGGTGTCAAGGTCTGGGGCACATAGCCACTTGTTGTCCCATGCCCCCCAAACCGATCAACTACAGCTAAGGGTGGCACGGTTCATATTATGTCTATCTGGACTGCAGTGTGAACTGTAAATCCAGGAAGGACAGCAGACAAGTCCTGTGACAATAAAAGGAGTACTGGTGTTTGGACACTGGGAACCTAGTGGACCTCATAAGAGTGACACTTCCTCACCAGTTGATCCCAAGAAGGATTGTGCGCATCTGCTGTATACACTGGGACACTAAGGACTACCTTGTCCAAGTAACCATAGAAACAAACTGTGGCACTGAGTCCCATGATGTCAGAGTTGTCAAGAACCTGATACACCCGATTATAATAGGGCATGACATTACCTTATTCTGGGACTTATGGCAGAAAGGGTAGGTGCCAAGTGACTCGGATAAGAACAGGGTCGCCTTTAAAAACCCCTCATCACAGTCAGAGGAGGGTGGGCTTCTTGTGTGTTATTGCAGGCAATGAGGATGAGACAGCGACCCCTGATGCCAACATCACAGAGTTGAGGGCAGAGACACTTTCACCGGTCCAGAATCAACAGTGCCGAAAACTGCTTCAGAGGAACTGAGAACTTTTTTCAGTGTTGCCAGGATGGGATGAATGCAGGTCGTCAAGCATGAAATTCTGACAGGACCGCAAGTGTGGGTAAAACTAAAGCCATATTGAATTCCTGAATCCCACCGCAAGGTAATTTCAAAGGAAGTGAGGAGAATGTTGAGCTTGGGTGTCATTGAGGAGTCAAAAAGCAGCTGGTTCAGCCCCATTGTCCTCGTGCTGATGATTATAGGAAGCTGAATGTAATGTCCAAGTTCAATGTGCATCTGATGCCCCATGTTGATGAACTAATTGAGAGCCTAGGGTCAGCCAGATATATAACTACGCTTGACATAATGAAACTGTACTGGCAAATTTCCATGTCCCAAACTGCCAAGGAGAAGATGGCCTTCTCTACACCTGACAGTTGCTTCCAATACACCAGAAAGCCTTTCGGGCTGCAGGGAGTCCCAGTCACCTTCTAGAGGGACATGGACCAGATAGTAGCCCCTCATGAGAAGTAAGCTACACCTTACCTGGACAATATTGTGATCTTCAGCCCAGATTCGTGAAGCCAGGTCCAGGCGTAATGGATGGTCTGAGGAAGGTAGGGTTTACCATAAACCCAAAGAAGTGCACAATGGAGAAGGACGAGGCAAAATAGTTAGGCTATGCGGTCAAGAGGGACGAAATAAAGCTGTAAGTGAACAAAGTAGATATTCAAAATTGGCCTCAACCGATCTCTAAGAAACAGGTTAGGGAGTTTCTGGGAATTGTGGAATACTATCAGCGGTTTATCCAGAATTTCAGCATGATAGATGCACTCCTGACCGACCTCTTTAAGGGTACAAAGACATCGATGGCAAAGTGGACTTTCAAAACGGAGATGGCGTTCCAAGAGTTGACGCTCGAACAGTGTAAACAGCCGATTGGTCACATATGACTTCAAATAAGGAGTTTGTGGTCAAGACAGATGCTTCAGAGATCGGGTTGGGAACTGTGTTATCCCGGGAAATAAATGGTGAGGAAAATCCAGTCCTATATCTAAGTGGGAAACTCTCCTCCTCTGAAAAGAATTATGCTATAGTGGAAAAAGAATGCTTGGCTATCAAGTAGGCAATTAACACTCTAAGGTACTACCTGCTAGACTGCAAGTTCAAGCTCATGTCAGACCATGCGCCCCTGAGATGGATGAGGGAAAAGAACAGGAAGAATGCTTAGGTAACTCGGTGGTCTCTGGCACTCCAGAGGACTTCAGCTTCAATGTGAAGAATAGGCCAGGAAAACTACACGCTAACGTAGATGCCTTGTCGAGGCCTCACTGTCTAGTGAATGAAAGTGCCGAGCCACATGTATTTGGGAAGAGGGGGGAACATGTGAAAAGTTCACTGGTAATTTGCTGGAGGGGAGATATGTTTCACTGAGATTATTAGCTTCAGTGATATAAACCTGGAAGTTTTGCTCCAGCATGTTAAATGCCGAGAAGGGTTAATGACAGGCCCAGGTCTATTATGAACAGCTGAAGAGGTGGTCAGGACAGCTGTTCACCTTATCTCCATCCTAGGAAGGGATCCAGGAGGTAAAAATCAAGAATCTGGACTTCATGATTGTTCTGTGCACACTGGAGGGGAGATGACCTTCAGAGCTGGGCTCATGTAAATCAGAGCTGAAGCCCATTTCCCGTGCGGGCAAGCACCGCAGTTATAAGGACTATACTGAGTTCTGTATGGTTTATGCCATGAAGACTTATTATGTCTATTTCTTTTGTTTGGACTGGTTTATGAATCCTGTTTTAATAAACCACTTAAATTTAAACGAGAAGCGTTCCTGTGACTACCTCATTAAGCAGCAGAGTGAGCCAATGTACCACAATACCTTTAAAAGTAATATCTAGTCATCCAACAGTTCATATGTAAAGAGTATCCTTTACGAAATGTAAAAGATAGATCAACTACTATGCATTTATATTAAACAAAATCATTGCTAAAAACGTGCTAACAGGTTTGCTCTAGTGCTTTAAAAGGCACAGTATACACAGTGGTAAAAATTGACAGGCCATGTTAAACAACACTATGAAGGAAACACAAAACAGCAATTTTTCAAAAGGCTATACATGCAAGCAAAGCTTTTAGGGTTGTATCTAACAAATAAGAAATTTTATAGGATTTTTCCCACAATCAAGTTATGTTACACAAAGGGCAGTAAATGTATACATATAGTTAATGTACAGATTGAGCCCATGAGATTTTATTCTTGTACCGTAGTGTTTTTTTCTTCTCGATCTATCTCTCTGTGTATCTAGCTTCAAATAGATGAAAAGGTGGTCCTATTTTTGTACTGCTGAAACTATATCATATATTGTCATGAATCATGATTAAGGGAGCTTAGTCTCCAGAAATGCGTTGAGATTCTTACCCATATGGCTTGTGCTGAAGTCTGTATCCTCTATGCTTAATAGTATGTGAATAAAGAAAACTCTTTTTTACGGATTCGGTGAAGCTGGACATTCTTTTCTTTTTTGAAACTATATGTACCTTCAGCACTTTCTCCTTAGTGCTGCAGACCCCTCAATCTCTTGCTTGCTCTAGACTAGCCCCATCACTCCCTCTCTGAGTTATCATCAAGCTACACTAAGTGTAGAATTTCATAATCGATCCGTTACACTGTACTATCCAAAAGGAAGTGAAACAGAAATGCACAATTCCAAAACTATCATAAAATAGTTTTTTATTAAATTCTTTAAAACACCAAGATAATTGATAAATTACAAGAACACCAAATAACCTCAGATGTGAGGGACACAATGGGCTACAAGCCTCTTTAGACACACTACTAACAAAATTATCAAAGTTACTGGGAATAGTCTACAAACACTAATATAGGAGACAAAAAATGTGACCTGGCAAAAATAGATAATAACAACTAACTAATACTGATGTGCATGACCTGGCATAATCCATAGTTTCTCATGCCAAAGTATCAAAGTGCTAGTAATCCTCATATGCCACTACAAAATTATACTTACAATGTGTGGGGCTGGTGCCGTGTCCCTCCACGCGGAGAGACACGGCAAAATACAATTTTATGAAAGTTTTGGAATTGTGCATTTCTGTTTCACTTCCTTTTGGATAGTACAGTGAAACAGACGGATTTTGATATTATGTGTAGCACATTATGATTATTGGATCATTTATTGATGAATATATAAGTGTAGAATTTACCTAAAGTCTCATTCACATGTCCTTGTTTAAATACAGTTAGGTCCATATATATTTGGACAGAGACAACATTTCTCATTTTGGTTATAGACATTACCACAATGAATTTTAAACAAAACAATTCAGATGCAGTTGAAGTTCAGACTTTCAGCTTTCATTTGAGGGTATCCACATTAAAATTGGATGAAGGGTTTAGGAGTTTCAGCTCCTTAACATGTGCCACCCTGTTTTTAAAGGGACCAAAAGTAATTGGACAGATTTAATAATTTTAAATAAAATGTTCATTTCTAGTACTTGGTTGAAAACCCTTTGTTGGCAATGACTGCCTGAAGTCTTGAACTCATGGACATCACCAGACGCTGTGTTTCCTCCTTTTTGATGCTCTGTCAGGCCTTCACTGCGGTGGTTTTCAGTTGCTGTTTGTTTGTGGGCCTTTCTGTCTGAAGTTTAGTCTTTAACAAGTGAAATACATGCTCAATTGGGTTGAGATCAGGTGACTGACTTGGCCATTCAAGAAAATTCCACTTCTTTGCTTTAATAGACTCCTGGGTTGCTTTGGGTCATTGTCCATCTGTAGCATGAAACGACGACCAATCAGTTTTGCTGCATTTGGCTGGATCTGAGCACACAGTATGGCTCTGAATACCTCAGAATTCATTTGGCTGCTTCTGTCCTGTGTCACATCATCAATAAACACTAGTGACCCAGTGCCACTGACAGCCATGCATGCCCAAGCCATCACACTGCCTCCGCCGTGTTTTACAGATGATGTGGTATGCTTTGGATCATGAGCTGTACCAAGCCTTCGCCATACTTTTCTCTTTCCATTATTCTGGTAGAGGTTGATATTGGTTTCATCTGTCCAAAGAATGTTCTTCCTGAACTGTGCTGGCTTTTTTAGATGTTTTTTAGCAAAGTCCAGTCTAGCCTTTTTATTCTTGATGCTTATGAGTGGCTTGCACCATGGAGTGAACCCTCTATATTTACTTTCATGCAGTCTTCTCTTTATGGTAGATTTGGATATTGATACGCCGACCCCCGGGAGAGTGTTGGTCACTTGGTTGGCTGTTGTGAAGGGGTTTCTCTTCACCATGGAGATTATTCTGCGATCACCCACCACTGTTGTCTTCCGTGGGCGCCCAGGTCTTTTTGCATTGATGAGATCACCAGTGCTTTCTTTCCTTCTCAAGATGTACCAAACTGTACATTTTGCCACTCCTAATATTGTAGCAATTTCTCGGATGGGTTTTTTCTCTGTTTTCACAGCTTAAGAATGGCTTGTTTCACCTTCGTGGAGAGCACTTTTGACCGCATGTTTACTTCATAGGAAAACCTTCCAAATGCAAGCACCACACCTCAAATCAACTCCAGGCCTTTTATCTGCTTAGTTGAGAATGACATAATGAAGGGACTGCCCACACCTGTCCATGAAATAGCTTTGGAGTCAATTGTCCAATTACTTTTGATCCCTTTAAAAAACAGGGTGGCACAGGTTAAGGAGCTGAAACTCCTAAACTCTTCATCCAATTTTAATATGGATACCCTCAAATGAAAGCTAAAAGTCTGAACTTCAACTGCATCTGAATTGTTTTGTTTAAAATTAAATTGTGGTAATGTCTATAACCAAAATGAGAAAAATGTTGTCTCTGTCCAAATATATATGGACCTAACTGTATGTAAACCCCTAAACCACCTTGGTTTTTTCAGTTTTTGCATTTTTTGTTTTTTGCTCCCCTTCTTCCCAGAGTCATACCGGCTTGTTTTTTTGCGGGAAGAGTTGCATTTTTGAATAAAACAATTGGTTTTACCATATGATGTCATGGAACACAGGCAAAAAATTCCAATTGCGGTGAAATAGCAAAAAAAAGTGAAATTCCACGATTTTTTTTTGGGCTGCCATTATGATTGTCCAGCTCATTATGAGTTTGTAGAAATCAAACATGCACAGGTTCTTTTTTATTTACCATAAGTGGTGAAAAAAATTCCAAACCTTGTAAAAAATTAAAAAATAAAAATAAAGTAAAGTCGCCATTTTATGAGACTCATAGCGTCTCCAATTTTCGGAATCTGGGGCCGGGTGAAAGCTTATTTTTTTGTGCGCCTAGCTGACGTCTTTATTGATACCATTTTGAGGTAGATATGATGTTTTGATTGCCCGTTATTTCATTTTATTGAAATGTTGTGGCAACCAAAATAAGTAATTCTGGTGTTTTTATATTTTCTCTTGTTACGCCACTTACCGATCGGATTATTTTTATATATTGATGTAATGACACTGATAGTGTTACTGTGAAAAGCTTAGATGGCGTAAGTAGGGGGCACGGGACTGAGATCCGGAAGTATGAGGAGCAGGGCACGTAGAGCGCACAGGACCTGAGACTAAGGCATGCATTATGCACAGGACCGGAGACTAGACAGTCCAGTGAGGGGCGGAGCCACCGCGGGTGAGGACGGGGAATCAGCTGAGAGCACGGAGCACAGGGCAACGAACAATAACGTAGTCAGTGGGGAGCCGAGGGTCAAAAGCTAGACAAGAGGGAGGTACCAGGGAAGACAGAAGAGTAAACCGAGACGAGCCAAGGGGTCAGAGAACCAGGAAGGACAGATCAGTACCGAGCAGAAAACAGAGGCAGAAGTTAAGGGACAAAACAGGATCATACACAACAAAGCCCACACGCACAGAGGCACAACGATTACAGACAAGTAACCTAGGTCACCAACCACTAAAGGAGTGCACGGAAGTATCACCGACACCAGACCCTGGCACCATCAGCACTAACCCCTTCATGAACCCAGCTTTTTTCTGTTTTCTGCTTTTGTTTTTCGCTCCCCTTCTTCCCAGAGCCATAACTTTTATTTTTCTGCCAATATGGCCATGTGAGGGCTTGTTTTTTGCGGGACAAGTTGTACTTTTGAAACACATCATTGGTTTCAGCATGTTTTGTACTAGAAAACGGTAAAAAAAATCTAAGTGCGGTGAAATTGCAAAAAAAAGTGCAATCCCACCTTTGTTTTTTGTTTGGCTTTTTTGCTAGGTTCACTAAATGCTAAAACTGCCATTTTGATTCTCCAGGCCATTACGAGTTCATAGACACCACACACATCTAGGTTATTTTTTATCTAAGTGGTAAGAAAAAAATTCCAAACTTTTCTTAAAAAAAAAAAAAAAAATTGCGCAATTTTCCGATACCAGTAGTACAGCTATCGCCCAATATCGGTGCTCCCATTCACTTCCAAACTCCTGGAGCAGCACGTCCACGCTGAACTTTCCACCCACCTCTCATCTAACTTGCTTTTTGACAATCTACAATCTGGTTTCCGCCCCAATTACTCAACTGAGACAGCTCTGACCAAAATTACTAATGACCTACTTACAGCCAAAGCTAACGGACAATACTCTATACTCCTCCTCCTAGACCTGTCCTCTGCTTTCGACACAGTTGACCACTGCCTACTACTACAGATCCTCTCCTCCTTTGGCATCAAAGACCACGCCCAATACAGGATCTTCTCATACTTTTCCAACCGCACATTTAGCGCCTCCCACTCCCACACTACCTCACCATCCCACCCTCTCTCTGCTGGAGTCCCCCTAGGCTCTGTTCTATGACCCTTACTCTTCTCAATCTATACACTTGGCCTGGGGCAACTCAAAGTCCCATGGATTCCAGTACCACCTTTATGCTGATGACACTCAGATCTACCTCTCTGGCCCAGATGTCACCTCTCTGCTGTCCAGAATCCCGGAGTGTCTATCAGCCATATCCTCCTTCTCCTCTCGCTTCCTCAAACTCAATGTGGACAAATCTGAACTCATAATCTTTCCTCCATCTCATAGATCTTCCTTACCTGACCTATCTATGGCAATTAACGACATCACGCTTTCCCCCGTACCGGAAGTCCGCTCGGAGTAACCCTTGACTCTGCCCTGTCCTTCAAACTGCACATCCAAGTTCTTTCCACCTCCTGTCACCTCCAGCTCAAAAATATCTCCAGAATCCATCCTTTCCTCAACCTTAAATCTACTAAAATGCTTTTGCATGCCCCCATCATCTCCTGCCTCGACTACAGGAACATCCTTTTCTGTGGCCTCCCTGCTAACACCCTTGCACCTCTCCAGTCCATCCTTAACTCTGCTGCCCGAATAATTCATCTCTCTCCTCGTTACTCCTCTGCTTCCCCACTCTGCAAATCTCTTCACTGGCTCCCATTCCCTCGGCGTATCCAGTTCAAATTACTAATACTGACCTACAAAGCCAACAATAAACCTGTCTCCTCCATATATCTCTGAACTACTCCCGATATCTTCCCTCACGTAATCTCCGGTCCTCCCAAGACCTCCCTCTCTCCTCCACACTTATTCGCTCCTCACTCAACCGCCTCCAAGACTTCCCCGAATATTCCCCATCCTCTGGAATTCTTTGCCCTAACACGTCCGACTATCAACCACATTTGGATCCTTCAGACGGAATCTGAAAACCCACCTCTTCCGGAAAGCTTACAGCCTGCACTGACCCCGCTGCCTTCTCACCGCTATCGGAGCTAACGCTTCACCAACACCGGAGCTGCTGCAACCCTCAACCTATTGTCTCCTTCCCCATCATCCTATAGAATGTTAGCTCACAAGGGCAGGTTCCTCGCCCCTCTTATCAAGGCAAACTATCAGGAGAAACTGCCGGGTGGCACTTCCCAGCGGTTTATGCTGCCTTGACAGTGAGAACCCGAAGCGTCAGACAGCCTGTGACAGCTGTACACACAGTGCCCGAGAGCTGGGCAAGAAAACACCAATACATGAGAGCTGGAGTGAGCAGAACGCCAGATGGTGAGTGTACTGACAAGACCTGTGGTCACGTGACAACAGGGGTGGGGCTTAGCATCCTGTAGTTGGAGTATGCAGGACACTACAGGGACACAGGGTAGAGAACGGAAAGGTAATAACCTGAAACCAGGGAAAGGATGGGGCCACAGAGGGAGACGCAATCCAAGACAAGCCGAGGTCGGTAAACGAGAGAGGCAACGTGGTACACAAGGAGCAGGGAAATCAAGAATAGTCAGGGACGTGGCAGAAGTCAGAAAACCGGAGAAGCAGATACACAGTACAGAATCAAAAAGACAAAATCACACCATGGAACAGAACCGAGTCAGAACCATACAAACAAGGTAGATTGCAGGCACAAGCACACATGGGTCAACACACTGAGCCAATAGCAAAAGTATAACTGACAGAGATTGGAGCTTCCCAGGGCTATAAGAAGCTTCCCCCGAACCAAAGAGAGGCCAATAATAAGCCCCAGGTGTGCAGGTCAGAGCCTGCACAGTGAACAAAACATTAACCCCTGGTGTGCAGGTCAAACCCTGCACTGGGATCATGACACCTAAATGGTAATAGTGTGCAGATTACATGTTGCTTTAATGTGTTTTTGTGTTGGAAACCCATTAAAAAAGCATACAGTTACGTCATGTGTCGTGTCTCTGACTTTGATAAGGGCTCGCATGCCGAGCCTGCATCTTTCCCGGCAGATAATGGCTTATTTATCTGGCCATCATCTGCTTCTAATGGCCATGGGTGGAGCAGAGCTGAGTTACAAGGTTGCTAACATGTTAAATGCTGCCGTCAATCTGTGGCATTTAATAGGCACCAACAGAGGGCTGCCGATAGATTGACATGATATTCGGGGGCCTGCTGAAGACCCCTGTATTTGTCATTACGATACTCCTGTGAAAGCCAATGTGTAGCTGGCCTTCATAGGAGATTGTGATTTTAGCAATACAAAGTAGTGCTAATGCAATATGTATAGCACAAGGAATTGGATGATGGCAGCTGCAAGTCTCCTAAGGGAACAAGGGTTGCCATGACAGTCTGAGGTCTGCTGAAGACCCCCATACCTGTCACTACAATGCTCCAGTGAAAGCCATCATTTAACTGGTGTTCATAGGAGATTGTGATTTTAGCAATACATAGCAGTGCTAATACGCACTGTATAGATTAAGCAATAGGATGATGGAAGCTTAAGCTTCATGTCCCTTAAGGGGACCAGTACAGTAAAAAGTAAGAAAATATATTTTTAAAAATGTGAAAAAAATACAAAAGTTCAAATCACCCATCTTTTGTCCCAATAACAATAAAAAGTAAAAAAAAATAAACATATACATACATATTTGGCATGACTGAGTTCAGAAAAGTCTGATCTATCAAAAAATAAAATAAGTTAATTGGTAAAATAGTGTAATGAGAAAAAAATTAGAAAAGACAAAATTACAATTTTTTTTTTGGATGCCGCAAAATTGCAATTAAAATGAAGTAAGAGTCGATCAAAACATCTTATCTACCTCAAAATGTTATCAGTAAGAGCATCATCTGAGTGCGCAAAAAAATAACCCCTCAAACAGCTCCACATCCTAAAAATTTAAAATGTTACTGGTGTTGGAAAATGTTAACACAAGCAAAATTATTTTTTTGTTTTTTCTACAAACTGCCAAATTCTTTTTACCTTACTTAAATTAAAAAAAAAACCTACACATGCTTGGCATCTGTGTAATCGTACTGACCTGGAGAATCATATTGCTAGGTCAGTTTTACCATATATTGAACATGGTAAAAAAAAAAAAAACATTGTGGAATTGCAGTTTTTTGTAACTTCAATGCTCTTGGAATACTTTTCCATTTTCCAGTGCATCATATGAAAAATGCAATGGTGTCATTAAACAGTACAACTTGTCTTGCAACAACAACAAAATAAACCTCATACAGCTATGTGGACAGAAAATTTTAAAAAAATTTATAGCTCTTGGAAGAGGAGGAAAAAATGGGAACATAGCCTGGTAGTGAAGGGGATTAACATAACATCACCAGGCAGTATGTTGCTTGTGCTACTGTGAGCAGCTTGCATGGCATAAACAGGCTACCATAGCCTACAGAATCTCTGGATTGGTCTCACATTGAGACAATCTTGGACGTCAATGGTCAGTAATTACAAAGGGAGCTGCCAGCAATGAATCTTGATGATTTGCATGCCCAAGTGTATTCAGCATGGCAGAAAATTTCTAAGACAGCAATTAACCTCACTAATAGTATGTCAAGGTTGTAAGTATGCATATTTGTGTGTGTGGTACTATATACCAAATAAGTTGAGACGTATTAAAACTGTTGCTTCCCCCTTTTGTGGATATTATTAACATGTCTATCAATCCTGTGACATGTTAATTCCATGACTTTTTCTCCTAGGTGTTCCACTTTCAATGTTGAGGAGGTGTTATTGGTCTTAGTATTTATATAGAGTATTTTACTCAGTAAAGGTACCGTCACATTAAGCGACGCTGCAGCGATATAGACAACGATGCCGATCGCTGCAGCGTCGCTGTTTCGTCGTTGTGTGGTCGCTGGAGAGCTGTCACACAGACAGCTCTCCAGCGACCAACGATGCCGAAGTCCCTGGGTAACCAGGGTAAACATCGGGTTACTAAGCGCAGGGCCGCGCTTAGTAACCCGATGTTTACCCTGGTTACCAGTGTAAATGTAAAAAAACAAACACTACATACTTACATTCCGGTGTCTGTCGCGTTCCCCGGCGTCCGCTTCCCTGCACTGTGTCAGCGCCGGCCGTAAAGCAGAGTGGTGACGACACCGCTGTGCTCTGCTTTACGGCCGGCCGGCGCTGACACAGTGCAGGGAAGCGGACGCCGGGGGACGCGACAGACACCGGAATGTAAGTATGTAGTGTTTGGGGTTTTTTTACATTTACAATGGTAACCAGGGTAAATATCGGGTTACTAAACGCGGCCCTGTGCTTAGTAACCCGATGTTTACCCTGGTTACCAGTGAAGACATCGCTGCATCGGCGTCACACACGCCGACTCAGCGATGTCAGCGGGTGATCCAGCGACGAAATAAGGTGCTGGCCTTCTAGCTCCGACCAACGATGTCACAGCAGGATCCTGATCGCTGCTGCGTGTCAAACACAATAATATCGCTATCCAGGACTCTGCAACGTCACGGATCGCTATCGTTATCGTTGTTAAGTTGTTCAGTGTGAAGGTACCTTAACAGCATTGTAATCTGCTGAGGAGCCACAGTACACACTATAATTTTGGTTTTTTTCAGGTGTGTTTTGCACCAACTTCCTACAATGCTGAACACCTTTGACTTAAGCTTTAAACTGTATATTTCATAAAAAAAATTTTCATCTGCTATAAATTTTATGTTTTTCTCCAAAGTGAAGGACATTGACAATTTAAAATAAATCAATCAAAAATTTCACATAAAACTTGTGTCACGGGGTCCTTCTCCGGTATCACACAATCAACTGAGCTAGAATATAGTAAACAATTCCAAGGCCTTTATTTAGGACAAAATACGAAAGGTCCATATACAATCCACCACACAAAGGATAAAATAGTCCAGAATCCGAATGCAGTTCAGTAACAGGATAAAAGTCCAACAATCCAGCAGAGGATCACATAGTCCATATATGCTTCTTTCTCTCAATAATCATGAGCACTTGTCCATAAATTCCCGGGTCCTGGCTTTATGGTCATACCAGGCTTTTTGACTGGACTGGGCCGTTCACTGATGTTCACTAGCTAAGGTAGCTAGCTGGGAGAGATAGTCTCTGAACTCTAGAACGTAGGGAATGATAGGCGTTCCGGTATCTGCGACATCTCCCTCCAATTGTTTCCCCAGAAGAGCGAGAGGCCCACGGACCTTCTGCTCCCACAAAATGACTTTGTAACTCCCCAATGTCATTTCCAAGGAGGATATCTGCGGGAAGTCCTCCTATAACTCCAATCCAACACAGTTTTTCTCCAAAACCATAATCCAAACGTACCAAAGCTCGCTGATTATATTTGCGGACACCCCCCGCCAGGACAATGGGAATTCTTTCCCGAGCCCTGGTGAATTGCCTCGGGTCAAACCACACGGGGGTCAGCGATAGTCAGGAATGCCCCCGTGTCTCTAAATCCCGACACTTTGTATCCATCAATTAAGACATCCTGCAGGTGGCAATGCCATTGCTCTGTATTTCTGATGGACAAAGGCCGGAGTTTGTACACTCCAGGAGGGGTATCTATGGTGCCGTGGTCGGTGGTCCACTCTGGTGGGGGTGGTGGTAGCTCTTCCTCAGGCGGGATGGAGTGCACAAGATGTACTGGATGAGGTGGGGCTGCATGGGGCTCCCTCCAAACCTTTGAGGGACAGCCAGACTGCAAATGTCCAGGTTGCCCACACGCATAACACCTCCTCTCTGTGATACCCCCAGGTCGTGGTCGGAACTGTTGGGGCCCAGAATTGTGAGGTGTGATTGTCATCGGCTTGCAACTAGGTGGAAGGAAAGATATAATCCGAGGGGGACGAGGTGCGGGAGAAGGCCGTGGTTCATTGTCCAGAAGCCTCCTCCATTGTGGTCGGATAGTAAGGGCTTCATCGGCCAGGGCTGCAGCTCTATCCACGGTGCACGGCGTGCGCTCTCGGACCCATTTCCGTACCTCTGCGGGGCACTTGGCAAGAAATTGTTCTATAAGGAATGCCTGTATAAAATCTTCCACAGTAAAGGCGTTTTCTGCTTCCAGCCATCTCCGACATACCTGGGACATCTTATGTGCATACATCATAAACGATCCCCCCGCAGTGCATGGGAGGTCTCGGAACTTGGCCCTATATGAGTCTGGGGTGATAGCATGGTTGATCCCACTGCTTGCCACCAGTTGTCAAGGGGTCCTTCTCCAGTATCACACAATCAACAGAGCTAGAATATAGTAAACAATTCCAAGGCCTTTATTTAGGCAAAAATACGAAAGGTCCATATACAATCCACCACACAAAGGATAAAATAGTCCAGAATCCGAATGCAGTTCAGTAACAGGATACAAGTCCAACAAACCAGCAGACAGAGGATCACACACAACATATACTCTTCTTTCTCTCTGGGGTGCTGTGAACACATCATCATTCCACACAAGACTGATCTGTCTCTCACCTCCCTGATATTTTAAAAGTCTCCCTCCTCATTCACAGGTCAGGAGGGGGAAGGTCTCAGGGGCTCAATGTTTAAACAAGATAGGTCAACATGTCATTAGCATATTAGCAAACAATACAGTACTGTGGGGGCTGATATCAGATGGCAGCAACAGCCATTCATGAATTAGCAAATAACTCCTTCTACAAGAGAACACCATGAAAATAAGTAAAATAGAAATATACACAAAAATGATACCCACATAGCATATCACACCATCACAACGTGATTTAAAATTAATAGGTCATCTTCTCATGACATTTCTTTAAAGAAAAATATACATACCTTTAGTATATGAAATCCCACAATACATTTGGGTTGCATTAAAACTTTGTGTATCATAGGATATATGTCACAGTTTCCACTTTCCTGTATTCTCTGCTGGTTATACTTGACTAATGACAATACAATCTGTAATCCTAACGACTGTGTTTTTTCAAAGTTGCTGATTTCCACAATCTGAAACAAATGTTACAACATTTAAAAAAAATTACAATATTATTCATACATGATGAAATAAAAATCACAATTATTATGAAAACATGGTCAAATATGCAAAGGCTCAATCAAAGGCTTAAGAATTGGCACTAGGATGATTCATTATTTACTTTTACTGGACATGCCAGTCCAGAAATTTTTTGGGTTACACCTGTGTCCTCTCTGTCTATCTCAATCTACACTTCTTTAGTATACCGTATACTTCCCTGCAGTTCACCCTACTCTCTTTTTTTGTCAATTCAGCCTCCTGGATTTCAGTCTGCATTTCTTCACTCTCTGCACCGCTATAAATTCCATGATGCATTAATTCAGTATGCCGTGAGCAGCAAGAGCAAAAAACATATCTGTCTGCTGTGGTAACACTGTTTACCCTTGATATTCTCCTAAAAAAAGCCTTGATATTCTCCTAAAAAAAGCTCAAAGAATATAAGTATACAGAAAGAGAGGATCAAAGGTCACATTCTTTATAGAGATGAGCGAGCACTAAAATGCTCGGGTGCTCGTGGCTCGAACTGAGCAATTTTTAATACTTGAATGCTTGTTCAAGTAACGAGTATAATGGGAGTCAATGGGAAAGCCTATGCACTACATCAGAGGTGTCAAACTGCATTCCTCGAGGGCCGCCAACAGGTCATGTTTTCAGGATTTCCTTAGCATTCCACAAGGTGCTGGAATCATTCTGTGCAGGTGATTAAATTATCACCTGTGCAATACAAGGAAATCCTGAAAACATGGCCTGTTGGCGGCCCTCGAGGAATGCAGTTTGACACCTCTGCACTACATGAAAGCTAAAATCCTGCAGTGCTAGGAACCACCTGGTCACTCGGGCATTGTTCCCCTTCTTCTCCCTCATCCACCTAAAGGGGCATGGTCTGACACTAGCCTGAATTTCCTGCCTTAGAGGTAGTACCTTAGAGTGTCCAACGCCCAGTTGATGGCCAAACATTCCTTCTCCACTATGGAGTAATTATTCTTTCAAGATGACAACCTCCAACTTAAAGACATTACGAGGTGTTTTTCTCCGTTCACCTCTTGTGATAAGACAGGGCGTCAGTCTGGACTACAAACTCCTTAGAGAAATCCAGTGCCACCAACACTGGCTGATTACACAGGTCTTACTTCAGTTCCTGGAAGGCCGTTTCAGCTTCTGGCGACTACTTAGCCATAGCCGACTTTGTCACTTTAAGGAGGGTCCATCAAAGGGGCTACTATCATGGTGAAGTTAGGGATAAACCGGCAGTAATAGCCCACGAAGCCCAGGAATGCTTCGACCTGCTTCTTTCAGATGGGTTGTAGCCAAATATGGATTGCATCGACTTTATTTATTTGGGGCTTTATTTCGCCTCGGCCTACGATATAGCCCAAGGATTTAGCCCTCTCCCTTCCCATAGCACATTTCTCCAGGTTTATGGAAAACTCAGCCTTTCGTAGAGCATCAAGTATCACCTGGTCTTTGCTCAGATCGCTTCCCCAATTCTGGCTGAAGATCACAATGTCATCCAGTAAGGCTGCTGAGTACCTCTTGTTAGGATCCATGGCTCTCTGGAAGGTGACTGGTGCTCTTTTGTGAGGTCAAGAGTGGTAATATTCTGGGTCGGCCCTAGCCTTTCAATCAGTTCATCGACATGGGGCATTGGGTATCTATCGAACTTGGAGACCTCATTCAACTTCCTATAGCCATTGCAATACCACCATTCTCCATCTGGTTTCAGCACTAGAACTATAGGACTGGACCAGCCATTCTTGGACTCTTCAGTGACTCCCAGGCTCAGCATCGGCTTCACCTCTTTCGAGATCACCTCTCGGTAAGCTTCGGGAATTCGATACGGTTTAAAGCTTACATGGACATGGGGGTTTGTAACAATCTCTTGCTGTATGATCTGAGTAGAACCCGATAGTTCTGAGAAGAGGTCTCTGTTCCGATGTAACAAATCTCGGCACTGTTGCTTTTGGGCATGTGACGGTGACTCTGGCACCTTAACCTGTTTCACGTCGGCTTCAGACCTAGTAACCAAACACAGAGCTGCCATGAGCTCCCTATCTCGCTTTGGCTTAATCAGATTGACATGGTACACCAGGTAGGGCTTTTTCCCTGGTTAGTGGACTTTATAGTTAGCTTTTCAAATATTTCAGAGGCCCTGCCACTTGGCCAGGAAGTTGCTCTTCACCGTGGGTACCAGCACCAGTACCCAATCCCCAGGGTTGAAGTATCTCACACTTGTCAATCTATTGTACATCCTCGACTGTGCCTCTTGTGTTTTGAAGAGGTGTTCTTTCACAATGGGCATCACCTTGGAAATACTCTCTTGTATCTGGGCCACATGTTCGATTACACTTCTGTAGGGTGTAGTGTTGTGAATTCTGTTCTCGAGCTCCCTCCTGTGGTTATGAATGGTACTTCGGCGAGTTCTGTTCATAGACTCCCTCTGGTGGCTGTGAGTGGAGCTGCTGGTTCTGAGATTCCTTCTCCAGCTGATCTCGTTCAGCCCTTGGCTGGCTGCTCTATTTAACTCCACTCAGATCGTTACTTGATGCCAGCTGTCAATGTCCTAGTACTGGTTCAGTTCTCTTGGATCTTTCAGATGACCTGTCTACTTCAGCAAAAGCTAAGTCCCTGCTAGCTTATTTGTTACCACTGTGTTTTTGTCCAGCTTGCTATCATATTTAATCTTGTTAGCTGGAAGCTCTGGGATGCAGAGTGGCACCACCGCGCCGTGAGTCGGTGCGGTGGTTTCTTTTGCACACTCTGCGTGGTTTTTTGTTAGCTTTTTATGCTGACCGCAAAGATACCTTTTCTATCCTCAGTCTGTTTAGTTCAGTCTGGCCTCCTATGCTGAAACCTATTTCATTCCTGTGTTTGTGACTTCCATCTTAACTCACAGTCAATATATGTGGGGGCTGCCTATTTCTTTGGGGAATTTCTCTGAGGCAAGGTAGGCTGTATTTTCTATCTTTAGGGGTAGTTAGCTCTTAGGCTGTGAAGAGGCATCTAGGCAGAGTCAGGAACGCTCCACGGCTATTTCTAGTTGTTGTGATAGGATTAGGGGTTGCGGTCAGCAGAGCTCCCACTTCCCAGAGCTCGTCCTGTATTGCTAGTTTGCTCATCTGGTCATTTCTAGTGCTCCTAACCACCAGCCCAACATAACAGTACAGCTGGCCCACAAAGTGTTAATGCATCTCAATAGAGGGATAAGAGAAGTTCTGAGACCATTTTTTTTTCTCTGCAGTGTGTTTTGTATCTCTTTTCCCCTTAACCTCTGGGTAGTTCAGGACACAGGTGTAGATATGGACATTCAAGGTCTGTCCTCTTGTGTGGATCAACTCACTGCAAGAGTACAAAGCATTCAAGATTATGTAGTTCAGAACCCGATGTTAGAACCCAGAATTCCAATTCCTGATTTGTTTTCTGGGGATAGATCGAAGTTCCTGAATTTCAAAAATAATTGTAGACTGTTTTTTGCTTTGAAACCCCGCTCCTCTGGTGACCCCATTCAGCAAGTAAAAATCATTATTTCTTTGCTACGTGGCGACCCTCAAGACTGGGCATTTTCCCTTGCGCCAGGAGATCCTGCATTGCGTAATGTAGATGCGTTTTTTCTGGCGCTTGGATTGCTTTATGATGAACCAGATTCAGTGGATCAGGCAGAGAAAATTTTGCTGGCTTTGTGTCAGGGTCAGGATGAAGCGGAGGTATATTGTCAGAAGTTCAGAAAGTGGTCTGTGCTTACTCAGTGGAATGAGTGTGCCCTGGCGGCAATTTTCAGAAAGGGTCTTTCTGAAGCCCTTAAGGATGTTATGGTGGGATTCCCCACGCCTGCTGGTCTGAATGAGTCTATGTCCTTGGCCATTCAGATCGATCGACGCTTACGTGAGCGCAAAAATGTGCATCATTTGGCGGTGTTTTCTGAGCAGAAGCCTGAGCCTATGCAATGTGATAGGACTTTGACCAGAGCTGAACGGCAAGAATACAGACGTCAGAATGGGCTGTGTTTTTACTGTGGTGACTCCACTCATGCTATCTCTGATTGTCCTAAGCGCACTAAACGGTTCGCTAGGTCTGCCACCATTGGTACGGTAGAGCCAAAATTTCTTTTGTGCGTTACTCTTATTTGCTCTTTGTCGTCCTATTCTGTTATGGCATTTGTGGATTCAGGCGCTGCCCTGAATTTGATGGACTTGGAGTTTGCCAGGCGCTGTGGTTTTCTCTTGGAGCCCTTGCAGTATCCTATTCCATTGAGAGGAATTGATGCTACGCCTTTGGCCAAGAATAAGCCTCAGTACTGCACTCAATTGACCATGTGCATGGCTCCTGCACATCAGGAGGATATTCGCTTTTTGGTGTTGCATAATCTGCATGATGTGGTCGTTTTGGGTTTGCCATGGCTACAGGTCCATAATCCTGTATTGGATTGGAAATCAATGTCTGTATCCAGTTGGGGTTGTCAAGGGGTACATGGGGATGTCCCATTGTTGTCTATTTCGTCTTCCCATCCTTCTGAAGTCCCTGAGTTCTTGTCAGATTACCAGGATGTATTTGATGAGCCCAAATCCAGTGCCCTACCTCCTCATAGAGATTGCAATTGTGCTATTAATTTGATTCCTGGTAGTAAGTTTCCGAAGGGCCGACTGTTCAATTTATCTGTGCCAGAACACGCTGCAATGCGGAGTTATATAAAGGAGTCCTTGGAGAAAGGGCATATTCGCCCGTCGTTGTCACCGTTGGGTGCAGGGTTCTTTTTTGTGGCCAAGAAGGATGGTTCTCTGAGACCTTGTATAGATTACCGCCTTCTTAATAAAATCACCGTCAAATTTCAGTACCCTTTGCCGCTACTGTCTGATTTGTTTGCTCGGATTAAGGGAGCTAGCTGGTTCACCAAGATAGATCTTCGAGGGGCGTATAATCTTGTGCGTATTAAACTGGGCGACGAATGGAAAACAGCATTTAATATGCCCGAGGGCCATTTTGAGTACTTGGTGATGCCATTCGGGCTTTCTAATGCTCCATCTGTGTTTCAGTCCTTTATGCATGACATCTTCCGAAAGTACCTGGATAGATTCATGATTGTATATTTGGATGATATTTTGGTCTTTTCGGACGATTGGGAGTCTCATGTGAAGCAGGTCAGAATGGTGTTCCAGGTCCTTCGTGCTCATAACTTGTTTGTGAAGGGGTCTAAATGTCTCTTTGGAGTTCAGAAGGTTTCATTTTTGGGCTTCATTTTTTCCCCTTCTACTATCGAGATGGACCCTGTTAAAGTTCAGGCCATTTATAATTGGACTCAGCCTACTTCTCTGAAGAGCCTTCAGAAATTTCCGGGCTTTGCTAATTTTTACCGTAGCTTCATCGCTAATTTTTCTAGCGTTGTTAAACCATTGACTGATTTAACCAAGAAAGGTGCTGATGTGGTCAATTGGTTCTCTGCGGCCGTTGAGGCTTTTCAGGAGCTGAAGCGTCGTTTTTCTTCTGCCCCTGTGTTGTCAGCCAGATGTTTCGCTCCTGTTTCAGGTCGAGGTGGATGCTTCTGAGATTGGAGCAGGGGCTGTTTTGTCTCAAAGAGGTTCTGATGGCTCTGTGATGAAACCATGTGCTTTCTTTTCTAGAAAGTTTTCCCCTGCTGAGCGCAATTATGATGTGGGTAATCGAGAGTTGTTGGCTATGAAGTGGGCGTTTGAGGAGTGGCGACATTGGCTTGAAGGAGCCAAACATCGCGTGGTGGTCTTGACAGATCACAAGAATCTGACTTATCTCGAGTCTGCCAAGCGGTTGAATCCTAGACAGGCTCGATGGTCGCTGTTTTACTCCGGCTTCAATTTTGTGGTTTCGTACCTTCCGGGTTCTAAGAATGTGAAGGCTGATGCCCTTTCAAGGAGTTTTGTACCTGATTCTCCGGGAGTTCCTGAGCCGGCTGGTATTCTCAAAGAGGGGGTAATTTTGTCTGCCATCTCCCCTGATTTGCGGCGGGTGCTGCAGGAGTTTCAGGCTGATAGACCTGACCGTTGCCCAGCGGAGAAGCTGTTTGTCCCTGATAGATGGACTAGTAGAGTTATCTCTGAGGTTCATTGTTCGGTGTTGGCTGGTCATCCTGGAATCTTTGGTACCAGAGATTTGGTGGCTAGATCCTTTTGGTGGCCTTCCTTGTCACGAGATGTGCGTTCTTTTGTGCAGTCCTGTGGGACTTGTGCTCGGGCTAAGCCCTGCTGTTCTCGTGCCAGTGGGTTGCTTTTGCCCTTGCCGGTCCCGAAAAGGCCCTGGACCCATATTTCCATGGATTTTATTTCAGATCTCCCTGTCTCTCAGAGGATGTCAGTTATCTGGGTGGTTTGTGATCGCTTCTCTAAGATGGTCCATTTGGTACCTTTGCCTAAATTGCCTTCCTCCTCTGATTTGGTTCCATTGTTTTTCCAGCATGTGGTTCGTTTACATGACATTCCGGAGAACATCGTGTCGGACAGAGGTTCCCAGTTTGTTTCAAGATTTTGGCGGTCCTTTTGTGCTAAGATGGGCATTGATTTGTCTTTTTCTTCAGCTTTCCATCCTCAGACAAATGGCCAAACTGAACGAACCAATCAGACTTTGGAAACATATCTGAGATGCTTTGTTTCTGCTGATCAGGATGATTGGGTGTCCTTCTTGCCTTTGGCTGAGTTCGCCCTTAATAATCGGGCCAGCTCGGCCACTTTGGTTTCGCCTTTTTTCTGTAATTCTGGTTTCCACCCTCGTTTTTCTTCAGGGCAGGTTGAGCCTTCGGACTGTCCTGGTGTGGATTCTGTGGTGGACAGGTTGCAGCAAATTTGGACTCACGTGGTGGACAATTTGACATTGTCCCAGGAGAAGGCTCAACGTTTCGCTAACCGCTGTCGCTGTGTTGGTCCCCGACTTCGTGTTGGGGATTTCGTTTGGCTGTCGTCTCGTTTTGTTCCTATGAAGGTTTCGTCTCCTAAGTTTAAGCCTCGTTTCATTGGTCCTTATAAGATTTCTGAAATGATTAATCCTGTGTCATTTCGTTTGGACCTTCCAGCTTCTTTCGCCATCCATAATGTGTTCCATATGTCGTTGTTGCGGAGATATGTGGCTCCTATGGTTCCCTCCTTTGATCCTCCTGCCCCGGTGTTGGTTGAGGGGGAGTTGGAGTATGTGGTGGAGATTTTGGATTCTCGTATTTCGAGATGGAAACTTCAGTACCTAGTCAAGTGGAAAGGTTACGGACAGGAGGATAATTCCTGGGTAGTTGCCTCTGATGTTCATGCTGCCGATCTTGTTCGTGCCTTTCATTTGGCTCGTCCGGAGCGGCCTGGAGGCTCTGGTGAGGGTTCGGTGACTCCTCCTCAAGGGGGGGGTACTGTTGTGAATTCTGTTCTCGAGCTCCCTCCTGTGGTTATGAATGGTACTTCGGCGAGTTCTGTTCATGGACTCCCTCTGGTGGCTGTGAGTGGAGCTGCTGGTTCTGAGATTCTTTCTCCAGCTGATCTCGTTCAGCCCTTGGCTGGCTGCTCTATTTAACTCCACTCAGATCGTTACTTGATGCCAGCTGTCAATGTCCTAGTACTGGTTCAGTTCTCTTGGATCTTTCAGATGACCTGTCTACTTCAGCAAAAGCTAAGTCCCTGCTAGCTTATTTGTTACCACTGTGTTTTTGTCCAGCTTGCTATCATATTTAATCTTGTTAGCTGGAAGCTCTGGGATGCAGAGTGGCACCACCGGGCCGTGAGTCGGTGCGGTGGTTTCTTTTGCACACTCTGCGTGGTTTTGTGTTAGTTTTTTATGCTGACCGCAAAGATACCTTTTCTATCCTCAGTCTGTTTAGTTCAGTCTGGCCTCCTATGCTGAAACCTATTTCATTCCTGTGTTTGTGACTTCCATCTTAACTCACAGTCAATATATGTGGGGGCAGCCTATTTCTTTGGGGAATTTCTCTGAGGCAAGGTAGGCTGTATTTTCTATCTTTAGGGGTAGTTAGCTCTTAGGCTGTGAAGAGGCGTCTAGGCAGAGTCAGGAACGCTCCACGGCTATTTCTAGTTGTTGTGATAGGATTAGGGGTTGCGGTCAGCAGAGCTCCCACTTCCCAGAGCTCGTCCTGTATTGCTAGTTTGCTCATCTGGTCATTTCTAGTGCTCCTAACCACCAGCCCAACATAATAGTGTAGACTCCGCTTCCCAGGTCTCCTTCGTGACATCCAGGAGTTCACGGGAATGTCAGCCATACAACAGTTAAAAAGGGGAGAATCCAGTAGAGGCCTGTGGGATTTCTCTGATGAAGAACAGAAGGTACAACAATAGACAGTCCCAGTCTTGGCCGTCCTTCTTTATGACCTTCTTCAACATGGCCTTCAAGGTTTTCTTAAACCTTTCCACAAAGCCATCCATCTTTGGATGGTAGACTGAGGTCCCGAGTTTTCACATCTCCCTCATCGCCTTTGACATAAATGAGGACCCTTGGTCCATTAGGATCTCCTTAGGCAACTCCATTCTAGAAAACATATGAACCGTTAGGCTATACACTTAGTGGATGAGTTTCATAGAGGAACAGCCTCCGGATACCATGTAGCATAGTCCAGCAACATTAGAGTATAGGATATATTGATGACCTCTGGCGGACCTGACAATGGGTCCCACTAGATCCATGACTATGCAGTCAAATGGCATCTCAATGATAGGCAATGGCACTAAGGGGCTACGGAAGTGAGCCACTGGGAAGGTCAGCTGGCAGGTGAGACAGGACTTACAATAATTCACTTTTTCTCATTCCTGAGTTTTTTTCTACCACCAGATGACCACCTAACACATGTGTACGGGCCATGTCTAGCAGCTTACGCTTGTATGGCCCTGGCACCAGTAACTGCTCGATTAACTCCCATCTCAGCTTGGTGACCCAAAATAGTGACTCCCCATTCATGGCAAAATACAGGTATCAGGTGTTAGCTCCCAGGTCTTGAGCAACAACATTAAGTAAAGACACATTATCAAACGCCCCTTTTAGAGTTAAGTCCCTAAGTTTCCTCTGGGACACGTCCAGCTCAGAGTTGTTAGCCTCTGGGGATGCTGCCTCATCCTCATCTCCAACAAGCACACAAAAGAGAAACCTGTTGGCTACGGCCTGTGAAGAGGTTTCTTTAGGAGTGAACTGGCTGTCATACGTGCAACCAGGAGTCTTCCCTTTCGTGCACGAGTCCTAAAACAAAACAAAGTCAAGCTCTATAATAACAGGGTGCAAAAGGTCCTCTACTACGCCTACCACATGGGACTCAGTGCCACAGTTTGTGTCTATAACCACTTGGGTGACAGGGTAGTCTTTAGCGTCCCCATGGATATAGTAGACACCCACCATTTTCCCAGGAATCAGCCGATGAGGAATTGAGGCACTCACTAGGATTACCAAACTCCCAAAGTTCAACAGACCAGTCATTTGCACGCCGTTCACTGACATGGGGCAAACATGCTGTCCCTTGCCCGATTGAGGGACAGAACTGCAGGCAAGTTATGCAAAATATGAGTAGTGCTGTCCTATGCTGCAGTTCATTGGCTCGGTGGACGTGGGGCAATTGGCGACTATGTGAGCTGGGTTATAACACCTCCAACAAATTACAATATTCGATGGGGCCTTTGACAACAACTCAGGTGCATCCAGGGCTCTTGGACGTCCCCCCAGATGCGGCTCTAGACTCCCTCTTTTGGGTGTCAGCCCCCTTTGGAAACCCCAGTATGGAGATGCTAAGACCCCTTGCTTCACCAAGGAAATCTCAACTGCCTGGTACCTTTCATTCAGACTCACCAAGTCATCGGCACAACAGGAATTTCCCTGGGCAACCAAGGACTGCATCGGCTTTGTTAGGGAGTGTATGAACCTGTCGATGACGACCCTCTCCACCATCTGTGCAGGAATATTCAGATTGCAATCACTTTTGGACCAGATGTAGCAGGGCGAATATTTGGGACCAGGGAGGTTTGTCACTGCAATATACCCAGAGGTGCACCTGTTGCACCCTTACAGTCATAGTCACTCCTAAGCTATCTCAGTTTTCAATTTGGTATACCCTTTTGCATCCTGCAAGGCCAGATACTAGTAGGCATTCTTTGGTTTCCCAGTTAAATATGGCGCCAGAACCTCTGCCCACTGCTCCAAAGGCAATTTCTCCCATTCCCATTCCGCCTCCCTTTCAAAAACTGTCATGAATGCTTCATCATCACCACCCAGGGTTATCTAATGCTCTCCTAACAGTCTTCCTCACGTGTGAATCATCACCTGGACTTGGGGAGGGGGCTGCCGGCCTCCCATAAACGGCTTCTACGAGAAGTTCTATCAGGTGTGCAAGCACTTTCTGTTGCTGCTGCTGTTGGTATAACGGAACTGCAACACAGAACTAGAATAAAAGGGGGAAAACTGACCCTGCACTGAGACTAGGCTGATACCCTACGATGGAGTGGGCGACCAATTCCTTGCGAATAGACCCACCGACGATCCTAGGTTAATCTCAAGCAAAAACCTATAGATAGGGGGAAGGAGGTCCCTGAAAGATCTAAGGACTGGGTATAAAAACAGGTCACCTCCTAATAGAAAACACCGAGACGGCTTCAGAAACCAACTGAAAACAGAAACTAAGGATAGCAGAACCAGAGATTCCAGAACTGCACAATATCAAACACAGAAAACTATCAAAGGACCTAGCTAGAACTCTAGCGGATTAACACTGTTGTCCAGCAAGGAATGGGAGGCAGGTGCTGGGTAATAAAGGGTGATAAAATCACCTGACCTAAGACAACCCAGCACCAGGGGAAAAAGACCAGCAGCCAGAAAACCACAACAAGATGGCAGATGGTCAAAACCAAAACAGATTCTAACAGTTGGAGCTGCTGCACCAACAGTTTGTTTCATGTTGCGCTAGCTGCTTCTGTCGATTTACTTGTTGTTGCTGTTGCTGCTCTTGGACCTAGACCAGGTGATTGATAAGCTCCTCCATGCTGTCTGTCGTCACTACCCGTGTTCCTGCAATCGCTTTTACCCACGACATGCGGTATATCTGTGGCAGTCACACTGCCCCTCGGTATTCGTGCCTGTGCTTCTAGCACTAATTATAAGATTTTACTCACTCAGCTGTGGTTGAGGTAGGCACAGGAAAACGGTTTCACTAAAATGTCCAGGCTGGTTTATTAAGACTGCATAAACCGCTCAAAAAAACAAATTAAAAAAACAGCCTTTTCTGGCGCAAAGTGAAAACACAAAATAAATGGTCCTTACAAGATTGCTGGTTCACCCGATCAAGTTAGTGTCAAATTCTTAAGACCTTAGCACAGACCAACAGACAGGAGATCTACAAATCTCCAGACCCAGACATTGAATGAGACACTTAGTCTACATTTTATCTGCAAAACTGAGGCACTCGGGTGGGGATGTGAATAGCCACTTCCACCCATCTATGACTGCTAGTAAAACTCGACCCTGATATGCCCTATTAACATTAACTCTCTCAGTACTATACGTGCTGGAGCATGCTTTCCCGAGCTTACATTACCAAAGCTACAAACCTTGATGATACATATGTCCCCTCAAGGAACTGTCTGGTGGCCGCCTTACAACACCTATACCTCAGGTTAAAACAAGCAGCATTTTACATTTTACTCGGCATAACACTCTACTGCTATCTGACAATAATGGAAATTGCAGGCAATTACGTGATTATTTGGCTTGGTTATCAGGTACAATTAAAAGTTTTGGTTATACAATTAAAGAGGATTCGACAAGTTGCGCCACTCGTGGCTACAGTACTCCTCAAAATTGGACTGTAGAGTCCTTTTCTACTTACATCTGCTACCCATGGACCATGGGACTATAACTTTTTTTTACTATTGTGATGATCACCATACAGTGTCACTGTGAGCAGTATGTGGCAGGTGGAGCTTTACAGTTAATATGCAAAACAAGAATTCTGTATTGTCTCTAAGATAACAGAGCAATCATTAGCAAGTGACACATCATCCTATTTACCATTATTTCTCTTATTATAAATTAGTTTCTTGTGCCACCAAATGGCGAAAAGCTTTGCCAAAAAAGACTGCTGAACAATTCACCTCTCCAGTACCTGACCAAAAACAGTTAGTCAAAGAGGTTTCTGATGACCCTCAAGATGTGTGCAGAACCCCAATCAGATCTAGCCTTACTAGAGTCCCATTCATAAGCACCACCTTGTAGCCCATCTATAACAGCAGAAGTCCACAATCACACTTATTCAGCCCATCGCTATCTCCAGTACCATCACTGGATCAAGCAACAACTGATATAGTGCTTTAACCCCTTAACGACCGCCGATACGCCTTTTAACGGCGGCAGTTAAGGGTACTTAAACCACAGCGCAGTTATATAACGGCGCTGTGGAAAAAGTGAATAGCGCCCCCCAGAGTCGGATTTTCTCTGGGGTCTCGGTTACGGGGGTAGCCGAGGCCCCAGAGAACATTCGGGTTTTTTTTACCGACCCCCGGGTTGCGATTGCTGGTAATTAACCATTTACTGGCGGTCGCAAAAAAAACAAAAAAAAAACGTGATTTCCCATTTAATTTCTCTGTCCTCCGATGTGATCGCACATCAGAGGACAGAGAAATGGGGTCCCCGATCGCCCCCCCCGATACTCACCTGTCTCCCCCGGTGCTCCTCGTGGCGCCGCTATCTTGCTCCGGCCAAAAAATGGCGGGCGCATGCGTAGTGCGCCCGCCAGCCGGCACCCGGAAGATCTTTGGGGTCTCGACTGCTGGGGGTAGCCGAGACCCCAAAGAACATGATCGGGGTTGGTTTTTACCGAACCTTGTTTTGCGATCGCCGGTAATTAACTGTTTACTGGCGACCGCAAAAAAAAAAAAAAAGCGGTGTGTCATTCTCTGTCCTCTGATGTGATCGCACATCAGAGGATAGAGAAATAAGGGGATTCGGGGACCCTGTTATACTCACCGGTGTCACTGGGTCCTCCTGCGTCTCCTCCTGCCCGCCGTCTTCTTCATCTGGTAAGAAAATGGCGGCCGCATGCCCAGTGCACCCGCAATGATCTGCCAGCCGGCAGCTAGAGGAGTTGGGGCTAAATTTAGGGTTAGGGTTGGGGCTAAATTTAGGGTTAGGGTTGGGGCTAAATTTAGGGTTAGGGATAGGGTTGGGGCTAACGTTAGGGTTAGAGCTGGGATTAGGGTTAGGATTAGGGTTGGCATTAGGGTTACGTTTGGGAGTAGGGTTAGGTTTGGGATTAGGGTTAAGGATAGGGTTGGGATTAGGGTTAGTGGTGTATTGGGATTAGGGTTAGGTTTGAGGTTAGGGATGAGATTAGGATTAGGGGTGTGTTGGATTTAGGGTTTTGATTAGGGTTATGGTTAGTGTTGAGGTTAGTGTTGAGATTAGGGTTATTTTGGGGTTAGGGTTGTGATTATCGTTAGGGTTGTGATTAGAATTATGGATCGGGTTGGGATTAGGGTTCGGGGTGTGTTGGGGTTAGGATTGGAGTTAGAATTGGGGGGTTTCCACTGTTTAGGTACATCAGGGGGTCTCCAAACACGACAGCCAATTTTGCGCTCAAAAAGTCAAATGGTGCTCCCTCCCTTCTGAACTCTGCCGTGCATCCAAACAGTGGTTTACCCCAACATATGGGGCATCAGCGTACTCGGGATAAATTGGACAACAACTTTTGGGGTCCAATTTCTCCTGTTACCCTTGAGAAAATAAAAACTTGGGGGCAAAAAAATCTTTTTTGTGGAAAAAAAAAATATTTTTTATTTTCACGACTCTGCATTATAAACTTCTGTGAAGCACTTGGGCATTCAAAGTTCTCACTACACATCTAGATAAGTTCCTTGGCGGGTCTAGTTTCCAAAATGGGGTCACTTGTGGGGGGTTTCTACTGTTTAGGCACATCAGGGGCTCTGCAAACGCAACATAACACCCGCAGACCATTCTATCAAAGTCTGCATTCCAAAACGGCGCTCCTACCCTTTCGAGCTCTGCCATGCGCCCAAACAGTGGTTTACCCCCACATAAGGGGTATCAGCCTACTCAGCATAAATCGCACAATAAATTTTGGGGTCCAATTTCTCCTGTTACCCTTGTGAAAGTAAAAATTTGGAGGTGAAAAGATCATTTTTGTGGAAAAAATATGATTTTTTTATTTTCATGGCTCTACATTATAAACTTCTGTGAAGCAGTTGGGGGTTCATAGTGCTCACCACACATCTAGATAAGCTCTTTGGGGGGGTCTAGTTTCCAAAATGGGGTCACTTGTAGGGGGTTTCCACTATTTAGGTACATCAGGAGCTCTGCAAATGCAACATGACACCCGCAGACCATCCCATCAAAGTCTGCATTCCAAGCGGCGCTCCTTCCCTTCCAGCCCCGATGGGTGCCCAAACAGTGCCCCCCCCACATATGGGGTATCAGCATACTCAGAACCAACTGGTCAACAGATTTTGGTCTCCAATGTCTCCTGTTACCCTTGAGAAAATAAAAAATTGCAAGCTAAAAAAATCATTTTTGAGGAAAAAAAAAAGGATTTTTTACTTTCACGGCTCTACTTTATGAATTTCTGTGAAGCACTTGTGTGGTGAGCACTTTAAACCCCCATCTAGATAAGTTCCTTAAGGGGTCTAGTTTCCAAAATGGTGTCACTTGTGTTTTTTTTTTACTGTTTAGGCACATCAGGGGATCTCCAAACGCGACGTGGTGTCCGATCTCAATTCCAGCCAATTCTACATTGAAAAAGTAAAACGGCACTCCTTCTCTTCCAAGCTCTGTGGTGCGCCCAAACAGTGGTTTACCCCCACATATGGGGTATAGATGTACTCAGGAGAAATTGCACAACAACTTTTGTGGTCTAATTTCTCCTGTTACCCTTGTGAAAATAAGAAATTGTGGGCAAATTTTTGTGTAAACAAATGCGATTTTTTATTTTCACGGCTCTACGTTATAAACTTCTGTGAAGCACTTGGGGGCTCAAAGTGCTCATCACACATCTAGATAAGTTCCTTAAGGGGTCTAGTTTCCAAAATGGTGTCACTTGTGGAGCGTTACCACTGTTTAGGCACATCAGGGGCTCTCTAAACGTGACATGGCATCCGATCTCAATTCCAGCCAATTCTGCATTGAAAAAGTCAAACGGCGCTCCTTCTCTTCCAAGCTCTGCGGTGCGCCCAAACAGTGGTTTACCTCCACATGTGGGGTATCGGCGTATTCAGGAGAAATTGCACAACAAAATTTATGGTTAAATTTCTGTTTTTTTTAAAAAAATGTTTCTGAAGTAAAATGTTTGCAAAAAAAAGTTAAATGTTCATTTTTCCTTCCACATTGTTTCAGTTCCTGTGAAGCACGTAAAGGGTTAATAAACTTCTTGAATGTAGTTTTGAGCACCTTGAAGGGTGCAGTTTTTAGAATGGTGTCACACTTGGTTATTTTCTATCATATAGACCCCTCAAAATGACTTCAAATGTGATGTGGTCCCTAAAAAAAATGGTGTTGTAAAAATGAGAAATTGCTGGTCAACTTTTAACCCTTATAACTCCCTAACAAAAAAGAAATTTGTTTCCAAAATTGTGCTGATGTAAAGTAGACATGTGGGAAATGTTATTTATTAACTATTTTTTGTGACATATCTCTCTGATTTAAGGGTATAAAAATACAAAGTTTGAAAATTGCTAAATTTTTTAATTTTTGCCATATTTCTGTTTTTTTCATAAATAATTGCAAGTAGTATCGAAGAAATGTTACCACTAACATGAAGTACAATATGTCACGAAAAAACAATCTCAGAATCAGTGGGATCTGTTACAGATTTCCAGAGTTATAACCTCATAAAGTGACAGTGGTCAGAATTGTAAAAATTGGCTCGGTCATGAAGTACCAAATTGGCTCTGTCACTAAGGGGTTAAGCAAGAGACACAGGGGTATACCTTCACTAGCAAACATTAGAATATTCTTGCTAATGGAGTTCTAACTTATTAAGCAAGAACTGAACAAGGTCTACACCAAGTTAACGACAGGTATAAATATAGAGTTTAAAGCCTTGGCTTATCGTACAGACTCTATAGAATCAAAACTACATGCACGAACATCCAAGGTAAATCAGAATGCTGATTACATCACAGATCTTTCTGATAAAGTAGAAATGGCTAAAGCCAAAATAGAAGACTGGGAAAACTGTTCACAAAGTTTCAACTTCCACATCCAAGGACTTCCAGAATCAGTATAATACTCGTGAATTTACTATGGAATTAACCACATTCACAGGGCCTTATCAAGGCCCCATTAGGCTTATCCAGTGATATATTAGTCAAGACAACATTCCAAAAGACAAAGTCTAATCCAAATTGGATAGAACAAAGATGTTACTATGATTGGAGAACAGAAAGTCCAAATAATTGCAGACATCACCCAATCTACCATCCAAAGAAGAAGGGCATTAAACACATGATTTTTTCTCATGAAAATTGCAACTATACCTTGACCTCCTTTCAGTATGAAGTCTGGAAAAGCTTCACTTGGTCCCCAAAAGATACCCCTAAAGCTTCACAGCTGTCAACTAGTCCAGCGTTTGCACCTCTATGGGAAACACCTACAGACAACAGTAATACTACCCAGCTAAAAATTCAATCTTTTACTATCTTATTAAATGACTCCCTAGAATTTTTCCCATGACATGGTAATTTATGGGACTAAGGCGAGACAATGCGAAAAAGATAAGATTCTATGTTTCCTTTATTCCCCCCATTTTGTTTTTAACATAAGAAAGAAAAAAGGAAAGAGGGGTTGACTACAGATTATCTGACATGGCCGCCAAAGAAAAATGCACTTTCTGAGGTGGGTTAAAATTGTTGGTACCCTTCTGTTACAAGTAAGAAAAACCTGCCCATTCTGCAGTACTCTACCCAGGTCTCTCTCACCCCATCACCCGCATCACTGTTTGCAGGGCCATTACCAGGACTGTGTGTTGCTTTATCCGGTGTTCTAAGATGTACAATTTTGACAGACATGACTTGAAACTTACAAAAGTAAATTTACTTTTAATTATCAACTAATGAAAATCAGATACTGCTTTTAAATTTTCCTTCAACAGAAAAAATAAATAAATCACAAAATAATGAAAATGCCTTTGTCAACTATTAGTATTATCCACCTTTTCAATTTGTCATCAATTTTCCCTTCTTGATGCCTAGCCCAAGTAGATTGGCTATGGTCCCATAGACCTTAAACTTCTGAATAAAATGTGCAACTGAAGTAACAAACATCAGGAAGGTGTGAGACCAGGCCTGTGAGACGTTAGGACAAGCTTCAGGGGCTAAAGTCAACTGCGGGAAGTCAGGGAAATGGTCTTCGGAGACTGGCAAACGGCTTCCTCTGCCCACTTCCCCTTCAACATCCAGTCAGATTTCACCAAAGTTCTTGGAGTCTGGTTTGAGAAGAAAGGAGCAGCCCTCAAGTCTTGGAAAAAACGTTTGGCTAAAGTAAACCAAAGGATCAAACTGTGAAGCCTCAAACTCCACACTTGAAGGGGTAAAACCCTGGTCCTGCATAACGGGGTGCTGCCCATTCTGCAGTACTCTACCCAGGTCTCTCTCACCCCATCAACCTCATCACTGTTTGCAGGGATATTACCAGGACTGTGTGTTGCTTTATCCGGTGTTCTAAGATGTACAGAGTGAAGCGGACTGTGATGTACAAGGAGCCATGTAACAGTGGGAAGGGCATATCGATTATCTCCACTCTTCTGCAGACCTCCATTGCTTCTGATTACGTTCAACAAACTCTGCAAGATAGGTTCAATGGTAAGATCCGTGTCCCGCTTCTTCCTACTTCCTCTTTGGAGGAGGCTCAACTGGGACAAATAGGACAGGCACCCACTACTACAACTGAATGACTTCCTGGTTCTGCGGAGACGTTGTTCATGAAAGAACACCAGCTGGGGCGACTCAAGCTCAATTTGTGGATGCCAATGACTCTCCGCAAACTCATCAAAGCTAAAGAAGAGGAGGAGTCCATTCCAGAACTCCATGCAGACTTGCTTAAAACCATGTGGACTAATGAGTTATCGAACAGGTTGACTAATGAGCAAAAGGACTTGTGGATGGCGAGATAGGGCGGGCTGCCTGTTCAGGCATTTATGCATGCACAAAACTTGTGCAATACCCAGCACTAACCAAAGAGCCCCTTTGAGTAAGAAACATCTCTGCACATCCTTTGGGATTTCCTCTTTCACAGAGCCTGCTGGTTGACCTGGAGGACATCCTGAGGAACCGTGTCCCCAGGAGGAGCGTAGGGTACCAGTCAGTACTTTATGGACTCTTCCTAGTGGTAAACACCTTATGATCTGTTTTAAAGGCACTGTTTGGGTTGCCAGGAAACAGCTTATTTTGCAGAGGGACAGCATGTCCATCCGTGACTACGGCAGGCTATTCCATAGCCTGCTCAGACAACTATTCCATTTTGGATGGTCCAGATGATGACAACGACGATGAAGATTAACCTCTTCTCCCCCTCTTGCGTCCATCTGTGTTGTCTTTTAATAAAGTTTTGGGCCTTTGATTTTCTGCTTTGCCATCCCCTACTCCCAATTACTCCTTCCCTATTCGGCTTGTTGCATTTTATTGTTGGACTTTGCTTTTCCTTTTCAGCTTGAGTGTTCGTGTACCATAGAAGTGAAATGTTTGTGTAGGCTTGCCTCTGCATTTCACTATATGCTTATGCTATTTACGATTGATGTAGAATGATTTTTGCACTGGGCTGTGACACGGTACTTTTTTATGTTTTGATGAATGATTGTAATAAATTATATTTCAATTAAAAAAAGGAATATCAAGGTGTTTAGAAGTTGTCTTGAAGCCTTAACCTTAAACATGTTGTTTGTCTATAAGCTTCTTTATAATATCTCCTTAGTGGTCTTTGCTCTATTTTCAGTGTGGTTCACACCACGATACCAAACAGCACATTGACTACTTTTCACCCTCTAAATACACAGACATACTAATTACAAGTTTGTAGACACCGGTTATGCTAATTATAGGACAAACCTTAGTTTAACATGTCTATATAGTCAAATATATGTAGAAAAGCTGCGGAGACACTATCACGTGTTTCTCAATGCAAGCAATGAATAGCCAGGTCTTTCACCAGGAAGGAACAACCACGGGAAGGGCAGCATCCAATAAAGGAAAACCACCTATGCCAAAACATGGTATCCATCCACAGACAGCTGTTTCGGGGTATTTGCCCCTCATCAGTGTGGAGTAGGAAACTGGCTATTAGGAGCAGTGCCTAGTGAAAAGACTATAAACATAAGGATGAATGACCTCGGGGAGATCAAAACATCCAACACCAAGGAGACACCATCACGTGTTTCTCAACGCAGTGATACAGAACCTTATGGGAAATATCCCCATCCCTTATGGGAAATATGCAAATGCATGTAGAAAAGCCGCGGAGACACCATCACGTGTTTCTCAACGCAAGCAATGAATAGCCAGGTCTTTCACGGGGAAGGAACAACCACGGGAAGGGCAGCATCCAATAAAGGAAAACCACCTATGCCAAAACATGGTATCGATCCACAGACAGCTGTTTCGGGGTAGGAGTAGGAAACTGGCTATTAGGAGCAGTGCCTAGTGAAAGGACTAAAAACATAAGGATGAATGACCTCGGGGAGATCAAAACATCCAACACCGCGGAGACACCATCACGTGTTTCTCAAGGCAGTGATTCAGCGGCTTTTCTACATGCATTTGCATATTTCTCTTAAGGGATGGGGGCAGTGTTCTGCATTGAGAAACACGTGATGGTGTCTCCGCGGTGTTGGATGTTTTGATCTCCCCGAGGTCATTCATCTTTATGTTTATATAGTCAAATATGGCCTTTGCTAACGATTGCAAACAAGTCATAATCCTAACAGGCTAATTAAGGTCTGAAACCTTGGTCAAAGTTATCTGAGCACACAAAGCTCCAAGAGTAGACAAACTTTTGCATCAGCCCATTTTCCTTTTTGTAATTTTTTAACTAAAAAAATGATTATACACTGCTCAAAAAATAAAGGGAACACTTAAACAACAGAATATAACTCCAAGTAAATCAAATTTCTGTAAAATCAGACTGTCCACTTAGGAAGTGTGGTGCAGTGACCAATGTTACAGCCAGGGGGCGCTGTCTGTGCACTTCAAGATGCACTTGGAAGCAGAATTGTGATGAAACAGTGACTGGCAGTGTTGTGAATGGCCGATATGTATCACAGAGGTGGGTGGCCCTGTGATGGAAGCCTGGGTATGTTTTGCTCAAGCAGATCAACTGCTGAGGGATTTGTTTACATTGGGAAGGCTTCCAGGTGATTGGAGAGATGGGTGGGTCCAGTCACCTACAAACCCACCCAAAGAGGCGTGTCTGAACACCTAAGATGGATTGTGTTTTAAGGACCTGTGGTGATGTCACGCTCACCTGACTGGCCATGTGACAGGTACCTGGGTGTGGTTACACCTATGTAAAGGAAGTGTGTGTAGCACATGGTGTGAGTGTTTGGTAGTCTGCAAGTGTGGACAGACTTCCATGTGTCCTGGCTGGACACTGCAGAGTAGCCTGTGTGCTGTAGGTCCTGGACGGTCAGTGTTGGAGGCTCCTGGAAGTGGAGTCATCCTGGAAGCACCTAGAGACCGTGGACCTGGACGGTCAGTGTTGGAGGCTCCTGGAAGTGGAGTCGTCCTGGAAGCACCTAGAGACCATAGACCTGGACGGTCTGTGTTGAGGACCTGGGATTGACGTGAAGTCAGCATGAGGAGTGGAACTCCTGAAAAGTAACCCCGGACAAGGGGATTGTAATATATGGCAGATAAGTTTATCTGCTGCATGAACAGACTGATGGTCGTGATAAGTTCATGGACATAATGAAATAGACTGTATGTCTTGTGGTTTATGAAGTTTAATAAACCAGATTTGACCAGATTTGTGTGAGGTACCGTGCCTGAATGCTTGAATCCTATGCCAAGTGAGTGTCCCCCAACACACTCAGGTAGCGTATCACCACATAAGCAACACTGATTGACAGTCAATTTCACATGCTGTTGTGCAAATGGAATAGACAACAGATGGAAATTATTGGCAATTATCAAGACACACTCAATAAAGGAGTGGTTCTGCAGGTGGGGACCACAAACCACATCTCAGTACCAATGCTTTCTGGCTGATGTTTTGGTCACTTTTGAATGATGGTTGTGCGTTTACACATGTGGTAGCGTGTTTATCACAGACCCTGTGTCTTAGTGGCTAGTCTTGATTTTAACTTCGGCTTTTTACTGACATTTCTCCCGCCTGGCGGGATATATATGTGTATCACCGCTCTAAAGATGACTAATATGAACAGACTTGCCACCAGCTTCTTTGTTTTTCAGATCGGGGGAGGTGGCCTGGTCTTTATTCCTTAGCTATTGTATAAGGATCTGGACTATCTCTACCCTTCTCTAGCTTCATGAAGCCTGAGCTGTCAATCAAATAAGGAATGGTGGATATAGAGAGAAAACAGGTAAGTGGGAAGATGATTGGCCCCGCCAAGAAGCATCGAGCGACAGGACATTCAGTGCCGAGTCCTTTTAAACACGTTCGTGAAAAAATGGTACCACTGTCATCATTGTATTGGATCAGTGTGTTATCAGTGTATGGTCTGTCCATCAGAGACGACAGTCACCATTACTATAATGCTATTTCTCCATACATGGTTCCTACAGCAATCCGCACCATTCCAATGTAGGTCTGGACAATGTAGGTCTGGAGCGGAAAGGTTAATGTGCCTATTTCTGTGGGATTGTATGAATACATTTTCTCCATTGTCACTGCTAGTTGGGCACCTAAAGCCAACATAGGTACCCAGGCAATGTCTGTAAGATCAGTGTGACACAGACACACATTTATACGTCCTTTACTGATATATTGCATCCGTTTTGCATTTGTTATTTATTCCTCACCCATTTTTACAAACTGAAGCAGATAGCCAGCTTTTATTTATCCATTGATTCTTAAGTTTGGATCAGTGACAAACAAATTAAAGGATACCGTAACTGTTCTTTAAAGTAACTATTTAGAATAAGCTATGGTGTGTGTGCATAAGGAACAACACTGTATTGGATATTTTTGTGACTTCTATTCAGTGTGCTGTCAGGGGAAACAAGTGGACAGCACATATAAGTGTAAATCAGATGTGCGAATGAAGCCTTAAAGTAAATCTTTCACAAGATTTTTTGCTACCCCATCTGAGATCAGCATGATGTAGGAGCAGAGACCCTGATTCCAGAGATGTATCACTTACCAGGCTGCATGCATTTTAATAAAAGCCCCGTTTTCTGTGCTGCAGATCTACTAGTTCTCTGAAAGAAGAGCTCTATATAAACCCTCCCACAGCACTAATAGGTAGCTTGCTGTGTACACAGTGCATAGGCAGAAATCTGCCAATCAGTGGTGTGGGCAGAAGTTATACAGAGCTTGTGAAAATGGTTACTAGACTTACTAGTCCTCTAGCCATAAAATCACTGTTTTATCAATGGGAGATTATAAAAACTACACCAACCAAACAGCCCGGTAACTGACACATTGCTGGCACCAGGGTCTCTACCCATACATTATACTGCTCTCAGATTAAGAGGTAAAACCATATTGACATATTCCATGTAAGTGAATAAAAGTGAAACTGATTATTTAAGCTGTGCAATTAGAAAAAAACTTTTTCTAGATTTAATGAAAACCATTAATGGTACCTTGTCATGTTCCCATATGCTATTAACCTGTCGATACGGGGGTTAACCTGAACTTAGAAAGCATTTCAAAGCAGTCCGGACGCCGTACTGACAGTGTGGATGCCTGGAGAAAATTGACTCTATAGCTCCTGGAAGTTGCCAGCTTTCAGTCATAAAGTCATGCTAGGAGCAGCTACAGGAAACGCTCAGCACACAGAAAGCACTCCCTGACCCTCTTACAGCTCTGCAAAACGAAAAACTGGGTGCTTACAGTCGCAATTCACTGTCTACTGAGTGGTGACTGACGCAGCTCCGGGCACACCTATATGACTGAAAGCAAGCAGCTCCCAGGAGGAAAAAGGTCATTTTCTCCCAACAGCCACACCTTCAGTACAGCACCAGACTGCTTTGTAACATTATTAAAGGGGTTGTCTGGTTTAAATTGCTAAGTCTGCAGTCACTCTTATGTATCTTATGAATCTCCCAGCGCACTCAGTGTGAGCTGCAATGATTCGCCGTGATCAGAGGGTACGTGTGCGTTGGGCATACTCCGGCCAGAACACGACTAGTGGATGTGGCCTCGCCCCGTAGTCGGGTTCTGGCAGGGAGTATGCCCAACACACACGTACCCTCCGATCCCAGCTCAGAAACCAGCAAAACCTGCAGGTACACAGACTGCACAACCCCTGTACATGCCTGGAAACATGACGGGTTCCTTTCAATATAAATATATCAATTATGGGTTCAGGCCTAGCGCGATCCCCTTGTACACTTACAAATTAACAATTATGCTTATAATTCATTTTTAAAACTTTGCGGTGGAAGGAAAAATAACTAACCCGTGCAAAAAGAAACACAATTGATCCAATTCCTCCAATCTCATGCAGAACACTCTGAATATTTTTTTCAGTGCATGGAAATATCATTTTCAGTGACTGAGAATCCAAGGATTTGCTTGTAACTTCCTTTGTGCTAAATGGTCTTTGAGATGGGGTGGTTTTCAAGAATCCTTTCATCCTTATTACTGGTTCATAAATTGTGTAAGTCGCAGGATTTTCCATACTGTACACAATAGCAAGATTTTCCTAGGACAACAAAAAATGTTATACTTTGCAATCACATTTTCACTTTAAGAGAACCTGTCACAAGATCAAAAGTGGCCCGCTTTCCTGAAATTGTATTCCTGTTCCCCTGAGCATTGTTTTTTTTTACTTCGCCATATAGTTTCAGAGATATGGGACTTTTTAATAAGTACCAATTTCATGGTTTTTACCAAGGGCTGTTGCTCACAAGGTAATTACTAGTGATGTGCGAACGTGCTCAGGTAAGGCATTATCCGAGCATGCGTGTGTCCTAACCGAGTGGCTTCGTCGTGCTCAAAAATATGTTCGAGTTAGACAGCCGCAACACATGCAGAAATTGCCTGTTTGTTAGAGATTCCCTGCACGTGTTGCGGCTGTTCAGTTGCGGCGTCTGGAACATATTTTTCGAGCACACCAAAGCCAGTCGGTTAGCACACGAGCATGCTCGGATAACACCATATCCAGTCACTTTCACTCATCGCTAGTAATTACGAATAGCAGCCTGTGGGTCATGTCAGAACTGGGCAAAGGGCAGCCCGCAGGCCACATGTGACCCTTTGGCTGTTCTTGGGAGGCCCATGGACTGGGACAGCCAAAGGGGTTTATGCAAAGATGTGCCGCAACACACAGCTGTCCACTGCCCGGCATCTCACTTTCACTGGTATCTGTACCCTCAGGAAGCAAATACCAGTGAAAAAAATGTTGGGACACGGAACCCTCTTCCATCCTTGAGCCCGAGCGTCTGAGGGGGCAGCAGGAGCAATGACTTCACTATAACTACATTATCCCAGTTGTGCCTCAGTACACAGCGCAGACCAAAGCTGCAGAGCAAATGGGTCAGGTAAGGGTGAATTGGGGGCTGTGTGGAGACAGAATACTGTGTAACAGGATGGCGTGGGGACAACATTCTGCATGGGGCCTTTGTAGGGACATAACACTATGCAATGGGGCTGTGTGCGGACATAATTCTGAATTGGGGACTGTATAGAGATAGAATACTGTGTAACAAAGCAGTTTGGGGATATGTTTCTGGATGGGGGGATTTGTGGGGACCTCATACTATTTGAGGGGACATATTACTGAGAGGGGCTCTGTGGTGACATGATACTATGTGGAGACTGTGGAGGAATCATACTGTGTTTGGAGCTGTTGATCAAAATACGAGGACTGAATAACAGGAGCAGTATGATTTACTACTTTATATTCTTTAAACCTTACAAAAAGCAGTAAATTATATTCCACATGTAAGAATACATGTTACAATAAGACCTACTGTAAGGTCAAAGACACACTACCGTATAACACGACAGAGTGCTATGCGATAAAACATTGCATAACACTCAGCTCAGTGTTATAATATGGGACAGGTCACATGTGCGATTACTTTCTCTTGCTGATTGGATATGAGAGTACAATTATAGCATGCTGCAATTGACAGTGAGACTCGGCTCACATGCCCCCTTACAAGTCTATGGCTGCTAGTGAGACATCGGACTGCACTCGGATGTCATCCCAGTGCATTCCGATATATGGCGCGTCAGGCCATGGAGGAGATGGAGAAATTAGTTTTTCTGTCACCATCTCTTCTGCACCTTTACTGTGATTCTCTCACACAAAAGGATTGGAGCACAGCACACCGACACTCGGCTCCCGTTCGCAGCAGAGCTGGAGCCGAGTGTCTTTAGCATATAGAATCAGATATCCTATGCTAGTGTGATTCCAGCCTAACATACATTGACAAGCAAAACTAACAATATTTTTAACTTTTGACTTTCCGGCTCTATATCTCACCATCCACAACTGCTTTGAACGTGGGACAACCATCATTTTATAGACAATCAACTTGGCTATGTTATACATAAATTTGACTTGCAACTATTTAGCATATGATTAGTTATGCAGATTCTTGTCATGTCACTGAATTGATACTGTTTTGCTTCCAAAAATGTGAATTTTATTTTTTTATTATTTAGTTAGTATTTTGTAAAGCCACCTTTGATTTTCAACACAGCCTGAATCCTTCTGGGCATGCTCTCAATCAGATACAAGGATGTCTCAACCAAAATCTGATCCCTGGTCTCTTCTACACATTCTCAAAGTTGGTGCATACTAGATGACTCACTTGGGTATGTATGCAGCTTTTTCTTCAACTCTACCCACAAGTGTGTTCGATTGGGTTGAAATCTGTGGATTGTGAAAGCCAATCCAGCACCTCTACTTCTTTGTCATTGAACCATTTTGTTTATCAATCTCGACGTATGCTTCGGGTTATTGTCCTGGCAAACTATGTTATCCTTTTTATACCCATAGTACTCAAGTGTACAACAACGTAACTCGTCTTGTAGGATACTTACACATAGCTCAGCATTGAGACCGCCATCTATCCTGGTCAACTATCCAACGCCTTTGGCTGTGAAGCAACCCCATATCACCAGGCTTCCTCCACCAAACTTGACAGTTCCTTCAATTTCTCGATCCATTATTGTTTTTCTCTTGTTTCGTCCAGACCCATTTGCACCCATCAGACCCTAGTCTATTGACTTTCATCTCATCTCGTAATCACCTGTTTCCAATATTCTGTCCACTTTTCGCACTTTTTTGCAAACTCAAACAGACGCTTCTTATAATGATATCGAATTCGAGGCTTATTCACCTTTTTTTGGGCCACCATTCCAGACTTGTGTAATATGTGTCGCATGGTGCTTACATAGACGTCAGTGATTTCACTAATACGAAGCATATGAGTAACCTCCACTGCTGTGTTTGTCAAGCCAGAACTCCTAGACCTTGTTATAAGAAGACTTGTTGAATATTTTGCCTGGATGTCCATCTCTTGGCTGTTGCATGGAAGGATAGACTTCATTTCATATTTTTCCAACTGTCATGGCACTCACATGATGCAGTTTGGCAATTTTCTTGGCTGAGAGAGCGCTATCAATGAGCTGGATGATGCTATTTCATTTCTTTGGAAATCTTCTTCATGGCTGTTCCTCAATTGGAACCAGTGACTCTTCACTTGGGAATTAACCTAATAACACACCGAGCTATTAGGGAATGTGAGGACAGGTTGTAATTTGTAGTATACAGGAAATACATTTTTTTGCAGTAAAACAATAAACAGTAAAACAATGCAGTGACGTGACAAGAATCTGCATAAATAAATTATATGCTAAATAGTTACAAGTGAAATTTATGTATGAGATATCCAAGATCACGGTCTATAAAATGATGGTAGTTTCATGTTCGAAGCTGTAGTGTACGGTAAGATCTAAACATTGTTACCCTTTTGCTCTTTGATGTATTAGCAGCACTAGTCAACATCTTTAATTCTGCTTAATATTAAGGGATAAAAATAAATATAAAACAATAATAAGCAGAATTAAGTTCGGGGACTTGGTTCAGCCCTTCACAATCTCTTATGTGAGCCCTTGGAAAAATTAATTGCCCACCCTTGATAAAAATCATAATCATTAACTCTAAATAAAAAGTCTCATATCTCTGGAACTGTATGTCGGATATAAAATAAAAAGAAAAAAAATCAGTTTAGCCAGAGGAGAGGCTGGAATAAAAGAAGAGCCAAAGCTGGGCATTTTGACTTGGAGAAAGATCTTTATTTCAAACTAGTAACTGACCTGGTTAACCTGGATAACCAACAATCTGTTAGCATTTGACAAAGTTTAGGGTTTTTCAAAATAATTTTAGACAGGAAAAGTACACAGATAAAAAAAAATAATCAGAATTTATTCCCTTTTTTTCCTTTTCTTCTTTCCAATTATTTTGTCTCACATTACAATAAAGATGGAGACATGTATTACAAAATTCTTCCTTCTGCATATCAGAAACTGACACATTTTCCCCCCTAACATGTTAGGTTGTGAGATAACTAGTTGAAGCAATAACCTCCCTTTTCCACTTTGTCTACAGTAAGATACAAAATTATTTATCCACAGTGCTAAGCTAAATCTCACCACTGAACTATTCCCCAGGTGAAAATAGCACTGATCAGCAACGTGTATGGTTTATGTCCGTAGCCACAAAGCTCGATCATTTCTGTTGTTTGCCGAAAACTACTAGTACTAGATGTGCCCCTTTGCCTTATAATAGAATTCATCAGATTTTGCCATGATTTCCCTCAAATCTGCAGATAACTACAGTGTGAATAGAACTGTATATTAATACCACTGAATAATCTCCATTTCACATAAGTACTTACAGCTAAACACATTAGGTCGATTTCTTTGTTTTCAATAAGAAAATCATGAATTGTTCTATTTTGTAATATTTCTTTTGAAATGTACTTGCAATGATCGATAAGAATATTGCCATGTTTACAACTCATTAATGAAGTTAAATCTGGGCCTCGGCAATATAAATGAAAAGCTTCTTCTATGCCAAGAACAGGACCTTGATGAAAGAAGAAAAACAATTACAGGTCGTCAATACAGAAAATAATTCAATTTATTTTAATTCTAATTTTGAAAAAATTGAAAAAAATATTTTGGTGTTATTAATAAATAAATATATATATATATATATATATATATATATATATATATATATATATATATATATATATATATATATATATATATATATATATATATATATAATGAATCTCACCATTAAAGAGGAGTAGGTTTCCTAAACATAGATGTCCCGCTGAAGCAATATTTTCGTCTTGAGATGATACAAGATGACCAATCATACAAAATGTTCGATTGCTGTCAGAGGAGAAATTTCCTTTTCGGGGAGAATTATATTCCAAAGTAACTTCTGCTTTCCTTTATTTGTTAGATTTTTTTCAGTGGAAGTAAAACAAAGCAACACAAAAAAGTAAGAATTCATATGTTTTTTTTTTTTTTTAGTAATAATTATTTCAAACATAGCTTAAAGAGTTAATGTAAAAATCCCAAGTTATTCCTTTTCCAAATTTGCTGATCATTGCGAGTCTGACCACTGGGACCTCCAGTGATCCAGATATTTAATGGAGCACGGGGTTGCATGGTTAGCCTCAGCTCAATTCATTGTCAATGGTACTGCCTGAAATAGAAGAGTACAGCACTCGGCTTTCTCTGGCATTCTCAGACAATAAATAAAGCGAAGGGTAAGCACGCGCACCTCTGCTCCAATCATGAAGGGGATTCCGAGCAGTGTTCTTAGGGTCCAGAGGCCCAGCAGTCTAACCCCCAGCAATCAAAAGATTATCTCTCATGTCAGGGATGGAGGAAAATGTAAGATTTGGGGAATAATCCATTCGCACTGTGGCTCGGCTAATTGTCTATGGAGATGCTGGACATGTACGGCACTTGCCTGTATCTTCAAAGAAACTACCTTGTAACTACCCAATAGATTAGTGTTGGGAAGTCCTCAGGCCCCCAACAGATCAGGTTTTCAGGATTTCCTTAGTATTGCAGAGGTGAGAAAACCTGTGGCATTTTCTGATGCCTTGACAATAATTCAGTCATCTACGCAATACTAAGGATATCCTGAAAACATGATCTGTTGGGGCCATGATGACTGGAATTTTGGAAAAACTGCTATAGAAACCGCACAACATTATAAAGTGCTTCTGTTACTGTATCAGGAGCATGCTTCTGTTACCTTAGCTGAATAGTGCATGCTTATGCTACTGTATAGTGAACATGGTTGTTACCATATCTGTATAGTGAGCATGCTCCTGTTACTGTATAATGAACATGGTTCTGTTACCATATCTGTATAGTGAGCATGCTTCTGTTACTGTATAGTGAACATGGTTCTGTTACCGTATCTGTATAGTGAGAATGCATCTGTTACTGTATAGTGAACATGGTTCTGTTACCGTATCTGTATAGTGAGCATGCTTCTGTTACTGTATAGTGAACATGGTTCTGTTACCGTATCTGTATAGTGAGAATGCATCTGTTACTGTATAGTGAACATGGTTCTGTTACCGTATCTGTATAGTGAGCATGCTTCTGTTACTGTATAGTGAACATGGTTCTGTTACCGTATCTGTATAGTGAGAATGCATCTGTTACTGTATAGTGAACATGGTTCTGTTACCGTATCTGTATAGTGAGCATGCTTCTGTTACTGTATAGTGAACATGGTTCTGTTACCGTATCTGTATAGTGAGAATGCATCTGTTACTGTATAGTGAACATGGTTCTGTTACCGTATCTGTATAGTGAGCATGCTTCTGTTACTGTATAGTGAACATGGTTCTGTTACCGTATCTGTATAGTGAGAATGCATCTGTTACTGTATAGTGAACATGGTTCTGTTACCGTATCTGTATAGTGAGCATGCTTCTGTTACTGTATAGTGAACATGGTTCTGTTACCGTATCTGTATAGTGAGAATGCATCTGTTACTGTATAGTGAACATGGTTCTGTTACCGTATCTGTATAGTGAGAATGCATCTGTTACTGTATAGTGAACATGGTTCTGTTACCGTATCTGTATAGTGAGCATGCTTCTGTTACTGTATAGTGAACATGGTTCTGTTACCGTATCTGTATAGTGAGAATGCGTCTGTTCCTGTATAATGAACATGGTTGTTACCATATCTGTATAGTGAGCATGCTTCTGTTACTGTATAGTGAACATGGTTCTGTTACCATATCTGTATAGTGAGAATGCGTTTGTTCCTGTATAATGAACATGGTTGTTACCATATCTGTATAGTGAGCATGCTTCTGTTACTGTATAATGAACATAGTTCTGTTACAGTATCTGTATAGTGAGAATGCATTTCTTACTGTATAGTGAACATGGTTCTGTTACCGTATCTGTATAGTGAGCATGCTCCTGTTACTGTATAGTGAACATGGTTCTGTTACCGTATGTGTATAGTGAGAATGCATTTGTTACTGTATAGTGAACATGGTTCTGTTACCGTATCTGTATAGTGAGCATGCTTCTGTTACTGTATAGTAAACATGGTTCTGTTACCGTATCTGTATAGTGACAATGCGTCTGTTACTGTATAGTGAACATGATTGTTACCATATCTGTATGGTGAGCATGCTTCTGTTACTGTATAATGAACATGGTTCTGTTACAGTATCTGTATAGTGAGAATGCATTTCTTACTGTATAGTGAACATGGTTCTGTTACCGTATCTGTATAGTGAGCATGCTTCTGTTACTGTATAGTGAACATGGTTCTGTTACCGTATCTGTATAGTGAGAATGCGTCTGTTCCTGTATAATGAACATGGTTGTTACCATATCTGTATAGTGAGCATGCTTCTGTTACTGTATAGTGAACATGGTTCTGTTACCATATCTGTATAGTGAGAATGCGTTTGTTCCTGTATAATGAACATGGTTGTTACCATATCTGTATAGTGAGCATGCTTCTGTTACTGTATAATGAACATAGTTCTGTTACAGTATCTGTATAGTGAGAATGCATTTCTTACTGTATAGTGAACATGGTTCTGTTACCGTATCTGTATAGTGAGCATGCTCCTGTTACTGTATAGTGAACATGGTTCTGTTACCGTATGTGTATAGTGAGAATGCATTTGTTACTGTATAGTGAACATGGTTCTGTTACCGTATCTGTATAGTGAGCATGCTTCTGTTACTGTATAGTAAACATGGTTCTGTTACCGTATCTGTATAGTGACAATGCGTCTGTTACTGTATAGTGAACATGATTGTTACCATATCTGTATGGTGAGCATGCTTCTGTTACTGTATAATGAACATGGTTCTGTTACAGTATCTGTATAGTGAGAATGCATTTCTTACTGTATAGTGAACATGGTTCTGTTACCGTATCTGTATAGTGAGCATGCTTGTTACTGTATAGTGAACATGGTTCGGTTACTGTATGTGTATATAGTGAGAAAGCATTTGTTACTATATAGTGAACATGGTTCTGTTACCGTATCTGTATAGTGAGCATGCTTCTGTCACTGTATAGTGAACATGTTTCTGTTACAGTATCTGTATAGTGAGAATGCGTCTGTTACTGTATAGTGAACATGGTTTTGTTACCATATCTGTATAGTGAGAATGCGTCTGTTACTGTATAGTGAACATGGTTCTGATACCGTATCTGTATAGTGAGCATGCTTCTGTTACTGTATAGTGAACATGTTTCTGTTACCGTATCTGTATAGTGAGCATGCTTCTGTTACTGTATAGTGAACATGGTTGTTACCATATCTGTATAGTGAGCATGCTTCTGTTACCTTATCTGAATAGTGAGCATGCTTATGCTACTGTATAGTGAACATGGTTCTGTTACCATATCTGTATAGTGAGCATGCTTCTGTTACTGTATAGTGAACATGGTTCTGTTACCGTATCTGTATAGTGAGCATGCTTCTGTTACCTTATCTGAATAGTGAGCATGCTTATGCTACTGTATAGTGAACATGGTTCTGTTACCATATCTGTATAGTGAGCATGCTTCTGTTACTGTATAGTGAACATGGTTGTTACCGTATCTGTATAGTGAGCATGCTTCTGTTACTGTATAGTGAACATGGTTGTTACCATATCTGTATAGTGAGCATGCTTCTGTTACCTTATCTGTGTAGTGAGCATGCTTCTGTTACTGTATAGTGAACATGGTTCTGTTACCGTATCTGTATAGTGAGCATGCTTCTGTTACTATAACTATTTAGAAAGCATGCTTCTGCTATTGTATATATGTAACACTAAGAACCTCACATTTTATCAGTGTACTAATAGGGTGATTCATGTCTGTAGTGTTTGCAAAGTGCTGTAGTATAGAGTTGGTATTTATTTTTGTACTGCAGCCATAGCATTGGTGTTTCCCAATAGGAAAACAAAACACCCAGCCAGGTCTTTTACCTGTGGCTGGGTATAAACCCTGTTACTTCTTCTGCCTTTATAAGACAGGAGGAGGTAAGCTAGTTAAGGATGGGCCACTGCTGTGTGGTTGTCCTTCAGTCTAAAACTTATATAGTAAAGATCATAATTATAGATTCACCTTAAGAACACATACTATTGTGACATAATCTTAGACTTTAATGTTGGCATTTCCATTTATCACAAAATAGATGAGGACAGCATTTGATCACTAAGTAAGCAAATAAGAACAGAAAAACCTACCTTTGTCCAGAGACCCATAGCATTATTTTACTGCACACTTTGTTCTTGCTTTCAAAAATGTCCTTACACGTAAACGCCAAGTGTTGCCACTTTCCAGAATTTAATATGTTCTCTTGCGTTTCAACTTGTGCCAAGGGGCTTAATTTACATTCATCACTTGTACTTGTGCATAGTCTATAAAAATATAAATGTATTCTGTAAAAAAGTGTACCACGCACAGCTCCATCAAGTCACCATGGCAATGATCAGCCCCTCGTGATGACATCGCGGGGGCACCAATCGGAAAGCACAGGGAGCCCACTCCTTTTGCCTGCCTTCTAAATGCAGCTATCGATATCGATCGCAGCAGTTAGAGGGTTAAACTGCCAGGATTACCCCTGGGAGCATATCAGCTGAACACCCAGGGGCAACTGCGCACACACAACTCCTATGTCTATCGAAAAAAAAAACAATTTCACAATTATTTTAAAAATTTGACCTGGTCACAACGGTGAAAAATGAACATGAACACTGATGGTAAAATCTGATGCATTGACCAAACACTGATGAAACATGGATCCAAAATACTGATACAACTCATCTATTTTTTGAATACTTGAGAAATCTAAAACATCTAAGTGAGGCCTCAATCTGAATACAATAAAAAATTCACATTCATTTTTTTAACTACTTCAACAATTTACTACTACACGTGCATATCTCCCAACTTTGAAAAATAGGAAAGATTTACACAAATTACTGCACATGTAGCTGAGTACGGCAAGTTTTATTTGACACTAAACAACTGACCTAAACTTATCCAGTACATTATACTTGTCCACACCTAAATATTGTTTGTTCATCCACATTAGAATACCCGTTTTATGGACCACATAGCAGGGTGGATTGATTTAAATCACGCCGATTTAAATCATGATTTAAATCACGATTTAAATCAAAAGATTTTTTTCTATTTAAATCGGATCGATTTAAATCATGATTTTAATCATGATTTAAATCACTGATTTAAATCAAAAGGTTTTTTTTAATATAAATCACGATTAAAATGAGAAGTGAGAGCAGTGCGCATGTGCGCCCATAGTTACACGGACGAAACTAGGGGCAACGATCTAACGCCAGGGTGAGGGGGGGACCCCAAAGTAAGTAAAAATCTTTTTTGTTTTACTATATGGCAATAGGTAGGTGTTTAAAAGCAGCATGTCTTAATTGTATCAACTATTAATAGCCTCCACATTTTGTTCATACTGCCCCTTTAATTCCACACTTCTAGCTTGGTTTCACTTTTGGTTTAGTTTCTTTTTCCATTCAGTTGACATGCCCAAACTTGTTGGATAGTCAGCATCCTACAGAAACCTCTGGAAGAGCATGGCATTGTGAATGTTACACATATACAGCCTTTATTCTACTGAGTTAAACAACTCAGCTTTATCTCATGATGGAAGAACCTTTGGATGGTAAAATATTTTCCTCAAAAAGCAGTTTATTGAAAAAAATCCGATTTAAATCAAAAAAATCCGATTTAAATCAAAAAAATCCGATTTTTTTGATTTTTTAAAAAAAACATTGATTTTTATCCACCCTGCCACATAGTGACCGCCCCCTCCATACACACACACACAGTATAATGTCTCCCCAATGCCTGCTGCAAGTATGAAGACCCCCCAAAGGCAGTATGATACAGTCACAGTGCACCTCACATTCTATGATGCCTATCAGGGCCACCCATACAGCATGAAGATCCTCATATAGTGCCGCACTGTAAAGGTACCTTCACACGAAACGACTTTGTAACGATATCGCTAGCGATCCGTGACGTTGCAGCGTCATCGCTAGCGATATCGTTTAGTTTGACACGCAGCAGCGATCAGGATCCTGCTGTGATGTCGCTGGTCGCTAAATAAAGTCCAGAACTTTATTTGGTCGTCCGATCGCCGTGTATCGTTGTGTTTGAAAGCAAAAGCAACGATACCAGCGATGTTTTACACTGGTAACCAGGGTAAACATCGGGTTACCAAGCGCAGGGCCGCGCTTAGTAACCCGATGTTTACCCTGGTTACCAGCGTAAAAGTAAAAAAACAAACAGTACATACTCACCTGCGCGTCCCCCAGCGTCTGCTTCCTGACACTGACTGAGCGCCGGCCCTAAAGTGAAAGTACAGCGGTGACGTCACTGCTCTGCTGTTAGGGCCGGAGCTCAGTCAGTGTCAGGAAGCAGACGCTGGGGGACGCGCAGGTGAGTATGTACTGTTTGTTTTTTTTTACTTTTACGCTGGTAACCAGGATAAACATCGGGTTACTAAGCGCGACCCTGCGCTTAGCAACCCGATATTTACCCTGGTTACCCGGGGACCTCGGCATCGTTGGTCGCTGGAGAGCGGTCTGTGTGACAGCTCTCCAGCGATCAAACAGCGACGCTGCAGCGATCGGCATCGTTGTCGCTATCGCTGCAGCGTCGTTTCGTGTGAAGGTACCTTTAGATGATCCCACAGAACATTCATCACCTTCACAATATAATGCCCTTAGTCTACACAAAGTATGCTGCACTCCACGCACCCAACATTCACACAGTATGAAGGCTGCACAGTTCTCCCTATGCAGTATGATGGCCACACAGTCCCACCTACCCCCCAGCACATAGTATGAAGTCACCAGAGTTGGCCTCCACACAGCTATCCCACTTGTCTGTGCGTCCTGACAAATTCCTGCTCCTCTGCAAATGGGCTGGTCTTTCCTGCCTAGTCATACCACCTGAAGAACATGCTAAGACTTCATGTCCTATCACATTCTCAGGCCACAAGACTGGGCAGCAGTCTCTACCCAGCAAATATTGTGGAGCAAGGATATAATGGCTCTCTGCTCCACCATTACATTCAACTGCATTCGAGTCCTGAGGATAAAGATACAGTTGATGATGAGACTTATCTCCCAACCATCCCACATTTGAGTAGTTGTCCAAGTATGTAGAAAGAAAGATTCTTCCACTTATACTAATGTTGCTTTACATCATTTGTCTTATTCACCTTATATTACAAATGTAATGCTAGTAACTCACTACAGTGTTAAAGGAAGTAACAATTTAGTAGTAGAAGAGTGATTACCTAAAAGTAAAACAACCCAATGCCACATTGAACCAGATCTGCATCATGAGCACCTTAGAGCCCAAGGACAGCACATGCATATAACCATCTTCCAAAAGTCTGTCTGAAGTGGAATAATCTGCTCCAACGGTCTTGTCACTTCCTGAAAATAAAATACAAACATAAACTTTTATAATAGTCATATCCTTAGAAAGCACTAAAACATGGTGCTTCGCGCATCTGTGGCAATTATGCTTCTGAAATTGTCCTGAAAGCCTGAATCAACACTGAAAAAATGTTTTTCTAATTTAATTTCAAACGTCAGTAATGAACATGTACTGTAAGTCTGTTATGTATCCTACATCATGACATGTTCTACATATTATAATGCACACAGTAAGTTCCTATTAAGAATAAAACTATGTCCCAATAATAAAGAGAGGATAGTAAGTTATACTTTTGTAAAGGGAGTCTGTCAGTAGGATTGTCCCTCCTAAGCCATCTCTATGGGCATAAAGGTCCTAGGAAGCTGAATAAAATGATACCCTGATATCTGTGATCTAAAGTCTTATACAGAAATCCATATTTTTCTTATATGTAAATGAGCTATTCAGGACTATGGGCTGGACACTGATCTGCATGAGAATCTGCCTCCAGAGCTTATCTTACATGAAGGGAGAGTCACCAGTGGGATGTGTAATGGCCGCTCTCTGCTCTCCTGATCTCACTGCAGAGCTGTGTAATAACTCTGAAAATCCACTATTCTCTGCCTTATAATTTGAGAAGTGACATATAAATGTCATCAGCGATATACTGATGTTTGAAATGAAATGCATGGGGAATTTCTATGTGGGATATATATGCACTTTAACCAATAATATGTGATTCATTAATCATATTAAATTGGGTTCTTCCCCTTATTTCCTTCACTGTCTATGTATATTGCATGCTGTATCTATCTAATCTTTATATTCTTTTCACTTTTGAGAGTATTGTCCTTCTATTATTGTTTATTCAAATACTTGTATTACTTTGTTATTATATTGATATTGTATCCCATGGATATGTTTACTATGCGATGCTTTATATACAGCTAGTGGCTAACTACAGAAGCATCAGTTATTTACACTTGCCACTTTATTATCCCCAGTTATTCCATAATTGCCATTTAGGGAATATATCACTTACTCTTTGAATTTGGAATTGCACAGTAAGGCATATGAGATGTATCCGCATCCTAATAGATTGTGCAATGACTCTTTCATGGACATGTGTGCATGCCCGTGCCTCTTGCGGTCCGTAGCATCGCTTTCGGGAACTGATGTGTGACGCGTGCGGGTCACAGTTGCCATGAGGATGGCTCCCTGACTCATCGCGTCATACGGGCATGCGCCACAATCTGTATCCACCTCCAGAACAGCTGTGTATATAAGACAATGCTGGCACACATACCATCATGGTCCCCTGAGTAAGCCCACGCAAAACGTGCATTGGGGCTGTCTGTCTGGTGTCTCACTAAGATCCACATGGGTAAGAATCAATATTTTACATCTTAGTTTGTTCAGTTGTAATTTCGTGGGTTCAAATTGTAGTTTTTTACTATATACTTATAGATGTAATCAGTTTGACACTTGTCATGGTAAAGTAATTTTTCTGGACCTTCTAATGACATCTGTATCTGCAACTTTGGATAGAAATGTTATACTTTTAGGAATATGACTCCCCGATCTATATACTATTTAGTACTGACCCCAGACCTCTTTATCCGAGCCCTTTATGATTTATTTTGTTCTTTAAGTTATCATGTTTCATTGATTCTGGTTACTAAATGCTATTATATGATACTTTAATAAAAGGATTTTTTGTATAATATTTAAAACTGACCTTTTTGACTCCATTTTCTCAGTACTGAATTGTACTTGTTGGAGTTGTTCTTTCATGTATGACTCTTTTTGATGTGGCTACCAGGCCCCCATTCACAACTAGTGTGATGTGCTTTGTTTTGATTTATTTGCTTCTTTGGTTACAATATTGTTGCAATACATAAAAGCTGTATGAGCTGCAGCTGCTTAACGTGTTGGGTATGAGACAAATGTCAGTTCTACAGTACTGTTAGTTACATTGCGCCCTATGATTTAACCCTTTGACGACATGACGTATATTTACGTCATATGTCTCGTCCCTAACTTTGATGCGGGCTCTGGCGCTGAGGATGCATTTTTTTCACACAAAACAGCTGATTTAACCAGCAGTCATGTGCCTTTAACAGCCGCGGGTGGATCGGAGCGCCACCGGCGGCAGTTAACCATTTAAATCATGTGCCAGCCAAAAGCAAGTCACAAATCCCATCAATCAGTGCCCGTCATGTGACCGGGTGGCACCGGTGAGTGTTCATGACAGCCTGCAGTCTGCAGATCATGATTTCTGCTATATATAGAGCTGAAGCACTGCTATTAGTGATGAGCGAGTTTACTCGTTGCTCGGGTGATCTCCGAGTATTTGTTAGTGTTCGGAGATTAAGTTTCCATCGCCTCAGCTGAATGGTTTACAGCTATTAGCCAGGTTGAGTACATGTGGGGGTTGCCTGGTTGCTAGGGAATCCTCACATGTAATCAAGCTGGCTAGTAGCTGTAAATCATTTAGCTGCGGAGATGAAAATGTAATCCCCGAAAACTAACAAATACTAGGAGACCATCCGAGCAACAAGTACACTCACTCATCACTAACTGCTATGTATAGCATGGGCGATCGGATGATCGCAACTTCAAGTCTCCTAAGATAACTATTAAATACTGTAAAAAGTAAAAAAAAAATGTTTTTAAAAATATGAAGAAAAAAATAAGTTCAAATCACCCCCTTTTGCTCCATTAAAAATAGAAGAAAACAACAACACATATTTGGTATTGCTGCATTTAGAAGTGTCCGATCTATTAAACTATAAACTAAATTAGGCAGACTGGTAAACTGCGTAATGTGAAAAAACTAGTATGGAGAGAATTACATTTTGCCTGAAGCAACATTGAAATAAAATGCAATAAGAGGCGAATAAAACTTCGCATTTATGCCAAATTGGTATCAATAAAAACCTCAGCTCAGGGTGTAAAAAATAAGCCATCAATCAGCCCAAGAAACAAAAAAGCTACAGGTCTCGGAAAATGGAGACAAACGCAATAACTTTTTTTCTTACACATTTCTGATTTTTTTTTTTTTCACCCCTTAAATAAAAAAATAAACTATACATGTTTGGTATCTTCAAACTCATACTGACCTGGGGAATCATATTGCCAGGTAAGTTTTACCATATAGTGAACATGGTAAATTAAAATAGCCAAAAAACAATTGTGGAATTGCACTTTTTTGCAATTTCACCACACTTTGAATTTTTGTTTTCTTTTACAATACACTATATGGTAAAATCAATGGTGCCATTCAGAAGTACAACTCGTCCCGCAATAAATAAGCCCTCATATGGCTATATCTATGGAAATATTAAAAAGTTATGGCTCTTTGAAGAAGGGGAGGAAAAACAAAAAAAGAAACAGAAAATGGCCATGGCTTGAAGGGGCTAAAAGATTCCCTTAAAACAACAAGTAAACTTTGCGAAAGACACCTTTCCATAAGGGCTATATATATAGACAATAGGGGAATATTAAAGGGAGTTTTTCACCCCCAGAATCGTACATGAGCTGTGGCCACCGGCATCAGGGGCTTATCTACAGCATTCTGTACTGCTGTAGATAAGCCCCTGATGTAACCTGAAAGATGAGAAATAAAGGTTAGATTATACTCACCTGAAGAGAGGGTCCGGGTCCGATGGGCATCTCAGTCCGGGTCCGATGGGCATCACGGTCCGGTCCAGCGCCTCCCATCTTCATCAGATGACGTCCTCTTCTTGTCCTCTTACCGCGGCTCTGGCGCAGGCGTACTTTGTCTGTCCTGTTGAGGGCAGAGCAAAGTACTGCAGTGCGCAGGCGCTGGGCCTCTCTGACCTTTCCCAGCACCTGCACCCTTCAGTACTTTGCTCTGCCCTCAACAGGGCAGACAAAGTACCCCGAAGCTGCGGCAAGAAGAGGACGTCATCGTAAGAAAATAGGAGGCGCAGGACCAGACCGCGAAGCCCATAAGACCCGGACCGCAGCGGGATCGCCCCTGGGTGAGGATAATCTAACCTTTATTTCTCATCTTTCAGGATACATTGGGGGCTTATAAGCCCCTGATGCCGGTGGCCGCAGCTCATATATGATATTGGGGGTGACAGATTCCCTTTAAAAAAGGTCCTGTATGTAGATAATGCTGTTGCATACTTGTTATGGCATCACCTGTTCTTTTGATCTTTCAGTGCTGTTGTGAAGTTGCCTCTAGTTATCGATTTTTATTTGTTTCAAAGGTAAAATCACTCAGATATTTGAGTACAAAAAATGTCAGAAATTGACTGAGGTTTTCGAACAGCAGCATGGCATATTCAGTGGATGGTCTAAGAGTAAATCAAAACAGCAGAGGGTACAATAAGTATAGAACAGCAATAGCTACACACAGGAGCAAATAAATAATAGCCTTTTATTGTGTTCACCTAAATGGGATAAGGAGTGATCAAAAAGTTGTATGTACCCCAAAGTAATAACTATTAGAAAGTACAGCTGACCCCTCAAACACATACAACATATCAATGAAAAAAGCAACATAAAATAAGGGTTTCAGAATATGATGATTCATACTAAATATCACTGCACAATTGTGAGCATAATCGTCAGTAAGAAGGTCCTACATTAGTCTAAAGTCAACAGTGTACAGAAATGCCAGGCGCCAGATTTTGTTTGGCTATGTGGCTGACGCAGGACATAATATACATCTTTCTGGAATTCAGCACAGGTGCGAAGAACGGTGGTGGTATTATGTATATATTATAGTTAGCTGTGTAGTGACAGATAGGGAGAGGTGAGAGGGAATAGGGTCACTGGTGAGATTGCATCAAGCAGCCTGATAACGTCTTCTGTGACTGGTTCAAAGACAAAGCGTGAACTTGCTGAAGTAACTACAAACACTATCAGGAGTTAGAAAATGTTTAAAAGGATTACAAAAAAACAGCACATACATATTATATTGTAATACGGTACATTAAACTATAGAACATGGGCAGAATGCTTACACATTTACATTCACTCACGTTGTCCTGTGTTAGTGCTGTCTGCAATAGTTACTATTGTTATTTGATCTATATTTACAGATTGCAAGCTTGCGAGCAGCACGGCCCTCACTCCTGTAACTGGTCAAATGTGTGTTACTTACAGCTTCATTATAAAGTGCTGCAGAATCTGTTGGCACTATATACTGGAAATAAGATTATTATTATTATTTTATTAGTAACGTTCTAAGTATTAGAAATTGTGTCCTGCAAAATTCGATGTAGGTACATATTTCTTAAAAGTAGTAAGAATCTTCCCCAAAACTATAAAACATACTGTAGGTATTGCTGTAATAACCTACAAAATAAAATGATCTTAACTGTTCATTTTTTTTGAACAATGAACACAAAAAAAAATTAAACTTGGAAAAACTTGTTTTTCAATATGCTACGTATGTGGTAAAAGGAAATGTAAAAATAAGGTTTGCCCCGGAAAAAAGTAGCCCTCATATGGCTATATCAAGCAAAATATATACCTGTACTTTGGGCTTGAAAAGAAAACCTCTTTTTTCTCTTTGTTTGCTTTCGTCTGGTCAGCCTTTCTGAGTCTTGACTGCACTCCAGTTTCAACCACAGCGTAAGACTGAATCCATCCGACATGTGTGGCCAACAATTCTGACCAACCAAAGGTAAATGGATAGGTGCGATATGCCAGGGGCAGGCCACCTGATCACAATGAAGATCTTTATTTTGCCATGTTTTTGTTCTTCGACAGAATGCTGGTAGTTTTCCAGGGGTAAAGCCAGAAGATTTGTGTGCAACACAGTTTGCTCCTAACAAGTTCTGCTGCAGAGGAAAAGTCACGTGTTTCAGGGGTATCATGCCAGTGTTGGCTTCAGTGATCTTGAGGACTCCTTTTAATAGGATTTCCTAAAACAATAAAAGAACATACATTCAGGAGTAAAATAACGTACTTATAAAATTCACATTACTGAGATATCACAATCCATTACACTCACAGAAATGTAAACTGCTAAGTGCCATATTGGTTTAACTATCCCAATTTACGTGGTAATAATATTCTCTAAGGCGAAGCCATCAATATTTCTTACTAGAAAACATTGGTAAATTGCAATTTTAATTATTCTATTAAATTGATGGTATACTCACATTAGGCAAAGAATTTTCCAAGAAACAATGCAACAGGAGGGCAAGCTCATCTGAATTTATACTATGGCCCATTAATGTAACCAAAATGTTGATCAATACTTCATGACATTCTGAAAGGAAGGAACATGTTTATTAAACAGCGCTTGACACAAGGCGTTTCCCCACTCTGTAACATTACTGTAAACGTACCATTCAGCTCATGCTGCGTATTATACCTGTAAGCTATCAATCCTATAAAGCATCAGCGCAGCGTCACACCGACAGCTAAACACAGCATTATATTCACCTCTGGGGTAAAGTGAACATCATCCCCATATACCCTTAAATTAACTAATAGATGAAGCATAGAGAGCACAGAAATATACAGACTATATAGAATACAGGTGTATCCTGTCTCTGAGCAGCCATCACCACCATGGAGAAACACAGTCTAGTGCTGAGCTAGTGTAGAATGCCATAAAAGCTCTTGGATTCTGCTCTCTCAGAAAAAACTAAAGCATGAAACCCGAACAGGAGCGGACAACCAGATAGTGCATGTTCCCGGCAGCACTTTGTATCACCTCGCATCAACAAGGTGAAAAATGCAATTATTCTTTCTGTTGGTGCTCTGATATGAAAACTAAATAACCAGACTCTAAAATGTTTGAATCTGATCATTTTTTGATTAATTGATCTGAAGATTTCTCCTGATGCCCACTTCTCCCAGGTGCTGGACCCCATACACAAGACGTGAGTGCTAGGACTTATTTACACCTTTTTACCATATGGAACTTGCTACATTCTTGTGATATTAAGAATTTGGACTGCTTTCATTACCTTAAACTACATTTAATAAGTTTTGCCTTTTGTACCTAAAAGAACCCATTTGCTAAGCGTGATCAGGTGTAGAGAAGTGGAGGTGTGCAGAAGACTTTCTGTAATCGCTCATTCAGATGTCAGTGATTTTCTCAATTTTCTCTTTAAATCAGTGGGGGGGAGGGGAGCTTGTATTTTAATCAGAGGTTTATGAGAGTTTGGTCACTGTCAGTTTTTACCATCAGTGTTTCGTCAGTTTTTCTTAGATGGAAAAAAAAAATATTACAATTTCTCAACATTTAAAAAGGCTGAAGCTGACCTTGATAATTAACCCTTTCATCACCTTGGGTTTTTCAGTTTTTTTGCGTTTCCATTTTTTTACTCCCCTTTTTCCCAGAGCCATAACTTTTTTATTTTTCTATCAATATGGCCATGTGAGAGCTTGTTTTTTGCGGGACAAGTTGTACTTTTAAATTATACCATTGGTTTACCATATAGTGTGACAAAATTCAAAGTGTAGTGAAATTGCAAAAAAAAGCGTAATTCCACAAATTTTTTTTTTACCACGTTCACTAAATGCTGACCTGCCAGCCAGGTCCAAATCAACCAAATCAGACTATGATTCTGCAGGTCATTAAGAATTTGTAGATACCAAACAAGTAAAGAAATCGACATTTTCCGAGAACCGTAGTGTCTCCATTTTTCTGGATCTGGGGTTGGGAAGAGCTAATTTTTGTGTGCCGATGTTTTTATTGATACCATATTGTTGCCTATGCGATCTTTTGATCGCCCGTTATTTCATTTTAATGCAATGCTGCGGAGACCAAAAAACATACTTCTGGCGTTATGATTTTTTTTCTCGCTTCGCTATTTACCGATGAGATTAACTATTTTTATATATTGCTAGATCGGCCGATTCTGAACCCGGCAATACCAAATCTGTGTATTTTTAATTTTTTTGTTTTATTTTGAAAGGAGTGAAAAAGAGGTGATTTAAACTTTTATATTTTTTAACCCCTTCATGACCGTGGGATTTTTCGTTTTTCCGTGTTTGTTTTTCACTCCCCTCCTTCCCAGAGCCATAACTTTTTTATTTTTCCGTCAATTTAGCCATGTGAGGGCTTATTTTTTGCGAGACAAGTTGTACTTTTGAACGACATCATTGGTTTTACCATGTCGTGTACTAGAAAACGGGAAAAAAATTCCAAGTGCGGTGAAATTGCAAAAAAAGTGCAATCCCACACTTGTTTTTTGCTTGGCTTTTTTGCTAGGTTCACTAAATGCTAAAACTGACCTGCCATTATGATTCTCCAGGTCATTACGAGGTCATAGACACCTAACATGACTAGGTTATTTTTTACCTAAGTGGTGAAAAAAAATTCCAAACTTTGCTAAAAAAAAAAATTGCAAATTGCGCCATTTTCCGATACTCGTAGCGTCTCCATTTTTCATGATCTGGGGTCGGTTGAGGGCTTATTTTTTGCGTGCTGAGCTCGCGTTTTTAATGATTTCAATTCGGTGCAGATACGTGCTTTTGATCGCCCGTTATTGCATTTTAATGCAATGTCGCGGCGACCAAAAAAACGTAATTCTGGCGTTACGATTTTTTTTCTCGTTACGCCTTTTAGCGATCAGGTTAATGCTTTTTTTTATTGATAGATCGGGTGAATTCTGAACGTGGCGATAACAAATATGTGTAGATTTGATTTTTTTTTTATTGATTTATTTTGATTGGAGCGAAAGGGGGGTGATTTAAACTTTTATATTTTTTTATTTTTTTCACTTTTTTTTTTTTACTTTTGCCATGCTTCAATAGCCTCCATAGGGCACAGCACGATCGCCTCTGCTACATAGCAGCGATCTGCTGTTCGCTGCTATGTAGTAGAATTGCAGATGTGCTGTGAGCGCCGACCACAGGGTGGCGCTCACAGCTACCGGCGATCAGTAACCATAGAGGTCTCATGTGACGGGTGTCGGCGATGACGTCATTTCTGGCCGCCTGGCCGGATGCGGTAGTTAAATGCCGCTGTCTGCGTTTGACAGCGGCATTTAACTAGTTAATAGCAGCGGGTGAATCGCGATTTCACCCGCCGCTATTGCGGGCACATGTCAGCTGTTCAAAACAGCTGACATGTCCCGGCTTTGATGCGGGCTCACCGCGGAGCCCTGCATCAAAGCAAGGGAGCCGACATCGGACGTACCATACCGTCCGATGTCAGTAAGGGGTTAAAAAACTTTTTTTTCTTTACATTTGCTTTTACCCCTTTACCCCCAAGGGTGGTTTGCACGTTATGGACCAGGCCAATTTTTACAATTCCGACCACTGTCCCTTTATGAGGTTACAACTCTGGAACGCTTCAACTGATCCCAGTGATTCTGACACTGTTTTCTCGTGACATATTGTACTTCATGATAGTGGTAAAATTTCTTCGATATAACTTGCGTTTATTTGTGAAAAAAACGGAAATTTGGCAAAAAATTTTGAAAATTTCTTAATTTTCCAACTTTGAATTTTTATGCAATTAAATCACAGAGATATGTCACACAAAATACTTAATAAGTAACATTTCCCACATGTCTACTTTACATCAGCACAATTTTGGAACCCAAATTTATTTTGTTAGGGAGTTATAAGGGTTAAAAGTTGACCAGCAATTTCTCATTTTTACAACACCATTTTTATTAAGGGACCACATCTCATTTGAAGTCATTTTGAGGGGTCTATATGATAGAAAATACCCAAAAGTGACACCATTCTAAAAACTGCACCCCTCAAGGTGCTCAAAACCACATTCAAGAAGTTTATTAACCCTTCAGGTGTTTCACAGGAATTTTTGGAATGTTTAAATAAAAATGAACATTTAACTTTTTTTCTCAAAAAATTTACTTCAGCTCCAATTTGTTTTATTTTACCAGGGGTAACAGGAGAAAATGGACCCCAAACGTTGTTGTACAATTTGTCCTGAGTACGCCGATACCCCATATGTGGGGGCAAACCACTGTTTGGGCGCATGAGAGAGCTCGGAAGGGAAGGAGCGCCGTTTGACTTTTCAATGCAAAATTGACAGGAATTGAGATGGGACGCCATGTTGCGTTTGGAGAGCCACTGATGTGCCTAAACATTGAAACCCCCCAAAAGTGACACCATTTTGGAAAGTAGACCCCCTAAGGAACTTATCTAGATGTGTGGTGAGCACTTTGACCCACCAAGGGCTTCACAGAAGTTTATAATGCAGAGCCGTAAAAATAAAACAAAAATTTTTTTCCACAAAAATTATTTTTTAGCCCCCAGTTTTGTATTTTTCCAAGGGTAACAGGAGAAATTGGACCCTAAATATTGTTGTCCAATTTGTCCTGCGTACCCTGATACCTGATATGTGGGGGGGAACCACCGTTTGAGCGCATGGCAGAGCTCGGAAGGGAAGGAGCATCATTTGGAATGCAGACTTAGATGGATTGGTCTGCAGGCGTCACATTGCATTTGCAGAGCCCCTAATGTACCTAAACAGTAGAAACCCCCCACAAGTGACCCCATATTGGAAAATAGACCCCCCAAGGAACTTATCTAGATGTGTTGTGAGAACTTTGAGCCCCCAAGTGTTTCACTACAGTTTATAACGCAGAGCCGTGAAAATAAAAAATCTTTTTTTTTTCCACAAAAATTATTTTTTAGCCCCCAGTTTTGTATTTTCCCAAGGGTAACAGGAGAACTTGGACCCCAAAAGTTGTTGTCCAATTTGTCCTGAGTAGGCTGATACCCCACATGTTGGGGTAAACCCCTGTGTGGGCACACGGGAGAGCTCAGAAGGGAAGGAGCACTGTTTTACTTTTTCAACGCAGAATTGGCTGGAATTGAGATCGGACGCCATGTCGCATTTGGAGAGCCCCTGATGTGCCTAAACAGTGGAAACCCCCCAATTATAACTCAAACCCTAATGCAAACACACCCCTAACCCTAATCCCAACGGTAACCCTAACCACACCTCTAACCCAGACACACCCCTAACCCTAATCCCAACCCTATTCCCAACCGTAAATGTAATCCAAACCCTAACCCTAACTTTAGCCCCAACCCTAACTTTAGCCCCAACCCTAACTGTAGCCTTAACCCTAGCCCCAACCCTAACCCTAGCCCTAACCCTAGCCCTAACCCTAGCCCTAACCCTAATCCTAACCCTAATCCTAGCCCAAACCCTAACCCTAATGGGAAAATGGAAATAAATACGTTTTTTTTATTTTTTTATTCTTCCCTAACTAAGGGGGTGATGAAGGGGGGTTTGATTTACTTTTATAGCGGGTTTTTTAGCGGATTTTTATGATTGGCAGCCGTCACACACTGAAAGACGCTTTTTATTGCAAAAAATATTTTTTGCGTTACCACATTTTGAGAGCTATAATTTTTCCATATTTGAGACCACAGAGTCATGTGAGGTCTTGTTTTTTGCGGGACGAGTTGATGTTTTTATTGGTAACATTTTCGGGCACGTGAAATTTTTTGATCGCTTTTTATTCCGATTTTTGTGAGGCAGAATGACCAAAAACCAGCTATTCATGAATTTCTTTTGGGGGAGGCGTTTATACCGTTCCGCGTTTGGTAAAATTGATAAAGCAGTTTTATTCTTTGGGTCAGTACGATTACAGCGATATCTCATTTATATCATTTTTTTATGTTTTGGCGCTTTTATACGATAAAAACTATTTTATAGAAAAAATAATTATTTTGGCATCGCTTTATTCTGAGGACTATAACTTTTTTATTTTTTTGCTGATGATGCTGTATGGCAGCTCTTTTTTTGCGGGACAAAATGACGCTTTCAGCGGTACCATGGTTATTTATATCTGTCTTTTTGATCGCGTTTTATTCCACTTTTTATTCGGCGGTATGATAATAAAGCGTTGTTTTTTGCCTCGTATTTTTTTTTTGTTACGGTGTTTACTGAAGGGGTTAACTAGTGGGACAGTTTTATAGGTTGGGTCGTTACGGACGCGGCGATACTAAATGTGTACTTTTATTGTTTGTTTTTTTTATTTAGATAAAGAAATGTATTTATGGGAATAATAATTTTTTTTTTCTTTATTTAGGAATTTTTATTTTTTATTTTTTTTTTTTACACATGTGGAAATTTTTGTTTAAACTTTTTTACTTTGTCCCAGGGGGGGACATCACAGATCGGTGATCTGACAGTTTGCACAGCACTCTGTCAGATCACCGATCTGACTTACAGCACTGTAGACTTACCAAGCGCCTGCTCTGAGCAGGCACTCGGTAAGCCACCTCCCTCCCTGCAGGACCCGGATGCCGCGGCCATCTTGGATCCGGGACCTGCGCGATGCTTCCCTATTCATGTTTGATCGCGGTGTGCCGGGGGTTAATGTGCCGGGGGCGGTCCGTGATGGCTCCTGGCACATAGCGCCGGATGTCAGCTGCGATAGGCAGCTGACACCCGGCCGCGATCGGCCGCCCTCCCCCCGTGAGCACGGCCGATCGCGCTGAACTTACTATTCCTGTAGGATAGCTGCGGAGACACCATCACGTGTTTCTCAACGCAAGCAGTGAATAGCCAGACCTTTCCCCGGGAAGGAACAACCATGGGAAGGGCAGCATCCAATAAAGGAAAACATCCAATACAGGAAAACCACCTATGCCAAGCATGGTATCCATCCACAGACAGCTGTTTCGGGGTGTTTGCCCCTCATCAGTGTGGAGTAGGAATCTGGCTATTAGGAGCAGTGCCTAGTAAAAGGCTGTAAAGGCACAGATGATTGGCCTCGGGGAGACCAAAACATCTGAACACCGCGGAGACACCATCACGTGTTTCTCAACGCAGTGATGCCTTTACAGCCTTTTACTAGGCACTGCTCCTAATAGCCAGATTCCTACTCCACACTGATGAGGGGCAAACACCCTGAAACAGCTGTCTGTGGATGGATACCATGCTTGGCATAGGTGGTTTTCCTGTATTGGATGTTTTCCTTTATTGGATGCTGCCCTTCCCGTGGTTGTTCCTTCCCGGGGAAAGGTCTGGCTATTCACTGCTTGCGTTGAGAAACACGTGATGGTGTCTCCGCAGCTATCCTACATGCATTTGCATATTTCCCATAAGGGATGGGGGCAGTGTTTTGGATCACTGCGTTGAGAAACACGTGATGGTGTCTCCGCGGTGTTCAGATGTTTTGGTCTCCCCGAGGCCAATCATCTGTGCCTTTACGGACTTACTATTCCGTCCTTGGGAAGTAGGGTCCACCCCACATGGACGGAATAGTACGTCCAATGACAGAAAGGGGTTAATAATCTCCATGGAAGACTAGAAGCTGCTATCTTCTGATAGATACACTTCAGCCCTGCTGTGTGTAGCAGAAATGCTCACTTGCTCTGAGCGCTGGCAACTGGGCAGTGCTCATAGCTAACTGGCAATGACAACCGCAGGGGCTCCTGTAGACCCTGGGTTATCATGCCAACCCTTTGGCGACCCGCTGTCATGTGACATGGGTGCCGATGGGGGGGTTTGTGAAGCGGCATTTAACATTTTTTATTTAACAGCCGCAGATCGATCACGATTCCTCCCGCAGCTGCTAGGCGCACATGTCAGATGGTCCCTGAAAAGTTGCAGGCTCATCACCGGAGCCCGCAGCAAGCAAGGGGAAGCGACCTTGGACGTACCTATAAGTCCAAGGTTGTAAAGGGGTTAAACATCTAACACCTTCAATAGCGCAATGCAGCTATCTTTGGTACTGCCATATATCCGTGAGCAGCTATAAACAATACTGTACAAAATGTATCTTTCAAAATATCAGTTATCAAGTCACATACATAGACAGATACATTTTATAGATATAAATATTTTATAAGCAAGGACAGTCACCATATTTACCACGGTGAAGAAAAACCCATAGTTATCCAGTGTAGACAATATTGAAAACTCACACTACTAAGTTAAAACAGAGATGCTGCATTATGAATAGGACATATATACTTGTACCAACAATGTAGGGATCTTCGATGTCAGGAAATATGACATAATGTCTTACTGTTGGATCGCACACTGAACTCTGCTACATCTTTTGGTTTTGTAGACACACGCTGCAGCTTTGATCCCCCGCACAACCCCTCCTTCTTTATCTCTCTCCCTGCATGTGTAATCCTATACTCAACAGGTGTTTCCTTTGTCCTAGTACAGGGTTCATTTAGGATCAAAATATAACGGTGCTGAAGAGCCATAGAACCACAAAACTTACCCTTTTGAATGGGCACCGGCAGAACCATACTCCAGAGAATTTTCTAAGCTCAGGGACCAGCAGAATCCAAGTAGTGGATTACTGCTTAACCGAGGCACATAGCCAAATCGTATTTAGACTTAAATGAACGCCCATTTCGTGCTGAGAAAAATGATAATTTTGTCTTCCTTCTACGGGCTTCTCCCCAGGAGATTTAGCTAATAGCAGGATTTCATAACTTTCAGAAAGGGGAGTATTCAGCCACCCAGTGAGGTCAGAACAGGGGGGAATGCCTTGGTTTTGGGCACAGGTATAAAACTGAAAGGCGGGACGAGAGGGCAGGTTTTTGACCAGGAAGCCTGCTACAGGAGGCTCTGCAGCCAGCCTGATGCATTGGGATGTTGCCCCTGCCCCACCCCCACATGGCAACCATGATATGAGATAACTAATGTTTTTTCAACTTTAATCCCTTTTTATTTGTAATTGTCCGTACATACTATAATTGTATACTTTTTAAACACTCCCTAATCTTTTTGGAGTAAAAGCTATAATATTTACTAGTGCCGTTTTCCTAAGTCCTCTGACCTAAACAATTGCTACAGATTGGGTTGGCTCCTGAACCGCTATTAATCATAGTAATAGGAGCTGGAGGCAGCAGAGCGTACTGAGCTTGTTGGGTAAAGCTGGCAGTGACAGAAAGGGGTTTATAAGTGTATTGCCCAGCTGCGAATAGTTATATCGTCCTCACTGCAGGGTGCCCAATAGCCAGTACACGACTGGGCAGCCTTTCTGGCGACTAATTATCCTAGGTGCCGTTCCCTGATTGACCTGAAGGTAAGGGGGCGCCAGAGAGCTGCAAGTTCCAAACCGGAACTGAGAAGCGGGATATAAATAAATCCCTGCTGACACACTGGGGGCAACCAAACACCCCCAGTTCATGACACTCCACTTTTCTTAAAGGTGCTATGTCAGCACAGAATGACTGTTCAAACCAAGTATAGGCACTTGGTGCATCAGTGCAGTGCTAATCATTTAAAAGGGTACTCCAGGAGAAAAAAAATTGTACTGTCCCTGCCTTAATAAATTATAAAGAGGAGATGCCCAGTACCTTTCTATCACGGGCAGCACGGTGGCGCAGTGGATAGCACTACAGCCTTGCAGCGCTGGGTTCAAATCCCATTAAGGACATCTGTAAAGCGTTTGTATGTTTTCTCCGTGTTTGCATAGGTTTCCATTGGGTTCTCCGATTTCCTCCCACATTCCAAAGACATACTGATAGGGAATTTAGACTGTGAGCCCCATCGGGGACAGCGATGATAACGTGTGCAAACTGTAAAGCGCAGTGGAATATGTTAGCGCTATATAAAAATAAAGATTATTATTACCTCTAGAACACTTCTCATTCAGTGTGACAGAAGTTGCTCCTCAATGCTCCCCCCACAGCAGTGTGAACCTCTCCGCTGTAACAACCAGTCTGAAAGAGTGGGAGTGCTTGCTCCTGGCTTTTAGTAGCAGCAGTCAGGCCCCTGATGTCTCCTCCTCTGCAGCGTGAGATAAGGAGGCGTAACCTGCCCCCTGACTTCTAATAGTAGCCAGGTGCCTGATAATGTCTCCTTCACTGTAGGGCTACTAGCAGGGAGCAGGCTACTTCCTGCCAGCCACACCCTTTAACCCCATGCTGCAGACAGAGAGACATTATCAGGGAGCTGTCTGTTGTGACAGAAGATGCTCTTTACTGCTCACCCCTCCCTGGGACCTTACATCAGTGTGCAGCTCCATGCTGTAACTATCAGACTAGCTGTTACTTACAGAGGGCAGCTTCACACTGCTGTATGTATTGTCCCACACGAGAGGGAGAGCAGTGACTAGCAGCCCCTGTCACACTGAATTCCAAGGGTTCTAAAGATAACAGAACTGCAATGGGTATCTCATCTTTATAGTTTATAAGGGCAGGGACAGCACAAAAATGTTTTCTCCTGGAGTACACCTACATCTTCACACCAACTTGTTTTCCCTCAAACTCCACCCCCCTCTTCTTTGATTGACACCTCTGGCTTTACAGAGAGGTAAGATAGATGAAGAAGCAGTAAGGAAGGCGTAATTCAATGTTTGGTCATGTCATGATGCCCTGAGTGCCTCTACTTGGTTTAAACAGTCATTCTGTGCTAATAGAGTTCCCTTAAGTACTTGTTTTCAACATGCTGTCTGACTTTATTTGCATCCCATACACTTGTATTGGCGAGGTTGATCCAAGACTTGCATCAGAGTTGGAGAAGTCTCAATAATTTAGTGTGGACAATCACTTCAGAGTGGGACCGAACCATCCATATGGATGTGGACTCTTCCGGCGTCATATTTCCACGCTTTACAAAAAACTCCTGACTCCCACTGAATACAGTATAGCCACAACCGGCCTCACTGGATCGAGACTCTCGTTACCAGATACTGACAACGTGGATTTGCTATCTATAGTCTGTAAATATACGCCCACATGCTAGATATGTTGGAATGACCTTTATCTTTAACATATACATATCTCCAGAAAGGGGCTACAAGATGGGAATTTTCGGAATAGTGATATGCTTAAAAAGTGACACTTCTCAAGTTGACATCACACAATGTCTGATCGTGTGAGGCGATATAGAAATTTTGGCTAATAATTTGGAGGAGACTCATTAAGTGCTTTACCCCCCCAAGCCTGTTTTCACCTTCATGACAAGGCCAATTTTTTCTGTTATTATAACTGTAAATTTATATTAAATTTTATAAAGGATTAACATTCAAAAACATGAATTTGAACAATTACATTAAATAAAGAACTTTCAGAATCATCAAGGACGAAGTACAATAAAGCGGCGACAGACCAAACTGCATAGTAAAACAGAAAAAGCTAAAGTTCTAATAGCGCGCAATAAAGGTTACAGTTGATGCCATATTGAATCAACTCCATCCTCGAATTCATAACAGAATACTAGCCAAATAAGCAACACATAAAAAGACACACACACAATGAGGGAAGGGAGGAAAGACACAAGAGTCCGATGGAACATAAAACCTAACTGTTATTTTCAGCCCAAATATAGTCCCAGGTGGCCTAGACAACTTCAAATCTGTCCATTCTCGCATTTATCAAGGCCATCATATATTCCATCCTACGGAAGTCAGCTATTCTATTTAATACATTTTGGTAAGAGGGAGGAGAGGCCTGTTTCTACTGAAGAGCAATCAAACACCTAGCTTCAGTTTATATATGCAAAAATAACCTAGGGAAGTTCTTCCCCATCCCTCTATGAGAAACATTTAGTAGGTAGATAGCAGGATCCAGCCCACCCTCCATATAGAAAGCCTTACATGTTAAGACTTTCATCTCTTCCCAGAATCTAGTCAACCCCAGGCAGGACCAGAAGATATGATATTGGAAACCCACCGCTAAACTACAACGCCAGTATAAATTCGGGAGTTGTTGATTCTCTGTGGAGGAACTCCGGAGCAGGATAACAAAATATCAATATTTTATACGGATTCTCCCTATAGAGGGTGCAGATAGAAGATTTTGCCACTTACCTGGCCAAATTTTACAATTCTGACCAGTGTCACTTTATGTGGTGGTAACTAAGGAATGCTTCAAATGATCCTATTGATTCTGAGACTGTTATTTCATGACATATTGTACTTCATGATAGTGGTAAAATTTGTCCAATATAAACTGCGTTTGTCAAAAAAATAGGAAATTTAGCGAAAATTTTCAAAATTTTCAAACTTTTCATTTTTATGCCCTTAAGTCATAGTTATGTCAAACAAAATAGTTAATAAATAACAATTCCAATTTTGAAACATAATTTTTTAGTTAGGAAGTTAGAAGAGTTACAAGCTGTCCAACGATTTCTCATTTTTCCAACAAAATTTACAAAACCATTTTTTTAGGGAAAACATCACATTTGAAGTGACTTTGAGGGGCTTATATTTCAGAAAATACCTAAAAGTGACACCATTCTAAAAAATGCACGCCTCAAAGTCGTCAAAACCACATTCAATAAGTTTATCAACCCTTACGGTGCTTCACAGGAATTATGAATGTGGAAGGAAAAAATGAATATTTAACTTTTTTTCACAAAAAATTTACTTTAGCTCCAAATTTGTTAGTTTCACAAGGGTAATGTGTGGAAAATGGACCCTAAAATGTGTTGTGCAATTTCTCCTGAGTATTCCGATACCCCGTATATTGTGGATATCTACTGTTTAGACTCATGGCAGATCTCGGAAGGGAAGTGGCACCTTTTTACTTTTTGAACACAAAAATGACTGGAATCAAGATCGGACGTCATGTCGTATTTGGAGACCCCTGATGTGCCTAAACAGTGAAAAAAAACACAAGTGACGCCATTTTGGAAACTACACCCCTCAAGGATTTTATCCAGGGGCTTAGTGAGCATTTTGACCTCACAGGTACTACACAGAATTTAATGTTGTTTTAGCCCCAAATTTGTAATTTTCATAATGGATAATAGGAGAAAATGGATCTCGCAATTTGTCCCAAATGCCACTATACCCCATATGTGGTCAAAAACTTCTGTTTGGGCACGTGGCAGGGCTGGGAAAGGAAAAAGCGCCATTGAGGAAAAAGCGCAATTTACCTGGAATGGATTGTGAATGCCATGTTGCATTTGAAGAGCCCCTGACATTTGAAGACAGCAGAAACACCCCCATAAGTGACCCCATTTTGGAAACTAGACCCCTCAAGGAATTCATATAGGGGTGTAGTGAGTATTTTCAACCCACAGGTGCCTCATAGAATTTTATAACATTAAGACGTGGAAATATGAGATTTTAGTGGTAAAAATGTAATTTTTGTATTTGCTGCAAATTTGTTAGGTACACAAGGGTTAATAGGTGAAACTGGACCCCAAAATTTACTGCGCAATTTTTCCCGAACACGGTGCAGACCCATACGTTTGGCCAGACATCAGGGCTGAGAAGGAAGGAGCGCTATTTGGCTTTTGGAGCACATATTTGCTAGAATAGTTTGTGGGCAACATTTTCGGAGCCCCGAAGCTGCCAGAAAAGCAAAAAAACAACAAAAGCAACCCCATTGTAGAAACTGCACCTCTCAATGAATTCATCTAAGGTTGCAATGACTATTTTGTAAAATCCACGCCAGGCTTTTATTTCTGGAGAATTACAAATCTGCCAGTCTAGTACAGATACATTGTGTAAAGCCCCATATATTGTAGTGGCCCAATACATTGTGCCCAGCTTGTGCTTCTGGCGATATGCACCCATAAATTAAGTGCCTTCTATCCATTACAATATTGCCAGACATGTGGTCGCTTACTGTAGTTTAGACAGAAGGCATTTGGATTTGGGAGCGCAGAATTCACTGGATTTTATTTGAGGGGGTGGGAACCATGTCACTTTTCCAGAGACTTTGTTCTAGCAGTAACGTTTTAACCTCCTATAAATTTCCAGTGACAGATGACAAAGCTGAGTGGGGGGGCTGGTTTGGTGCAGGATAAATTAGGGTTTTTATTGGTAACATTTTGGGATACATAATATTTTTAGATCACTTCCAGAATAAGGCTGGATTACATGCTTGTGTTCTACGCTGAGCACTTACGTTGGAGCTTCAGTGTAAATCCCACAAAAATGTGATTCAGACGAATCCCCCAACGGGACCACCCACCATGAGGCAGATGGAGATACTTTGTACTCCATTTGGTGTCCGGTACGGTCCAGTCCAAAGTGACTCCATCTGCCATATAAGTGAGTGGCTCCATCTGGGGTTTTGTCTGAATCGCGGTTTTGTGTATTTACATGTACACCCCGACGTAAGCGCTTAGCAGAGAGCGCAGGATAAATGTGAGCCATGCCATATTTGGATTTTTGGGAGGTAGACTGAACAAATAGACAGAAGTACAAGAATAGTTCTTATTTTTGCGCGGTTCACTGTGCAGTATAAATTATAAAGCGGCTTTATTCTTCAGGTTGGGGCGATTACAGAAATACCAGATTTATATAGGTTTTTTTTTTAGGCTTTGCTGCTCTCACACAGTAAAAATGCTTTCTTATAAAAAGTAGTTTTTTTGTCGCCATACTATGAGAGCTGTAACTTATTAAATTTTTTTTTGGCAAACAAGAGCTACATGAGGGCTTATTTTTAGCGGGACGAGTTGTAGATTTTTTTGGTACCATATTGGGGCACATAATATTTTTGGATTGTTTTTTATTGAGATTTTTCAGACACAGGATGAACAAAACCCAGAAATTCAGATCAAAGGCATATATCACCTTGTGTATGATCTTGTATTGTGTTTTGCTCCATATCTCATAGACCAGTGATTTTCAACCAGTGTTCCGCGGCACACTAGTGTGCCGCGACACATGGTCAGGTGTGCCGCGGGGAAAGTTCCCCAAACTATGGTGCCCCCTTTGTTTTGTTCCCTGGCAATGCGCAGCGATGCGCAGTCACGGAATAACACATGCGCGAGCTTTGAACGCTCGCGCAACTTAATGACGTCACCGAGGCCGGCGCGTCATCCTGAGAGCGGAGAGACTCGCATTTGCCCGCCAATAATGCTGTGTATAATCATTAAGTCAGCAACAGCTCATTAACAGTTAATCAGCTGTTGCTGACTATATGAGCTTTTGCCTGAGTATATGAACTGTTGGCAGAATACTCAGCATATGAGCTGGTACTTTTAGTACCTGGCAGAGGTCCTTTAAGTGTGGCAGATAATGTAATACTCTTCTATTTTAGTGTGTGGCTGCGGACACTATCTCAGCAGTGATGGAGAAGTATTTGAGAATGGAAAAGGCAAATGCCGAACAGGACCCTGGACACAATTCTAACCCAGATGAAGGCCCTAGTATGAGAGGTCGACAAAAGAAAAAAGACAAGACGGTGAGCTCAAGGCAATACAGTGAAAGCTATCTTTCATTTGGATTTACTTTCACTGGGGATGCGACAGCACCAACACCACTGTGCTTGGTGTGTGGTGAGAAGCTATCCAATAGTGCCATGGTGCCAAGCAAGCTTAAACGCCATCTCCAAACGAAACACCCTTCCGTTCAAAACAAGCCGATGGTGTATTTTGTACGCTTACGTACAAACAATGAGAAAGGGGCAACTTTTTTGAGAAAAAGCACAAAGGTAAATGAGAGAGCCCTCAAAGCTAGCTACATTGTTGCTGAACTCATAGCTAAATCAAAAAAGTCACACACTGTGGCAGAAACATTAATACTGCCAGCTTGTAAAGCTATTGTAAATGAGATGCTTGGCCCTGATGCAGCCAAAGAGATAGCTAAAGTGCCTCTCTCTGATAACACAATTGCCAGAAGGATTGATGACATGTCTGCGGACATTGAAACAGTTGTTTTGGAAAAGGTGCGGATCAGTAAGAAATTTGCCTTGCAACTTGATGAGTCGACGGATATCAGTGGACATTGTCAGCTGTTGGCCAATGTGCGTTTTGTGGATGGAGAAGCCATTAGAGAAAACTTCCTATTTTGCAAGGCACTGCCAGAAAAATCAACAGGTGAGGTAATATTCCAGGTCACATCGGAATATCTTGATAAAAGTGGGCTTACATGGGAAAACTGCACAGGTGTCTGCACTGATGGAGCCGCAGCCATGGTCGGGCGCATCAAAGGCTTTGTAAGTAGGGTTAAAGAAAGAAACCCAGATGTTCTTGTTACCCACTGTTTCTTGCACCTTGAGGCCCTCGTTGCAAAGACCTTACCAGCAGATCTAGCTCCCGTGTTGGATGATGTTGTGCGCATAGTGAACTTTGTGAAGACGCGACCTTTGAGATGTCGCTTATTTGCGTCTTTGTGTACAGAAATGGGAGTGGAACATAAAATCTTATTGCTCCACACGGAGGTCAGGTGGCTGTCACGCGGCAAAGTGCTGGCCCGTGTGTATGAGTTGCGAGAGGAACTTAAAATATTTCTGACAAACGAGAGGTCCGATTATTCAAAGCTGCTTGCAAGTGATGAGTGGTGTGCAAAGCTGGCATACCTGGCTGATATATTTCAATATCTGAATGAACTAAACACACGGATGCAAGGCCGAAATGAAGACCTGCTTACAAGCACTGATAAAATGAACGGATTCCGTTTAAAGTTGCAGCTCTGGCAGCAACATGTGCAGGGTGGCAACCTTCAGATGTTCCCGCTCACCGAGAAACTGCATGATGACAGCACTGCTGCAATGTGCGAGGTGATTGGCAGATATTTGAAAACTCTTGAGGAGAAGTTATCGTTTTATTTCTCTTCAACCTTCACAGAATGCCTTGACTGGGTTAGGGACCCATACAGCTCATTATCCGTTGCTGGAAAGGACATGACTTTAAAGGAGCAAGAGGAACTCATTGAACTGAAGCAAGATCGCGGTTTAAAGCTAAAGTTTGCTGATCTTCCTTTGGACAGTTTTTGGTTATCTGTTGCCAAGGAGTTCCCCATTCTGGCCAACAAAGCTATTTTGACATTGCTCCCATTTTCGACCACATATCTATGTGAGCTGGACTTCTCAAGCTTGACTGCGATAAAAACTAAAAACAGGGAGAGACTGAGAACTGTTGAGGAAGAGCTTCGTGTGTGTCTTTCCACCATTCCTGCCAGGATATCCCTTTTGTGTTTATCGAAACAGGCCCAGGTTTCACACTGAGTGAGTATAAATACATTTAGAATCTATATTATTAACTATATGTAGAATATGTACTGTTTTAGTGTCATTTTGTGCCATTTTGGTTAGTGGTGTGCCCCGGGATTTTTTAAGTATAAAAAGTGTGCCGCGGCTCAAAAAAGGTTGAAAATCACTGTCATAGACTATTACTTTATGGGTTTTCTCCCAGCCCTCTCTAATTTTAGATCCAATGTCTTGGTTGTTAAATTACTTCTCCCAGCATTTAAAGAAAATTTCAGGTTGTACCCTCAGCATATCTCTCATTTCACTATACAGATAGGAGATAGAGGATGAAGTCGAAAAGGGATTTACTAGGCAGTTAAAATCATTATATACACTTTCCTTGGAGATGTCCTCCAAAAGATTCATAAAAAAGTGTCTGAAAGGGTGTGGCCTGGGCACCAAGCAAGGAGGACGCATGTATGCCCAGCTCCTGCTCTAAGGCTACATTTTATAGATTTTTCCCTGGCTAAAAGTGGAACAAAACTAATTTTTCTGATCCATTAGCCCCTCTGGTCACATTTGCAGCTCTGCTCTGCCTACCATATTGGGTGAGAGGACCAGGAGACTGACAAATATCTGGAACCTGCACGCTGGTTTGGGGCAGGAGGCACTGCTCTTGCTGAGTAATCTTCACAGAAAGAAGAAGCTTGGGCTTCCCACTCCTTCCAGCAGAAGCACTGAACTGGGACTGACCTTCCGAAGGGTTATCATACACTAGGCCGCAGCAGAGGTGAGGAGACGGGGATTCTTCGACAGTGTCTGAGAGATACAGCACTCAGTGTGCGCTGCAGAGGCCCAAGGTGTAGCAACACCTGGGGCTCCCAAGTATAACAGTCACTTTTTTGTAATTAATAAGCCTCCTGACAGTGATTCAGAGCCCTGAAACAAGTGCCCATACCTGTGATATTCAGAGGGGTTCTCCCATCCCAACTTACTGGGGACCCTTTGCATAAGATGCCATTACACAGCTTTTGATGCCAAAGCACCCCCAACACCCCTTAAGAACTATTATAAGTAGGGTTGAGCGAAACGGATCGGTCATTTTCATAAGTCGCCGACTTTTGGCAAAGTCGGCGTCTCATGAAACCCGACCCGATCCCAGCGTGGGGTCGGCCATGCGGTACGCGATCTTGGCGCCAAAGTCGCGTTTCGTATGACGCGTTTAGCGCCATTTTTTCAGCCAATGAAGGAGCGTGGGCAGAGTGATGACATAGGGGTTAGGGGCGTGCACGTCTATCATCATTTTATCGCTTGTGCGCAGTAGGGATTTGCAAAGTGTAGCACGAGATTTTCTGTGCTGGGAGGGAGAGAGGGAGAGAGAGAGAGAGAGAGAGAGAGAGAAAAAAATCCCTATTGGCGTGCATAGGGTTTCGTGTTCCGGCCGATCCTCGACTTTTCGCAGTAATCAGCCGATTTCGCCCGACTCGACTTTTAAAAAAGTCGGGTTTCGCGAAACATGACTCGACCCTAAAAAAGTCAAAGTCGCTCAACCCTAATTATAAGAGCTGAAGAGGGAAAAGGAGCAAAACCTTCCTGACTAGCACGACACGAGTTGTATAACCAGCCACTAAATCTATAATCCCTTCTGGACATCTAGTGGTGGTTTACAGAAGTGCATAAGACTTCATAAATAATGGTATCAGATAGACCAGGGGTGGGGAACCTCAGGCCCCCAGGCCATTAACGGCCCTTGATGACCTTTGTTCAGGCCCTCGAGCAGATTCTCAGGGACCACATTCTTGTGCAGGGAGGTGTATTTTGATTACAACCAGCTCATTAATTTCTTCTTGCTCTGTTAGCACATACATGTAGTATTCACTACTGAACACTGAAGGGCATGCAATGAAAGATTACGTCCTGACACCAAAGCCAGAGTCAGGATGTACTTTGTGGGCAGGGTTTGTACGGCCCGTGAAGGATGGCATAAATATCCAAATGGCCCTTGGCAGAAAAAAAGATTCCCCACCCCTGAGATAGACAATACAATCTATCAGTTGCTGAACTCTGCTGCCATCTTGTGACATATCTTATTACACTACTGACTTTAAATACCGTATATACTCGAGTATAAGCTGAGATTTTCAGCCTATTTTTTTGGGCTGAAAGTCCCCCTCTTGGCGTATACTCGAGTCATACCCAGGAGTCGGCAGGGGAGGGGGAGCGGGGGCTGTCTAATTATACTCACCTGCTCCTGGCGCGGTCCCTGCATGTCCCTGGTTCCCCGGCGCTGAAGCTTCTTCCTGTACTGAGTGGTCACATGGTACCGCTCATTACAGTAATGAATATGCGGCTCCACCTCCCATAGAGGTGGAGCCGCATATTCAATATTGTAATGAGCGGTAACGGTGACCGCTCAGTACAGGAAGAAGCTGCAGCGCCGGGGAAGTAGGGACTGCACCGCGCCAGGAGCAGGTAAGTATAACGGGAAGGGGAGCGCAGCGCTGCGCGATATTCACCTGCTCCTCGTTCCGTCGCCGCTCCATCTTCAGCGTCTTCTGCAGTGACGCTCAGGTCAGAGGGCGCGGTGACGTGGTTAGTGCGCGCTCTCTGCCTGAACGTCAGTGCTGAAGATGCTGAAGATGGAGCGGCGCCGGAACGAAGTCAGGTGAATATTGAAAGTGCCGGGGGCCTGAGCGACGGAGAGGTGAGTATGTGATTTTTTATTTTTTTTTTTAATCGCAGCAACAGCAAATGGGGCAAGTGTCTGTATGGAGCATCTTATGGTGCCATAATCAACGTTTCTGCAGCACTATATGGCGCAAATATCTTTATGGAGCATCTTATGAGGCCATAATCAACGTTTCTGCAGCACTATATGGCGCAAATATCTTTATGGAGCATCTTATGGGGCCATAATCAAGGTTTGTGTAGCACTATATGGGGCAAATATCTTTATGGAGCATCTTATGGGGCCATAATCAACATTTCTGCAGCACTATATGGCACAAATATCTTTATGGAGCATCTTATGGGGCCATAATCAACATTTCTGCAGCATTATATGGGGCAAATATCTTCATGGAGCATCTTATGGGGCCATAATCAACATTTCTGCAGCATTATATGGGGCAAATATCTTCATGGAGCATCTTATGGGGCCATAATCAACATTTGTGCATTATATTGGGCAAATGTGTCTATGGAGCATCTTATGGGGCCATTATTAACCTTTATGCAGGATTATATGGGGCATATTTTAATATGGAGCATCTTATGGGGCCATCATAAACTTTATGGAGCATTATATGGGGCTCTTGATTCAATATAGATATTCAAAAACACAACCTACTGATGTCTCAATTAATTTTACTTTTATTGGTATCTATTTTTACTTTTGACATTTACCGATAGCTGCTGCATTTTCCACCCTAGGCTTACACTCGAGTCATTAGGTTTTCCCTGGTTTTTGTGGCAAAATTAGGGGGGTCGGCTTATACTCGAGTCAGCTTATACTCGAGTATATACGGTAATCAGATTATTGGACTCCCCTATCTCATTACACCAAACTTGGACCACCCTTTAGAAGGCCTCACTTAACTAAATTTTAAATTGTTTAGACAGAGGACAGAAAAAGAAAACAATACCTGGTGGCTACATAAAAGTGATGTTCCAGACCTCACCGTTCAAAGAGAGAGACTGGGCTGATACCTAGGTGGAACACATCTGCTAAAGCGACAGGGAAGAGGCAAACTGAACCATTATGTACGGTGCGGAGAAACAATGCCTATCTAACCCCCTTGGACAGGTTCCTCGTAAAAGGAGCTCACAGCACCAAAGTCGCAAAGACAACCAATCAACAAGGGATGATCGGTAGAAATTAAAGCACATGGTCAGACACTCCTGATATGGAATTATGGAATTAGAAGCAACACCATCACTCGCTACCTTTTTTTCCCTCCAGGATACTGAAGGGGGCCTCCTAGGACCCCCCATCTGATGCTCAATCAGCAGATGTGGTTTTCACCTCAGGACATAAATTCCTGGAAAAATATCTAGTCATCTCCCCACCAAAGACTACTTCAAATCCCTTGTCTCAAGGATGCCAGCAGAGTAGAGATTAACTCTACACGACAGGATGTTAAGCTACTTGTGGACAGAGTGGACTCTATGAAAAGGGAACATGATGTCACCAGAAAATACCTTTCTAAACTACAGGTGGAGTCACCACATATGCTAAAGCTCTGGATGAACCAAACAAACATCTTGGAAGACTTGAACAATAGGGGTAGACACAACAACATAAGGATGAGAGGCAGTCCTGATGCTGCAGGACCAGAAGATCTTCATGCAACACTTGAGTTGGTGTTCAACTCAATTCTGGGCCAAACTGCATCTCACAAAATAACACTAGATAGAGCATTCCACTGTAAAGGCTCTCAAGCTCAACCGTGTGATGTGATCTGCTGTGCAAATGACTTTCAATTAAATGAGGTCATAACGTCTAAAGACCACACTCTCTGTAGAATTGACTTTGAAGGGACTCCCATTCAACTATATCCTGACCTCTTCTGGATTACCCTCCAAAAAAGAAGACACCTAAAATCATGCCTCTCCTTGAAAAACAAGGATCTCAAGTACCGTTGGGGTTTTTCATTTGCACTTATAGTGATGAAAGATGGACGCTCTACTATCTAACGTTCCCTCTAAGACCTCTGTTCTGACTTGGAGATCCCCCTAACCTGGCGGACTGAGAACTAGAACTTCCCACTAATCCACTATTACCAAATTGGTAAAGCAACAGCCCCAGGAGAAGCGGACCTCTATCCAGAGAAACACCACAGCAGAATCCAACCTGAGGGATCCTATTACCTCTAAGCCATAGAGGATACTTTTCTCTTACTGCTTTTTCTAGGGTTTTTGATGTTAACGTTTTCCTATTTTCTCTCATATACATTTGAATTTGCTTGTTATAAATCTGGATGGCGAGCTAGGAATAGCTCATCTGACTTTTCTTTGGTGCTCTGTTAAGGTGCTGCTGTACAATGCCTAGTGCCACTGTTCCCTCACAAGGGTTTGTCATTCCCTGATTCCTCCCTTGAAAGTGTCACAGGGGAGGTTAGGGAGATCTATTCTGTCTACACCACTGATTTTCTAAAAACTTTATTGTAACTTTGTCAGGGGACGGGGAGATTGAGAGTTGACTAAGTTCTGCTCTCCTCCTCTACCTCTCTATTGGTAACACTTCCCTATTGGTAACATCACTGATTTGTACATAATTTTTTTTGAATGTCCGTTGTTTCAGATGCTGGGGTCATCTGAAGGCAATTGTCTTTGATGTGAAGATACGAGTTGTGCAACATCTGAAGCAAGGGATATGGAAACCCGTGCTAGCATTTCTTCTGCGGTGTTGCTATCAGTGTGTCAAGAGTGGTAGGAGGGGGTTGCATTGACAATCCAACACAATGGGCAGCACTTTGAACACATTTTATAAGTGGTCATAAACTTCTAAATAACTCATGAAAGAATAAAGTTATGTTAAAAGCAAGCACACCATTGTTTTTCTTGTGAAATTCTCAATAATTTTGATGTGTCATATGACCAACTTACCAATGGAAAAAATAAAGTTTGATCCAAAATGGCCGACTTCAAAATGGCCGCCATGGTCACCACCCATCTTGTAAAGTTTCCCCCCTCCCATATACTAATGTGCCACAAACAGGAAGTTGATATCACCAACCATTCCCATTTTATTTAGGCGTATCCATATACATGGCCCACCCTGTAGAATGACTGGCATTAACGTGAATTTGACTGATGCAGAGTCTGTAGGTTCAAAGGGAGAGTCTGTTAGTGCTGTCAGAACCAGATCTAAATCCCAAGGATTTTTGGACTAGGAATTGGTTATATATATATGTTTTTCTTGTGAAATTCTCAATAAGTTTGATGCGTCACATCACTCTCTTCCCATTAGAAAAAATAAAGGTAGATCCAAAATGGCCGACTTCAAAATGACCGCCATGGTCACCACCCATCTTGAAAAGTTTTTCCCCTCCCTTATACTAATGTGCCACAAACAAAGTTGATATCACCAATCATTCCCATTTTATGTAGGTGTATCCATATAAATGGCCCACCCTGTATAGTGACAAGCTGGAAAAATCAATTGTTGACTATTTTGAGGTTTAGGCTACTTTCACATTAGCGTCGTGCACTGCACTTCGCTATGCTTCGTTCTGTAGAAAAAACACATCCTGCAAAATTGCTTGCAGGATGCGTTTTTTCTCCATAGACTTGAATTAGCGACGCAGTGCGACGCATTGCCACACGTCGCAACCGTCGTGTGATGGTTGCGTCGGACCGTTGGCACAAAAAAACGTTGCATGTAACGTTTTTTTGTGCGTCGATAGCATCTTTTCCGACCGCGCATGCGCGGCCGGAACTCCGCCCCCGCCTCCCCGCACATCACAATGGGGCAGCGGATGCGATGTAAAACAGCATCCGCTGCCCCCGTTGTGCGGCGCTTCCACACTATGCGTCGGTACGCTGCAACGTCGCATAGCGATGTGCAGTGCACGACGCTAGTGTGAAAGTAGCCTAACATGGGTTCCAGCTCTAATTTTTCTACTATCTCGGAAGCTCATAAGGCCATGTTTAGGGGAACTGCCTAGCATTAGGCGCCCACATCAAAAAAGACAGATTGCACCAGACAGACATTCTGACTGACCAAGTAAAGACTCTTGAGGCTAAACAAACTATAACCCCATCCAAGAGAATAATTAGAGATATAGTTTCAATTCACTCAAAGTTAAAAGATATTACTATTTACAAAATGGAGAAACCATTACTTTATTGTAGACAAAGATATGATAAAGGGAACAAGTCCCATACTCTGCTAGCAAGGCAACTTAGGGAAGATAGGGTGAAGTCCTCTATTTATGCACTTAAAGATAACAAAGGGACAATCGTATACGATCCTGATAAAATTGCTAGGAATTTCCATGATTATTTATATGCTCTTCAGGATACTCTTCTTCCTATCCCATAAAAGAGGATAATTATCCAAACCTTCCTGCAGGAATTATTATAATTATTATTATTATCTATTTAAATAGCACCATTGATTCCATGGTGCTGTACATGAGAAGGGGTTACATACAACTTACAGATATCACTTACAGCAAGCAAACTAACAAATACAGACTGATACAGAGAGGCGAGGACCCTGCCCTTGCGGGCTTACATTCTACAGGATGGTGGGGATGTAAGACAGTAGGTTGAGGGTTGCAGGAACTCCGGTGTTGGTGAGGCTTGAGCTCCGGTAGTGATGAGGAGGCAGCGCGGTCAGTGCAGGCTGTAAGCTTTTCTGAAGAGGTGGGTTTTCAGGTTCCCTCTGAATGATCCAAATGTGGTTGACAGTCAGACGTGTTGGGGCAAAGAATTCCAGAGGATAGGGTATATTCGGGAGAAGTCTTGGAGGCGGTTGGGTGAGGAGCGAATAAATGTGGAGGAGAGAAGGAGGTCTTGGGAGGACCGGAGATTAGGTGAGGGAAGATATCGGAAGATTAGTTCAGAGATATATGGAGGAGACAGGTTATGGATGGCTTTGTAGGTCAGTATTAGTAATTTGAACTGGATATGCTGAGGGAATGGGAGCCAGTGAAGAGATTTGCAGAGGGGGGGAGGGGAGGAGTAGCAAAGAGAGAGATGAATTAGTCTGGCAGCAGCGTTAAGGATGGACTGGAGGGGTGCAAGGGTGTTAGCAGGGAGGCCACAGAAAAGGATGTTGCAGTAGTCGAGGTGGGAGATGATGAGGGCATGCACAAGAATTTTAGTAGACTGATGGTTGAGGAAAAGATGGATTCTGGAGATATTTTTGAGCTGGAGGTGACAGGAGGTGGAAAGAGCTTAGATGTGCGGTTTGAAGGACAGGGCAGAGTCAAGGGTTACTCCGAGGCACTGGACTTCCAGTACAGGGAAAAGTGTGATGTCGTTAATTGCGATAGATAGGTCAGGTAAGGAAGATCTATGAGATGGAGGAAAGATGATGAGTTCAGATTTGTCCACATTGAGTTTGAGGAAGCGAGAGGAGAAGAAGGAGGATATGGCTGATAGACACTCTGGGATTCTGAACAGCAGAGAGGTGACATCTGGGCCAGAGAGGTAGATCTGAGTGTCATCAGCATATACTGTAGATGGTACTGGATTCCATGGGACTTTATGAGTTGTCCCAGGACAAGTGTATAGATTGAGAAGAGTAGGGGTCCTAGAACAGAGAGACAGTGGGATGAGGAGATAGTGTGGGAGTATGAGACATTGAATGTGCGGTTGGACAGGTATGAGATCCAGGATAGGGCGAGGTCTTTGATGCCAAAGGAGGAGAGGATCTGTAGTAGGAGGCAGTGGTCAACTGTGTCAAAAGCAGAGGACAGGTCTAGAAGGAGGAGTACAGAGTATTGTCCGTTAGCTTTGGCTGTAGGTAGGTCATTAGTAATTTTGGTCAGGGCTGTCTCAGTTGAGTGATGGAGGCGGAAATGTAATCTCCCTAACCTTTCCATAGCTTCTCTTAATAAAGCAATCACCCAAGAAGAATTAGATGAGGTACTTAAACTACTTCCTAACAGCAAATCTCCAGGACCGGATGGGCTGACTTATATTTTAAAATCTTTAAAACACTTCTAACCCCCTATTTAGTCACTCTGTTTAACAAATTTCTCACAGGTTCGGCAATTCCATCTACTATGCTACACTCATATACAGTCATGGCGAAAAGTATTCACACCCCTGCAATTCCGTCAGATAATACTCAGTTTCTTCCTGAAAATGATTGCAAACATAAATTCTTTGGTATTATTATCTTCATTTAATTTGTCTTAAATGAAAAAAACACAAAAAGAATTGTCCTAAAGCCAAATTGGATATAATTCCACACCAAACATAAAAAAGGGGGTGGACAAAAGTATTGGCACTGTTTGAAAAATCATGTGATGCTTCTCTAATTTGTGTAATTAACAGCACCTGTAACTTACCTGTGGCACCTAACAGGTGTTGGCAATAACTAAATCACAATTGCAGCCAGTTAACATGGATTAAAGTTGACTCAACCTCTGTCCTGTGTCCTTGTGTGTACCACATTGAGCATGGAGAAAAGAAAGAAGACCAAAGAACTGTCTGAGGACTTAAGAAACCAAATTGTGAGGAAGCATGAGCAATCTGAAGGCTACAAGTCCATCTCCAAAGACCTGAATGTTCCTGTGCCTACTGTGCGCAGTGTCATCAAGAAGTTTAAAGCCCATGGCACTGTGGCTAACCTCCCTAGATGTGGACGGAAAAGAAAAATTGACAACAGATTTCAACGCAAGATTGTGCGGAACCTCGACTAACATCCAAACAAGTTCAAGCTGCCCTGCAGTCCGAGGGTACAACAGTGTCAACCCGTACTATCCATCGGCGTCTGAATAAAAAGGGACTGTATGGTAGGAGACCCAGGAAGACCCCACTTCTTACCCCGAGACATGAAAAAGCCATGCTGGAGTTTGCCAAAATGTACCTGAAAAAGCCTAAAACGTTTTGGAAGAATGTTCTCTGGTCAGATGAGACAAAAGTAGAGCTTTTTGGGCAAAGGCATCAACATAGAGTTTACAGGAGAAAAAAAGAGGCATTCAAAGAAAAGAACACGGTCCCTACAGTCAAACATGGCGGAGGTTCCCTGATGTTTTGGGGTTGCTTTGCTGCCTCTGGCACTGGACTGCTTGACCGTGTGCATGGCATTATGAAGTCTGAAGACTACCAACAAATTTTGCAGCATAATGTAGGGCCCAGTGTGAGAAAGCTGGGTCTCCCTCAGAGGTCATGGGTCTTCCAGCAGGACAATGACCCAAAACACACTTCAAAAAGCACTAGAAAATGGCTTGAGAGAAAGCACTGGAGACTTCTAAGGTGGCCAGCAATGAATCCAGACCTGAATCCCATAGAACACCTGTGGAGAGATCTAAAAATGGCAGTTTGGAGAAGGCACCCTTCAAATATCAGGGACCTGGAGCAGTTTGCCAAAGAAGAATGGTCTAAAATTCCAGCAGAGCATTGTAAGAAACTCATTGATGGTTACCGGAAGCGGTTGGTCGCAGTTATTTTGGCTAAAGGTTGTGCAACCAAGTATTAGGCTGAGGGTGCCAATACTTTTGTCTGGCCCATTTTTGGAGTTTTGTGTGAAATTATCAATGTTTTGCTTTTTGCTTCATTCTCTTGTGTGGTTTTTCATTTAAGACAAATTAAATGAAGATAATAATACCAAAGAATTTGTGTTTGCAATCATTTTCAGGATAAAACTGAGTATTATCTGACAGAATTGCAGGGGTGTGAATACTTTTGGCCATGACTATTACAGGGAGGGACACACTAGATTGTGCTAATTATAGGCCTATTGCTTTATTAATGCGGATTTAAAAATCTTCACTAAAATATTGGCATTACATTTGTCTTTTTGGTTTTCTCATCTCATCCGTAAGGACCAAGTGTGTTTTATACCATGTAGACAGAGGGGGGCAATACAAGGAAAGTAACAGACCTCATTTAGGTTGTAAACAGGATGGAGGGATCAGCACTGCTACTCCGACTAAATGCCGAAAAGGCCTTTGACCGCATTGGATGGTCATTTAGCTCTGTACCAATTTTGTGACTTTCGGGAACGTTTATCACAGCCCTAAAAAGTCTGTATTCACAACCCTCAGTGTCGGTTAAACACCGGACATTCAGCTTCTCCCACCCGCACACCAACTCCTCACCTCGCCCCCTATCTGTCGGAGTCTCGCAAGTTTCAGTCCTAGGGCCTCTGCTTCTCTCCATCTATACCTTTGGCCTCGGACAGCTCAATGTCCAATGGCTTTCAGTATCTCTATGCTGACGACACACAGATCTACATCTCGGGACCAGATATCAACACCCTACTAACTAGAATCGCACAATGTCTGTCTGCTATTTCATCCTTCTTCTCCACTAGATTTCTAAAACGTAATATGGACAAAACAGAATTCATCATCTTTCCCCCATCTCACTCTACTCCCCAAACAGACCTATCCATTAAAGAAAATGGCTGCTCACTCTCCCTAGTCCCACAAGCTCACTGCCTCGGGGTAATCCTTGACACTCCTTCAAACCACAGATCCAAGCCCTTTCCACTTCCTGACGACTTCTACGCAAAAATATTTTCCAGATCCATACATTCCTAAACCAGGAATATGCAAAAACCCTAGTCCATGCCCTCATCATCTCTTGCTTTGACTACTGCAACCTCCAGCTCTGTGGCCTCCCCTCTAACACTCTCGCACCCTTCCAATCTATTCTAAACTCTGCTGCCTGACTAATTCACCCGCTATTCCCCAGCCTCTCCCCTCTGTCAATCCCTGCACTGGCTCCCCATTACCCAAAGACTCCAGTTCAAAACCCTAACCATGACATACAAAGCCATCCACAACCTGTGTCCATCATATATCTGTGACCTCGTCTCCTGGTACTTACCTGCATGCAACCTCTGATCCTCACAAGATCTTCTCTACTCCCCTCTTATCTCCTCTTCCCACAATCGCATACGAGACTTCTCCCGCGCATCCCCCATACTCTGGAAAACTCTACTCCAACACATCAGACTCTCGCCTACCGTGGAAACCATCAAAAAGAACCTGAAGACCTACAACCGATCGACTAAACCGCTACACGACCAGCTCCACCCTTGCCTACTGTATTCTCACCCATCCCTTGTAGATTGTGAGCCTTCGCGGGCAGGGTCCTCTCTCCTGATGTACCAGCTGTGACTTGTATTGATTAAGATTATTGTTTTTTTTATTATGTATACCCCTCCTCACATGTAAAGAGCCATGGAATAAATGGCGCTAAAATAGTAAATATTAATAAAAACTCACACGTGCGCTCTCTCAGCCTCTTTTAATACATAATGGTATCCAGCAGGGATGCCACCTTCCCCCCATTATTTGTTTTATGCATAAATCCTCTAGCTGTGGCCATACGCCTTCACCAAACATTCACGGAGTATTGGTGAGGGACAAGGAGTTCAAATTATCTCTATTTGCAGACTCTACTGACACTAAAGGTACTGTCACATTAAGCGACGCTGCAGCGATATCGACAACGATGCCGATCGCTGCAGCGTCGCTGTTTGGTCGCTGGTGAGCTGTCACACAGACAGCTTTCCAGCGACCAACGATGCCGAAGTCCCCGGGTAACCAGGGTAAACATCGGGTTACTAAGCGCAGGGCCGCGCTTAGTAACCCGATGTTTACCCTGGTTACCAGTGTAAATGTAAAAAAAAAACAAACACTACATACTTACATTGCCGTGTCTGTCGCGTCCCCTGCCTTCAGCTTCCCTGCACTGTGTAAGCGCCGGCCCTAAAGCACAGCGGTGACGTCACCGCTGTCCTTTGCTTTACGGCCGGCACTGACACATTCAGTGCAGGAAGCTCTGAGCAGCAGCGCGGACGCCGGGGGGACGTGACAGACATCAGAGGGTGAGTATGTAGTGTTTTTTTTTTACTTTTACAATGGTAACCAAGGTAAATATCGAGTTACTAAGCGCGGCCCTGCGCTTAGTAACCCGATATTTACCCTGGTTACCATTGTAAAACATTGCTGGCATCGTTGCTTTTGCTGTCAAACACGACGATACACGCCGATCTGACGACCAATAAAGTTCTGGACTTTCAGCAACGACCAGCGATATCACAGCGGGATCCTGATCGCTGCTGCGTGTCAAACACAATGATATCGCTATCCAGGACGCTGCAACGTCACGGATCGTTGTCGTTCTCGTTGTAAAGTCGTTTAAGGTACCTTCACACTAAACGACTTTGCAACGAGAACGATAACGATCCGTGACGTTGCAGCGCTAGTAACCCGATGTTTACCCTGGTTACCCGGGGACTTCGGCATCGTTGGTTGCTGGAGAGCTGTCTGTGTGACAGCTCACCAGCGACCAAACAGCGACGCTGCAGCGATCGGCATCGTTGTCGATATCGCTGCAACGTCGCTTAATGTGACGGTACCTTAAAGGTACCGTCACACTAAACGATATCGCTAGCGATCCGTGACGTTGCAGCGTCCTCGCTAGCGATATCGTTTAGTTTGACACGCAGCAGCGATCAGGATCCTGCTGTGATGTCGCTGGTCGCTGAATAAAGTCCAGAACTTTATTTGGTCGTCCGATCGCCGTGTATCGTTGTGTTTGACACCAAAAGCAACGATACCAGCGATGTTTTACACTGGTAACCAGGGTAAACATCGGGTTACTAAGCGCAGGGCCGCGCTTAGTAACCCGATGTTTACCCTAGTTACCAGCGTAAAAGTAAAAAAAACAAACAGTACATGCTCACCTGCGCGTCTCCCAGCGTCTGCTTCCTGCTCTGACTGAGATCCGGCCCTAAAGTGAAAGTGAAAGCACAGCGGTGACGTCACCGCTGTGCTGTTAGGGCCGGAGCTCAGTCAGTGTCAGGAAGCAGACGCTGGGAGACGCGCAGGTGAGCATGTACTGTTTGTTTTTTTTTACTTTAAGGGCCCCTTCACACTGGTCGATTCTGCTACGATTACGACGCATTTGCGTCATATTCGACATCGCAGTACGAGCTCGTAGCCAGCGGTCACACTCTACGATGTTAACGCTTTTTCTGACGTAGTTGCGATGTGAACGTCACGCGTCGCAATCGTACGCTACCCTTCACACCGCCATAGTCCTACGACTCCGAGCGTGACGTATTACCAGCATGGGCGTGCTAAAACGTCACGCCCAATCAGGAGACAGGTATGCGGAAGCCCAACCCACGTAGTCGCATTACGAGCTCGTATGACCGCCGTCACATACTACGATTTCGACCGCCACAGCGAGACATTTACGACGAAAGAAAGTTCTGCTCTTTCTTTCACATCGTACGATGCTGGGCTGCGTCGCAAATCGTAACGCCATGTCACACTTTGCAACCTCGGAACGAGGACGGATAAACGTCACAAATCGAACGCTCGTTCAGACTTTGATTGCACAGTGTGAAGGGGCCCTTACGCTGGTAACCAGGGTAAACATCGGGTTACTAAGCGCGGCCCTGCGCTTAGCAACCCGATGTTTACCCTGGTTACCCGGGGGCCTCGGCATCGTTGGTCGCTGGAGAGCGGTCTGTGTGACAGCTCTCCAGCGATCAAACAGCGACGCTGCAGCGATCGGCATCGTTGTCGTTATCGCTGCAGCGTCGCTTAATGTGACGGTACCTTAAGACAACTACATATCACCCTCTCTAATCTGCATGCTCTTCTGGGAAGGTTTGGCAGTCATCAAAGTAAACAATAAAAAAACAGAAACACTTCCTCTAAATGTCTCAGATTCTAAGTTAAAGCCATTAAAGGGAAACTATAATTAGTTCAGGGTTCAGTTGCGCTCTAACTATAAAACATTATACCAGCATAATTATACAAAATTATTCCTGGAACTTAGGCAATTACTTAATATATGCAACAAGCGTCCGTTATCTCTGATTGGAAAAATCTCAGCTGTCAAAATGACTATACTAAACTTTTAAATCTGTTTGAAACCCTCCCAGTTTTTGTCCTTTACAGCGAACTACGTAATATTCAATAATTTATTTTTCAATTTATTTGGGCACAAAAAAGGCATAGGAGTAAATATCAAATTATCATCAAGTACTATTGGGCGGATCATCTTCAGCATATCCCAGCGTGGTCTAATCTCAGAGCATTTTCTAGATGGATGGAAGTTGAGAAACTTTGGTTTGCCCCAGTACACCCTAACTCCTACCTTTGGGGCACCTCTTCCAATAAGTTAGACTCACACATGCTGGGCCCAATAACCTTTACCAAAACAATTTGGGGACAGTGCTCCAAAATACTCCCAATAATATCAGAGTATTCTCCTTTGACTTCATTCCTATTTAATCCAGTGATGCCGGATAGTCTGAATAATAGTCAGACAAAGCCATGGTTTAACAAGCAGCTTTTCTGCTAAACAGATATAGGGGATATACACTCTAGAACCATATTACCTTTTAACACGTTATACACCAGGCATCATTTACCGGCTAACCTCTTCCACCCTGTATATGGCAGGAGCTCTGGAAAAATGCAGTCAAAACTTCTACCTGTTACACTTACATGGAAAACCAGTATAAACTACTCATGTTTTGGTATCATAATCCTTCCTTTCTGCATAAACTCAACCCAGCCATACATAGTTGATGTTGGAGATGTAGGAATGAAGAAGGTGACCTGCCTCAATTGTTTTGGTCATGCCCAAATATTCAAGGCTTCTAGGAATATTTCAAGTCCTTGATTAGTAAAGTCCCCGGCCATCAGATCCCCTTGGGTCCAAAATTTTATTCAAAATTTTATTTACTCAATATATCACCATTACAAGTAGGTCATAAAGTCAAACATCTTTTATTACACATAACAGCTGCCAGATGTTTAATAGCCTGTAAGTGGAAGTCGATTCATCCCGCATCGAACACTGAACTAGTCGCGAATACAAGATATCCGAACTATGGAATATAACATGGCTATGTTGAAGACTACTATTGATCATTTCCATGCAATTTGGCCTCTTTGGGACACATACTGGGTTCAGACACTACTAATAAATGCAGCGAAAATTCATTGCTATGAGTCATTTAACATAAGTATAGGTTTTACTTCCTCCCTCCACCCCTTCTGTCTCAGTGTCTTGTAGAGTCAGTGCTTTTGTTCAAGCTACATATTGAGATGTAAACTTATTACATTGTATCTACTCAATATCGATGATAAATCTGTTTATTGTTAGAAACTGCATCCATTCTTGCTAGCTAAAGAAATGTGTTCTTGTATTGAAGGATTTTGCTTTTCCTTTCTTTTCTGTAATATTACTCTAAAGAGAGAGTGTATCTAACCTGTTCAAATTGGATTGTTTGGTTGTGATGTAGGTAGAATTTCTTAATTCACCATTTTTCATCCACCTTGGTTCTGTGGGATGTAATAGCTGTATAGTATTATTTATCGCCCTTAACCTCCACTATTTGAATAGTTCATTTTCCATTCCCTGCAAGAATTCTGGATTATTCCAGAGAGGTAGGTATTTAGAAATTCTAAATGACAATTTATATTTTCTCTGACTACCTTCCACATGGCTATAGTGTGCCTGAATTATGATGAGTTTTGATATGGGTAGGTAGTCTAGCCTTGCATGAATGAGCGCTTTCAAATCACAGGTAATCATCATCCCATTCCCATTTATAAGCTGAAAGTCGATTGAGACCATGGATCCAATCAAATATATGTCTAGAGAGACACGCAATGTTATAACCTATGATGTTAGGTAAATTCATTCCTCCTCAGGTTTTTTCATGACCATCAGGTTTTCTGAAGCCAATACGGGGTCTTTTGCCTCTCCATAAGAACTGAGATATTGCTTTATTGAACAAGTTAATATCTATATGTTTTAGAAGTATGGGAAGTGTCTGGATCTAGTACATTAATTTGGAGACGCTCATCATTTTTACCATCTGTATCCTACCCGTCAGATCCAGGTGTGACTCCTGGCATTGCTTAGGATCTTTAACTAGTTGATTTATGAGGGGGGGTGGGAATCTAAATTGTAATGATAAGTGGGTGACATTCCTTTTTTTATACCCAGATATGTTATGCGAGTCTTGGCTATCATGGAATTATATTTTGTTAATTCCAAACACAACTGAGCATCTATTTCACCCGAGCATAATAACTTGCATTTTGTTGTGTTCATCTTGAAACCTAAGTATTTTCCGTATGATTCTAAAATTTTTAGTAATACTGGTATCTGTTTGTAAGGTTCATATAAGAATAATAATATCTATTATGGATTTTGACGTGTGTTTAGGATCATTATCCATTTGTAGAAGCCATTCTCTTTTTTTAAACAGATGGTATTATGTTTGCATCAAGAATGTGTTAAAATATCATTGAATTAAAATTTCCCTCTACCCGTGAAATGTTCCCTGAGAAATTGACTGCAACACAAACCCAAAGCATGATTGATCAACCCCCATGCTTAACCCCTTAGAGAAGGAGCTAATTTTGACCTTCATGACCAAGCCAATTTTTACAATTCTGACCAGTGTCACTTTATGTGGTAATAACTCTGGAACACTTCAACGGATCCCACTGATTTGAGTCTTTTTTTTTTCGATGACATATTGCACTTCACCACAGTGGTAAAATTTATTCAATATGACTTGCTTTTATTTGTAAAAATAAAATGCAAATGTGAGTAAAATTTTGAAAATTTTGCAATTTTCAAACTTTTAATTCTTATGCCCTTAAACCAGAGTTATGGAACATAAAATACTTAATAAATAGCATTTCCCAAATGTCTACTTTACATCAGCACAATTTTTTTTTGCTAGGAAATTATAAGGGTTCAAAGTTGACCAGCAATTTCTCGTTTTTTCAACAAAATCATTTATTTTTAGGGACCACATTACATTTTAAGTGACTTTGAGAGGTCTATATGACAGAAAATACCAAAAAGTTACACCATTCTAAAAACTGCACCCTTCAAGGTACTCAAAACCACATTTAAGAAGTTTATAAACCCTTTAACAAAAAAATTACTTTAGACCCAATTTTTTATTTTCATAAGGGTAATGAGAGCAAATTTCTCCCAAGTCGCCGATACCCCATATGTCGGGAAATATCACTATTTGGGTGCACGAAAGGGCTTTGAAGGGAAGTAGCGCCATTTGACTTCTTGAACAAAAAATTTGCTGGAATTGAGAGCGAACGCCATGTTGCATTTGGAGAGCCCCTGATGTGCCTAAACAGTGGAAACTCTCTATAAGTTACCCCATTTTGGAAACCACGCCTCTCTAGGATTTTATCCAAGGGTATATTGAGCATTTTGAATCCTCAGGGATGACACAGAATTTGAAAACATTAGGTCGTCATATTGAATACATCTTCATTAGTGTTGAGCGCAAGTGCTCGCTATTCTATTTTGCATTGAGCGCTTGGGTACGCACCGAGAATCGCAGGTGCACGAGTGACACGTTATAGTCCACGCCCAGCATGTTTTGCAGCTGTTAAACATTAAAGAAAAATGCAGTGATCTGTAACACTCGGTGCACCCGATGCAAACTCGAGTAGTGAGCACTTTCGCTTAACACTAGCAATCATGCATTTTTTTTTTCTTTTTTTTACTTTTGATAAAACCCCAACCCTAACCACAACCCAAACCATAACCCAAACCATAACCCCCACAACCCTAACACAACCCGAACCCTAAGCCCAACCCTAACCCCAACTGCAAAGACTGGAAACAAATTATTTTATAATTTTTATCTAACTAAGGGGATGACGATTTCCAATTGTTTTTTCTTTTGATCACCGTGATAGGGTCCATCACAGTGATCAAAAGGAACAATAGGAAAAATTCACTATTGTTGCAGAGTATCGGCCGGCAGATCTCGGCGGGCGCACTGCATATGTGCCTGCCATTTATTTCCAGGAAGATGACACGGAGGGCTGGGGGACGGAGTAGGAGGGACCGGGAGATGGCTTAGATACCAGTGGGGCTCGGAACACCTAATTTCTCTCTTGTCTGACATGTATATTGTGTCAGAAGAGAGAGAAAGCATTGCAACAGCGGGCACAGTGCTTTTTTTCGTGATCAGGGACTGGAAAATCCATCCAAGATCGTGTTCTCCAAGGTCTCAGCTAACCCTTGTAGTTGAAACCCTGGAGATTTTCTGACTCAGAGGGTGCTAAAGACTTATTCCTGATTGCCGTTTTAAAATGGCAATGAGGGAATAAGGTGTCTTAATGGCCACCGTTTTAATGTGTATCGGTGGTCGTTAAGGTTTTAATGGGTGTCGAGATGTTGTTTTTCTGAAACTCTGTACTTTTTTCTCCACACGTACCTTTGATAATTGTGGCCAAAGAGTTCTATTTTATCCTCTTCGATCCACATTATTTGTTTTCAAAATGCATCAGGCTTGTTTAGATGTTGTTTTGCATACTTGTGATGTTGAATTTTATGGTGAGGACGCAGGAGAGGTTGTCTTCTGATGACTCTTCCATGAATGCCATATTTGTGCAGGTGTCTCTGAACAGTAGAACTACAATGCCTTGCCAGAGTATTCGGCCCTCTTGAACTTTTCAACCTTTCCCCACATATCATGCTTCAAACATAAAGATACCAAATGTAAATTTTTGGTGAAGAATCAACAACAAGTGGAACACAGTTGTGAAGTTGAACGAAATTTATTGGTTATTTTAAATTTTTGTGGAAATTCAAAAACTGAAAAGTTGGCCGTGCAATATTATTCGGCCCCTTTACTTTCAGTGAAGCAAACTCACTCCAGAAGTTTATTCTGGATCTCTGAATTATCCAATGTTGTCCTAAATGCCTAATGATGATAAATATAATCCACCTGTGTATAATCGATTCTCCGTATAAATGCACCTGCTCTGTAATAGTCTCAGGGTTCGGTTTGAAGCACAGAGAGCATCATGAAGACCAAGGAACACAACAGGCAGGTCTGTGATACTGTTGTTGAGACGTTTAAAGCCAGACTTGGATACAAAATGATTTCCAAAACTTTAAACATCCCAAGGAGCACTGTGCAAGCGATCATATTGAAATGGAAGGAGTATCAAACCCAGGGTGGATAAAAATCAGTTTTAAAAAAAAAAAAAAAATCAAAAAAATCGGATTTTTTTTATTTAAATCGGATTTTTTTGATTTAAATCGGATTTTTTTGATTTAAATTGGATTTTTTACAATAAACTGCTTTTTGAGGAAAATAATTTACCATCCAAAGGTTCTTCCATCATGAGATAAAGCTGAGTTGTTTAACTCAGTAGAATAAAGGCTGTATATGTGTAACATTCACAATGCCATGCTCTTCCAGAGGTTTCTGTAGGATTAGTGGGCAGTTTCTCTCCTATATTATCACAGACGCTCGCTTTACTTACGCAGTTCTCAAAACTGAATTTGACTCCGCAGAGGTCCCAGCCTCTTCTTCACGGCAAAAATGTTACAACATGAACAGAGTTGAGAAAAAGACCTTAATCCTATTGTTCTACAAACCTATGAATACAGAATCAACCCCTTCAGTGCCAAGTCCAAGAAGTTAGACAATATGTTTCTGATTGTTTGGAGTGGAATAGATCTGCACAACACAAGAAGAATGTGAATCTAAGTGTGAGGAGGAGGAAGGGCAAGCAGACAAGAAAATGAAAGTGAAACTTTGAGCACAATACTGCAGCATAGCCACAGACAGACAAGTCTGGATCTGTTTGTGTGTACGATACGATCTGAGGTTTATTACATTCTTTCCTTATAATGGCAGCAGGCCGTAAAAGAGACCCAGTTTGGGAATATTTTAATGAAGCTCCTTCGCCTATCGGTAAGGCAGGCATGCGTGCAAAATGCAAACGATGCAACAAAGAGATGCAAGGCCTGGTGGCGCGAATGAGGCAACATCATGAGAAGTGCGGTGATGAAGATGACCAAAGAAACACTTCTGAACAGGCAGGATCTTCAGGTTGGTAAACATTTTTATTGAATCCTATTTCTAAAGACTGAACTGTCATGTGTGAGAAAAATTATATTTCTTATTATTACTGCATGTTACTGTCATTTGGTACAGTTATGAAGAAAAACAAATATTCCTTTTGGGGCAGGGGCAGTGATGTGTTGTGTACAATAAGCAGAAATTGTATAAACAATAAAATAACAGCATTGACTTTTTTTGTTTAGGGGAATTCATGGATTCTGGAAACTATCCACCTCCAAGATCACCATCATCCTGTTCTACAGTTTCAGAGTTATCCATCCAGGATAGTGCTTCATTAGCAGCAGCATCATCATCAGACACCCACAGCCACATATCACCATCACCCAAAAGGAAGAAAAAACCTTTACCTCCTGGAACCACCATAGATAGGTTTGTGATAAGAACTAGCAGATTAGAAAAAGAGTTGATTGATGAAAAAATTGCCCAGTTTATTTATGCAATGAACTCTTCTTTCCGTCTGACTGAGAACCCACATTTCATTAATATGGTTCAGTCACTGAGACCAGGATACAGTCCACCCAGCAGAGCTGATGTTGCAGGGAAACTGCTGGATCAAGTGTATGACAGAGAAATGGAGCAATATGCAACAGCTCTGGAGGGTAAAATTGTTAACCTAAGTATTGATGGGTGGAGTAATGTCCACAATGATCCTATTGTATGTGCTTGTATAACAACAGAAGAAGGTAAAGTCTTCCTTGCACAAACAACTGGTACGTCAGGAAATGCACACACAGCAGAATACTTACAAGAAGTGGCAGTAAAAGCTATAACGACATGTGAACAAAAATTCAAATGTCTAGTACGCAGTTTGGTCACTGACAATGCTGCAAACGTATCCAAGATGAGAAGAGATTTAGAAGAGCAGGGAGGGAATACAAAGCTGCTAATAACATATGGTTGCAGTGCTCATTTGCTGCACCTCTTAGCCAAAGACTTAAGTGTTCCAGAAATAAAGGCTAATGTTGTTGAAATTGCTAAATACTTCCGTAATAATCATTTTGCTGCAGCAGCTCTGAAAAGGATGGGTGGAACCAAGCTAACGCTCCCACAAGATGTTAGATGGAACTCTGTGGTGGACTGTTTTGAGCAGTATATCAAAAACTGGCCTATTCTGATGACACTTTGTGAAGAAAATCGAGATAAAATAGATGGCACTGTCACGGCCAAAATCCTCAACATTGGGCTTAAGAGAAATGTTGAACATATGCTGAGCCCTCTAAACTTTCATCTCAAACAAGGAGAAGACTGATCAGAGATGCAGCCAAGAGGCTCATGATCACTCTGGATGAACTGCAGAGATCTACAGCTGAGGTGGGACAGTCTGTCCATAGGACAATAATCAGTCGTACACTGCACAAATCTGGCCTTTATGGAAGAGTGGCAAGAAGAAAGACATTTCTCAAAGATATCCATAAAAATTGTTGTTTAAAGTTTGCAACAAGCCACCTGGGAGACACACCAAACATGTGGAAGAAGGTGCTCTGCTCAGATGAAACCAATATCGAACTTTTTGGCAACAATGCCAAACGATATGTTTGGGGTCCAGGCAACACAGCTCATTACCCTGAACACACCATCCCCACTGTCAAACATGGTGGTGGCAGCATCATGGTTTGGGCCTGCTTTTCTTCAGCAGGGACAGGGAAGATGGTTAAAATTGATGGGACGATGGATGGAGCCAAATACAGGACCATTCTTGAAGAAAACCTGTTGGAGTCTGCAAAAGACCTGAGACTGGGACGGAGATTTGACTTCCAATAAGACAATGATCCCAAACATAAAGCAAAATCTACAATGGAATGGTTCACAAATAAACGTATCCAAGTGTTAGAATGGCCAAGTCAAAGTCCAGACCTCAATCCAATCGAGAGAATGTGTGGAAAGAGCAGAAAACTGCTGTTCACAAACAATCTCCTTCAAACCTCACTGAACTCGAGCTGTTTGCCAAGGAACAATGGGCAAGAATTTCAGTCTCTCGATGTACAAAACTGATAAGAGACATACGCCAAGTGACTTGCAGCTGGAATCGCAGCAAAAGGTGGCGCAACAAAGTATTAAGTTAAATAAGCCAAATAATATTGCACACCCCACTTTTCAGTTTTTGATTTTCCACAAAAATTTAAAATAACCAATACATTTCGTTCAACTTCAAAATTGTGTTCCACTTGTTGTTAATTCTTCACCTAAAATTTACATTTGGTATCATTATGTTTGAAGCATAATATGTGGGAAAAGGTGAAAAATTCAAGGGGGCTGAATACTTTCGCAAGGCACTGTATGTACCACAACGCCAAAGTCAGTAAAGGGTACCTTGAAAATGCTTTGCTATCTTCTTATAGCTTTCTCCTGATTTGTGGGCCTTCACCATTTTTGTTTTCAGCTGTTTTTTGGCACCAGGCAAGAGGAGGCTATTTTTTTATAAAGCTGGGAAATTTGCATCACCTGGCCTCTTCTAACGATGATAGAGAACAAGCCATAACCACCCTAACAGGCTAAATAAGGTCTGAAACCTTGGTAAAAGTTATCTGAGCAAACAAATCTCCAAGGGTGCCCAAACTTTTGCATTGGCCCATTTTCCTTTGTGTAATTTTTAAAATGTAAAAAATTACAATTTTTTTATTGTCTAAAATACAAAGGAAAAGTGTCCTCTTAAACTTTAGGCTTTTCAGAAATGATTTAATATTCAACTTGCTTAACTGTTCACAATGACAGTAATTTTGACCAGGGGTGCCCAAACTTTTACATGCCACAGCATAGAATTAAAACTATTTTTACTCTTTAAGGGTTAATTGCAGGAAAATGCAATTCTTTTATTTCACATGTCACAGCTTGTTAAAGGAACTCTACAAGGCACAGTAAATTCACATTCTAGCATTACAAAACTACAGTAATGAATATTTACATCTGTAATATAAAGTGTTTGTACCAAATTTAGAAGTTATTCTTCAGCAACCAGGAATCCATTCCTTTGAGGATAACTTCTACACTGGGTACAAACCCTTAAAATATTAAATTACAACACATTACTAACCTTGGACTAAGAAATCAGTGCTTGTGAAAAGAAATTGAAATCCTCTTAGCAAAAATTTTGTTGCTCCCTAAAAACAGAAGAAACATCAAACAAATTTAGAAGTGTACACATGGTTACCATCTTAGGCTAAACTTTTATAGTTTGCATCAACTTTTCAACCCATCAGCAAAATGACAATAGTGGTTCACTGGACCGGGTTTTGAGACTGGTGGCCCTTTAATTTTTGTTAATAGACAGAAAGCATGTGGGCGCCTGCCTGCACACACTCAATATTTAGTGCACTGCAGTGGTGTTACCGTGTGCCACTGTCAGTATCAGGTCTCAAGAGAACTTTGTTTTTAAGTGGCGTCTGCTCTCTCGCTCTGTTACTTCCATCTGCTGCAGGCACCAGGCTGACTCCATCCTTCTGTTCATTTATCTTGGTGAGTTACCAACATTAACCCCTCTCTGACATCTGATGTACTATCCCGTCCAGGTGACCTGGGCCTGTCTGACCATGGTACGTCATATCTTTAATGCGACACTGCGCCCGAAGTCATGGTGATCACATTAAAATTCCAGCGCCATCTTACCTGTAGGAAGATGGTGTCAGCATCATGGGAGGTGTCTCCGCCCATCCGCACTCACGATCAATGTGATTGGCTATTCAATTCTTAACAGCCAATCGCAGCCTCTCTCATTGTTTCAACCAATCAGATTGGCTTAAACAGTGATGTTCCAGCCTAGGATCGAGTACCGATGTACTCGATTCTAGGCTGGTGCCTGGCAAAGCCAGGTATCAGCGAAAAGGGCTCAGATTGGCGCCATTGACGATCACATAGGTCGCAGGACACAACTGTGATGTTACTACACTGTGCCCTGCCGGTGACCTGCCTAAGATTGGTGCTGTAATAGCACCGATCCTGGGCCGGTGCCTAGGAAACACCAGGTATGGCCTGCAGCTGCTGACTGGTGCAATCGATGTAATCGTTGATCGCGCCAATCACAGGGCACAGCCGCGGTGTGACTGCACTGTGACCTGCTGGTGACCTGCCTACGATCAGAGCTCACATGATAGGTGTGACCGCTCTGTGACCTGTCTGTGACAGCTCTGCAGGTCCTCACACTAGCTGAGGATTTCTGCAGAGCAGCTACACTGCTGAATCTCCCGCTGTGCTGGGCCTTGTGGTGCCACAGAAGCCTGTGACACCACAATCCCTGCTGAAGACAGACGAAAGAAGAGAGACTACATCCGTAAGTGTTTTGGTTCCTGATCTCTGCCCGATCTCTCTTCATTCACCCCAATCCCCTCATCCCCCCCTTCCCTCCTCTTTTTACCCCCTCCACCCCCCCTTTGCGCCGTCTCTGTGCACACATTTAACAGCCGCCGAGCACTGATTAGTGACGCAGTTCACCGATCAACACTCGTGCTCGTTTTTCTTTCTCACCACCCTTTCCATCACATCCAGCAGCCTGCTTTTTTCCATTTTTCTTTTTCACCCCCCTGCGCCACCCCTGTGCGCACATCCAGCAGCCGCCGAACTTTGGTAAGTGATGCATTTCACTTATCAGAGCTTGTGCCTGCTGTTTTCTATTTTTCTTTTTCACCCCCCCCCCCTGCACCACCCCCGTGCGCACATCCAGCAGCCGCCGAACTTTGATAAGTGACACAGTTCACTTATCAGAGCTCGTGCCTGCTGTTTTCCATTTTTCTTTTTCACCCCCCTTGCGCCACCCCCGTGCGCACATCCAGCAGCCACCAAACTTTGATAAGCGATGCAGTTCACTTATCAGAGCTTGTGCCTGCTGTTCACACTTTTCTTTCTCACCCCTCCTGCGCCACCCCCGTGCACACATCCAGCAGCCGCCGAACTTTGATAAGTGAAACAGTTCACTTGGGAAAATTAAAAATTGGGGACTAAAAGATCATTTTTGTGGGAAAAATATAATTTTTTTATTTTCACGCCCGGGCGTTATAAAATTTAGTGAAACACTTGGGGGGGGGGGTCAAAGTGCTCACCACACATCTAGATAAGTTCCTTGGGGGTGTCTAGTTTCCAAAATGGGGTCATTTGTAGGGGGTTTCCACTGTTTAGGCACATCAGGGGCTCACCAAACGCGACATGGCGTCCGATCTCAATTCCAGCCAATTTTGGTTTCAAAAAGTTAAACGGCGCTCCTTCCCTTCCAAGCTCTGCCGTGCGCCCAAACAGTGGTTTTCCCCTCACATATGGGGTATCAGCGTACTCAGGACAAATTGGACAACAACATTTGGGATCCAATTTCTCCTGTTACCCTTGGGAAAATAAAAAAATTGGGGACTAAAAGATCAGGTTTGTGGAAAAAATATGATTTTTTATTTTCACGCCCGGGCATTATAAACTTTAGTGAAACACTTGGGGGTTCAAATTGTTCTCCACACCTAGATAAGTTACATGGGGGGTCTAGTTTCCAAAATGGGGTCATTTGTGGGGGTTTAGACTATTTAGGCTCATCAGGGGCACTCCAAACGCGACATGGCGTGCAATATCAATTCCAGGCAATTTTGGCTTGAAAGTCAAACGGCGCTCCTTCCTTTCCGAGCTCTGCCATGCGCCCAAACAATAGTTTTCCCCCACATATGGGGTATCGGCGTACTCAGGAGAAATTGTACAACGACTTTCTCTGTCCATTTTCTCCTTTTACCCTTGAGAAAATAAAAAAACTTGCTGCAAAAAAAATCATTTTTGTGACTAAAAAGTTAAATGTTCATTTTTTCCTTCCACGTTGCTTCTGCACCTGTGAAACACCTGATGAGTTAATAAACCTCTTGAATGTGGGTTTGATTAGCTTGAGGGGAGCAGCTTTTAGAATGGTGTTACTTATAGGTATTTTCTGCCATGTAGACTTCTCAAAGTGACTTCAAATGTGAGGTGGTCCCTAAAAAAATGGTTTTGTAAACTTTGTTGTAAAAATGAGAAATCACTGGTCAACTTTTAACCCTAGGGGGCACTGAATGTTCTCCTCAGAATATGCACGGAGGCGTATTGAGGCCATGGTAGTGCATGGCAGTCGCAGGTGTAACTGTGATGGTGAGACAGTGACTGGCATTATTGTAAATGGCCGGTATGTGTCGCAGAGGAGGTCCTCTGCGCTGTAAGCCCGAAATGATGTTGTTCTGGGACTTGTATTCCCACAAGTATTTGTTTAGTTTCAAAGGGAGGCTTACAGGTTTAGTTGGAGAGCTGTTAGGGTCTGGCTAACCACACACCTCCCACCTATGGGAGTGGCTAGTGATAAAATGTGACTGAGGTCTGGTCACATGATCAGAGTGTATGGACCTGAATGGTCAGAGGGTAAGGTCCCAGATGGCCTGTGTTGGAAGATCCAGGGAGTAGGATTCCTAGAAAGCACATGGTGAGGCCATGGACCTGAGTGGACTTCCTGAATAAGCACATGGAGAGGCCGTATGTGCAGAGTCTGTGACGGCACTGCATTGGGGAAGCTACCATCCTTCTGCGGGTCTGGACTGTCAGGAGTGCCCTGGTCACAAGGACAGTGATCCCAGTAAGGCAGCTTTCCCAGGAGAAAGGACTGACAGGAGTTACAGGAGGTAAGGTAACTCCAGATAAAGGGGGTTATGGGCAGACGAGTATCTGCCAGTGGAACAGACTGTTAGTGCCTATGATGTTCCATGGATGTTTATGAATTGTGTGGTCACCCATGGTAACTGGATGAAGTGAGAAGTCTGGCGTGTTTAGTGACTGTGAGTTGAAGTCGTACAAAATGTGATGTAACGGACTTTATGTTATGCGGTTTATGAGTCTAAATAAACCAGAATAGACTGTTTATGTGAGAAACTGTGCCTGTGTGCTTTCATTCTGTTGCCAAACGTGTGTCCCCCAACACACTCAGGGAGGGCTATCTGACACCCCCTAACAGAAAAAAAATGTTGTTTAAAAAACTGTGCTGATGTAAAGTAGACATGTGGAAAATGTTATTTATTAACTATTTTGTGTGACATTTCTCTGTTTTTCCTGTTACCCTTGTGAAAATAAAAAAATTGGGTCTAAAATGAATTTTTTTGTGAAAAAAAAATTAAGTGTTAATTTTTTCCTTCCACATTTCAAAAATTCATGTTATGCACCTGAAGGGTTCAACTTCTTGAATGTGGCTTTGAGTACCTGGAGTGGTGCAATTTTTAGAATAGTGTCCCTTTTGGGTATTTTCTGTTATATAGATGCCTCAAAGTCACTTCACATGTAATGTGGTCCCTAAAAAATGGTTATAAAGTGGTTAAGTAACGAAATCTTTGCTTTTTTGTAAATTCACCATGGAGTCATATGGTGGATTTACAAAAAAAAAGCAATACTTAATGAAAATAAACTGGAATAAATCTAAAAGTAAAAATTGGCCACTTTTGATCAGGTAATAAGAGCTCTATAAATGTTTATTTAAGAATAAATATTTTAGAATGTGGCCTTCATGAATTTCCTTCATGACCAGGCCAAATTTTACAATTCTGATCAGTGTCACTTTATGAGGTGATAACTTTGATTTTTCGTGACATATTGTACTTCATGATAGCGGTAACATTTCTTTAATATGACTTGCGTTTATTTGTGGAAAAAACTGAAATTTGGCAGTTTTCAAATTTTTAATTTGTATTGCCTTAACCCCTTCACCCCCAAGGGTGGTTTGCACGTTATGGACCGGGCCAATTTTTACAATTCTGACCACTGTCCCTTTATGAGGTTATAACTCTGGAACGCTTCAACGGATCCCGGTGATTCTGACAATGTTTTCTCGTGAAATATTGTACTTCATGATAGTGGTAAAATTTCTTTGATATTACCTGCGTTTATTTGTGAAAAAAACTGAAATTTGGCGAAAATTTTGAAAATTTTGCAATTTTTCAACTTTGAATTTTTATGCAATTAAATCACAGTGATATGTCACACAAAATACTTAATAGGTAACATTTCCCACATGTCTACTTTACATCAGCCCAATTTTGGAACCAAAATTTTTTTTTGTTAGGGAGTTATAAGGGTTAAAATTTGAGCAGCAATTTCTCATTTTCACAACACCATTTTTTTTTTAGGGACCACATCTCATTTGAAGTAATTTTGAGGGGTCTATATGATAGAAAATACCCAAGTGTGACACCATTCTAAAAACTGCACCCCTCAAGGTGCTCAAAACCACATTCAAGAAGTTTATTAACCCTTCAGGTGTTTCACAGGTATTTTTGGAATGTTTAAATAAAAATGAGCATTTAACTTTTTTTTCACACAAAATTTACTTCAGCTCCAATTTGTTTTATTTTACCAAGGGTAACAGAAGAAAATGGACGCCAAAAGATGTTGTACAATTTGTCCTGAGTACGCCAATACCCCATATGTGGGGGTAAACCACTGTTTGGGCGCATGACAGAGCTCGGAAGCGAAGGAGCGCTATTTGACTTTTCAATGCAAAATTGACTGGAACTGAGATGGGACACCATGTTGCGTTTGGAGAGCCCCTGATATGCCTAAACATTGAAACCCCCCACAAGTGACACCATTTTGGAAAGTAGACCCCCTAAGGAGCTTATCTAGAGGTGTGGTGAGCACTTTGACTCACCAAGTGCTTCACAGAAGTTTATAATGCAGAACCGTAAAAATAAAAAATCATATTTTTTCTCAAAAATTATCTTTTCACCCCCAATTTTTTATTTTCCCAAGGGTAAGAGAAGAAATTGGACCCCAAAAGTTGTTGTACAATTTGTCCTGAGTACGCTGATACCCCATATGTGGGGGTAAACCACTGTTTGGGCGCATGGGAGAGCTCGGAAGGGAAGGAGCGCCGTTTGACTTTTCAATGCAAAATTGACAGGAATTGAGGTGGGACACCATGTTGCATTTGGAGAGCCACTAATGTGCCTAAACATTGAAACCCCCCACAAGTGACACCATTTTGGAAAGTAGACCCCCTAAGGAACTTATCTAGAGGTGTGGTGAGCACTTTGACCCACCAACTGCTTCACAGAAGTTTATAATGCAGAGCCGTAAAAATAAAACAAACATTTTTTTCCCACAAAAATTTTTTTTTAGCCCCCAGTTTTGTATTTTCCTGAGGGTAACAGGAGAAATTGGACCCCAAAAGTTGTTGTCCAATTTGTCCTGAGTACGCTGATACCCCATATATGGGGGGGAACCACTGTTTGGGTGCATGGGAGGGCTCGGAAGGGATGGAGCGCCATTTTGAATGCAGACTTAGATGGAATGGTCGGCAGGCGTCACATTGCGTTTGCAGAGCCCTAATGTACCTAAACAGTAAAAAAAAAACACAAGTGACACCATTTTGGAAAGTAGACCCCCTAAGCAACTCATCTAGATGTGTTGTGAGAGTTTTGAACCCTCAAGTGTTTCACTACAGTTTATAACGCATAGCCGTGAAAAAAAACAAAAACATTTTCACCCCAAAATTATTTTTTAGCCCCCAGTTTTGTATTTTCCCAAGGGTAACAGGAGAAATTGGACCCCAAAAGTTGTTGTCCAATTTGTCCTGAGTACGCTGATACCCCATATGTGGGGGGGAACCACTGTTTGGGCGCATGGGAGGGCTCGGAAGGGAAGGAGCGCCATTTGGAATGCAGACTTAGATGGAATGGTTTGCAGGCCTCAGATTGCATTTGCAGAGGCCCTAATGTACCTAAACAGTAGAAACCCACCACAAGTGACACCATTTTGGAAAGTAGACCCCCTAAGGAACTCATCTAGATGTGTTGTGAGAGCTTTGAACCCCCAATTGTTTCACTACAGTTTATAACGCAGAGCCATGCAAATAAAAAATATTTTTTTTCCACAAAAATTATTTTTTAGCCTCCAGTTTTGTATTTTCCCAAGGGTAACAGGAGAAATTGGACCCCAAAAGTTGTTCTCCAATGTGTTCCGAGTACGCTGATACCCCATATGTTGGGGTAAACCCCTGTTTGGGCGCACGGGAGAGCTTGGAAGGGAAGGAGCACTGTTTTACTTTTTCAACGCAGAATTGGCTGAAATTGAGATTGGACGCCATGTCGCGTTTGGAGAGCCCCTGATGTGCCTAAACAGTGGAAACCCCCCAATTATAACTGAAACCCTAATCCAAACACACCCCTAACCCTAATTCCAATGGTAACCCTAACCACACCTCTAACCCAGACACACCCCTAACCCTAATCCCAACCCTATTCCCAACCGTAGATGTAGTCCAAACCCTAACCCTAACTTTAGCCCCAACCCTTAACCCTAACTTTAGCCCCAACCCTAACTGTAGCCTTAACCCTAACCCTAGCCCCAACCCTAACCCTAGCCCCAACCCTAACCCTAGCCCCAACCCTAGCCCCAGCCCTAACCCTAGCCCCTGCCCTAACCCTAGCCCCAACCCTAACCCCAACCCTAACCCTAGCCCCAACCCTAACCCTAGCCCCAACCCTCGCCCCAACCCTAGCCCCAACCCTAACCCTAACCCTAACCCTAGCCCTAACCCTAGCCCTAATGGTAAAATGGAAATAAATACATTTTTTTAATTTTTTTTATTTTTCCCTAACTAAGGGGGTGATGAAAGGGGGTTTGATTTACTTTTATAGCGGGTTTTTTAGCGGATTTTTATGATTGGCGGCTGTCACACACTGAACGAAGCTTTTTATTGCAAAAAATATTTTTTGCGTTACCACATTTTGAGAGCTATAATTTTTCCATATTTGAGTCCACAGAGTCATGTGAGGTCTTGTTTTTTGCGGAACGAGTTGACGTTTTTATTGATAACATGTTCAGGCACGGGAGATTTTTTGATCGCTTTTTATTCCGATTTTTGTGAGGCAGAATGATCAAAAACCAGCTATTCATGAATTTCTTTTGGGGGAGGCGATTATACCGTTCCGCGTTTGGTAAAATTGATAAAGCAGTTTTATTCTTCGGGTCAGTACGATTACAGCAATACCTCATTTACATCATTTTTTTTATGTTTTGGCGCTTCTATACGATAAAAACTATTTTATAGAAAAAATAATTATTTTGGCATCGCTTTATTCTGAGGACTATAACTTTTTTATTTTTTCGCTGATGATGCTATATGGCGGCTCGTTTTTTGCGGGACAAGATGACGTTTGCAGCGGTACCATGTTTATTTATATCCGTCTTTTTGATCGCGTGTTATTGCACTTTTTGTTTGGCGGTATGAGAATAAAGCGTTGTTTTTTGCCTCGTTTTTTTTTTTTTTTTTTTTTACGGTGTTCACTGCAGGGGTTAACTAGTGATATAGTTTTATAGGTGGGGTCGTTACGGACGCGTCGATACTAAATATGTGTACTTTTATTGTTTGGTTTTTTTTATTTAGATAAAGGAATGTATTTATGGGAATAATATTTTTTTTTTCTTTATTTAGGAATTTTTTTTTTTATTTTTTTTTTTACACATGTGGGAATTTTTTTAACTTTTTTACTTTGTCCCAGGGGGGGACATTACAGATCGCTGATCTCACAGTGTGCACAGCACTCTGTGAGATCTCCGATCTCACTTACAGCCGTGCAGGCTGCAGCTTTCATCTGCAGCCTGCTCGGCACCCGGAAGTGATCCCTGCAGGACCCGGATGCAGCCCCGCGGACATTTTGGATCCGGGGCCTGCAGGGATAGGAGGTAGGAGACCCCCGGAGCAACGCGATCACATCGCGTTGCTCCGGGGGTCTCAGGGAAGCACGCAGGGAGCCCCCTCCCTGCGCGATGCTTCCCTGTACCGCCGGCACACCGCGATCATGTTTGATCGCGGTGTGCCGGGGGTTAATGTGCCGGGGGCGGTCCGTGACCGCTCCTGGCACATAGTGCCGGATGTCAGCTGCGATAGGCAGCTGACACCCGGCCGCGTTCGGCCGCGCTCCCCCCGTGAGCGCGGCCGATCGTGCTGGACGTACTATTCCGTCCTTGGGAATTAGGGCCCACCCCACATGGACGGAATAGTACGTCCGATGACAGAAAGGGGTTAAATAAGAGGGTTATATCACACAAAATAGTTACTAAATAATACTTCTCATGTCTACTTTACATTAATTTTTAAAACAACATTTTTTGGTTGTTAGAAAGTTATAAGGGTTAAAAGTTGACCAGAGATTTCTTATTTTTTAACAATTTCCAAAAACTTTTTTTTTTTTTTTAGAGACCACATTACATTTGAAGTGACTTTTAGGGGTCTATATGACAGGAAATCCCCAAAAGTGACATCATTCTAAAAACTGCACCTCTCGAGATGCTCAAAACCACATTAAAAAAGTTTATTAACCCATCAGGTGCTTTACAGAAATTTTTAGAATGTGAAAGAAAAAAAAAATTTGACTCGCTGGTACTATACCCCAGCCAGACTGGCAAAAATTAATCAATCTCATTCCCCAGATTGCTGGAGGGGTTGTGGTCTACGTGGTAGTTTAATCCATATGTTGTGGCAATGCCCGTACATCAGACCCTTATGGACAAATATATCTAATCTAATTAATAAAATTCACTCTACAGATATCACGCTATCACCACAACTGGCTCTGCTGTCTCTGGATACCCAATCAATCTCACCATCCCTGGTCGCGATTATTATTCACATCCTCCTTATTACCAAAAATTCTATTGTTTATCATTGGAAGAGATCAGACCCCCCTTTGTTCCAGGATATTGTGGATAAGATTCACACTCATAACTCTTATGAACATAAGCTGGCCCTGATTGACAATAAATTTGAAAAATACTCCAGAAAATGGTCCAGATGGATATGAACTATTCCCCCGAGCATAATATTGTACTGTTTCTATGTATTCGCATAGTTGTTATTTTATTGTATATTTAAGGACTTGCAGGTCCTTCATGTTCCCTTCTTTCCCTTTTTGTCACTATTCCCTTTTCCTCCCCTCCTTCCCTTATTACAAACTTTAAAACGTTCAATAAAAAGTTTGAAAAAGAATGTGGAAGAAAAAAAATGAAACTAATTTTTTATCACAAAAATGTTATTTTCACAAGACTAACAGGAAAAAATGACAACCAATATTTGCAATTTCTCCTGAGCATACCGATACCTAATATGTGAAAGAAAACCACTGTTTAGATGCATGCCTGGGCTCGGAAGGGAAGGTGTGCCATTTGACTATTTCAATACAAAATTTGCAGGAATAATCACCAGACACCATGTCGCGTTTGGAGACCCTAAGGCTTCTTTCACAATTCCGTTTTTTGCCATCCTGCATCATCTGAAAATATGCCCGCAGGATGCGTTTTTTTGCCACAGACTTTTATTGACGACGGATTGCGACGGATGGCCACACGTCTTATCCGTCATGCAACGGATGCGTCGTGTTTTTGCAGACCGTCGTGGCAAAAAAAAACGCTCAAGGAAACGTTTTTTCGTCCATCGGATCCGCCATTTCCGACCGTGCATGCGTGGCCGGAACTCCGCCCCCTCCTCCCCGAACTTCAGAATGGGCAGCGGATGCGTCGGAAAACTGCATCCGCTGCCCACGTTGTGCACAATTTTGCACAACGTCCGTCGGTACGTCGGGCCGACGGTTTGCAACGGCCCTGTACTGACGGAAATGTGAAAGAGGCCTAATGTGCTGACAGAGTGGAAACTTCCTAAAACTGACACCATTTCAGAAACTAGACCCCTCTAACTTATCTAGATGTTTGGTGAGAACTTTGAAGCCCTCAGGTGCTTTTCAGAAGTTTGTAACAAAGTGCCTTGAAAAAAAAATCACATTTTTCCCACAAAAAATTTCTTTTAGTCCCAAATTTTTATTTTCACAAATTAAACAGGAGAAAATGCACTCCAAAATTTGTTATAGCAATTTCTCTTGAATACGCAAATAACCCATATGCAGTGAAAAACTACTGTTTAGGTGCACGGTATGGGCTCAGAAAAGAAGTGACGTTTTGGAAGGAAGATTTTGATGAAATAGTCTGCAGGTGTCATGTCGAGTTTGGAGAGCCCCTGATGTGCCTAAACCGTGGAAACCTGCCACAAGTGACCCCATTTTGGAAATTAGAATCCTCAAGGAATTTATCTAGATGTGTGGTGAGCACCTTGAACCCAAAGGTGCTTCACAGAAGTTTATAACGTAGAGCCTTGGGAAAAAAAAAATCACATTTTTTGCCCTAAATTTTTTATTTTCACAAGGGTAACAGGAGAAAATGGAACCCAAAATTTGTTGTGCATTTTCTCCTGAGTACAAAAATACCCCATATGTGGTAGAAAACTACTGCTGAAACATAGTGCACAGCCTGGAAGGGAAAAAGTGATATAGTGGAGCTCAAGTTTTGCTGGACTGGTTAGAGGGTGCCATGTCATATAGACAGAGCCCCTGAGGTGCCTGAACAGCAGAACTCCCCATAAGAAAAGTCATTTTACAAACTAAACCTTTCAATGAATTCAACTACGGGTGCAGTGATCATATTGACACCACAGGTGCGTTACAGGATTTTATACCATTTGGCAATGAAGAAAAAAACTATTACATTTTTACCAAAATTTTGTTTTAGCCCCTAATTTTACATTTTCACACTGGGAAATGAAAAAAAATGACAACAAAATTTGTCCCACAATTTCTGATGAACGTAGAAATACCCTATATATGGCTGTACAGCACTGCTTAGCCACATGGCGAGACTAGTGAGGGACGGAGCGCCATTTGCCTACTCGAGCAGATTTTCCTACAATAATTTGCGGATTCCATATTCAGAGCCCCTAAGTGCTAGAAGAGCAGAATCCCCCCACAAGTGATTCCATTTTGGAAATTATACCCCTTTGGGAATTTATCTACAGATGTAGTGACGACTTTGACTCCATGGGTGTTTTCCGGAAACAAGCAGCAGTGGATGTTGCCAAGTCAAAATTGCAAACTGCCATTGTAGGGACCAGCACGTTGTGGTGACCAGTACGTTATGTCCAGCTCAAGCTTCTGGATACATGCACCCGTAAATTAGGCAGGGTCTCCTTATTACAGAAATGCCAAACATGTGGATGATAAATGTGGTTTAGGCACACTGTGGGGCTCAGAAGGGAGGGGGCATTAGGATTTGGGAGCAGAAAATTTGCTGAATTTCTTTTAGGTGGCCAGGAGCCATTTCTCTTTTCCATCTCGCTTGTGCTACCAGTAACGTGGAAGCCCCCTTTATTTCCATTGACAGATGACAGATCTGAGTGGGGACTTTTTGTGGATTGAGTTGAAGCTTTTATTGGGAACATTTTACATAACATTTGGGATCACATTTATCCTGTGTTCTACGCTGAGCACTTACTTTGTGGTTTCTACCTAAATCTCCGAGTGTCACGATTCAGATGAAACCTCCAAAGGATCAATTCACTATAATGAGGCAGCAGAGTGACCTCCATTCAGCGATGTCCTTTTTTTCATAATTGCACAAAACTGTGGTGGACTGCGTTTTTATGCAAGCCTAAAAAGACGGACACTGCCAGATCACAGGCCAATTGGCATCCACAGTGTCTCCATCTGCCTCATTATAGGAAATATTTCGCCAGGGGTTCCGTCTGAATCATGTATTTCAGAGATGGAAACCCTAGTGCAAGTGTTCAGCGTAGAGTGCAGGACAACCATGCGCCGAGCCTTACTGCCATCTTTGGTAGGCAGAATGAATAAATCAACAGCAGGAAAAGGAATTGGTTTCATTTATATTTTACTCCGTTCCTTGTGTGGTATAGGTGATTAGACGACTCTATTCTTCCGGTCGGTGTGATTACAGCGATACCAGATTTACATCAGGTTTTTCTGCTTGGCTGCTAACACATATTAAAAGAAGCTTTTTTTGCAAAGCTATTTTTTGCATTGCTATATTTTGAGACCAATAATTTTTCTATATTTCATCCGACAGTTATGTGAGGACTTGTTTTAGCGGGACGATTTGATATTTTTATTGGCACCATTTTCGGATACATTACCTTTTCTGATAGCTTTCTAGTCCGATTTTTGGGACGCAAAATGAACAAAAACAGCAATTCAGGATGCTAGGCGCAGGGATTCTTCCTCTGCACAGGATGGATCCCAAGCCTTGTCTTCTCCTTCGGTCCTCCATTCAGTCTCGACCGCAGTGAATGCTGCTGAGCAAAGAGGTCAGTCAGCATCTTGCTCAGATCCGGGCTATATGCTTGGTTACTGCTGCCTCTCCAGGTTCAGATATAGTAACATAGTAACATAGTTATTAAGGTTGAAGGAAGAGTTTAGGTCCATCTAGTTCAACCCATAGCCTAACATGCCCTAACATGTTGATCCAGGGGAAGGCAAAAAAACCCCATGTGGTAAGAGTAAGCTCCACCATGGGGAAAAAAATTCCTTCCCGACCCCACATACGGCAATCAGACTAGTTCCCTGGATCAACGCCCTATCAAAGAATCTAATATCTATACCCTGTAATATTATACTTTTCCAGGAAGGTATCCAGTCCCCTCTTAAATTTAAGTAATGACTCAATCATTACAACATCATACGGCAGAGAGTTCCATAGTCTCACTGCTCTTACAGTAAAGAATCCGCGTCTGTTATTATGCTTAAACCTTTTTTCCTCCAGACGTAGAGGATGCCCCCTTGTCCCTGTCACCGGTCTATGATTAAAAAGATCATCAGAAAGGTCTTTGTACTGTCCCCTCATATATTTATACATTAACATAAGATCACCCCTTAGCCTTCGTTTTTCCAAACTAAATAGCCCCAAGTGTAATAACCTATCTTGGTATTGCAGACACCCCAGTCCTCTAAATAACCTTGGTCGCTCTTCTCTGCACCCGCTCCAGTTCAGCTACGTCTTTCTTATACACCGGAGACCAGAACTGTGCACAGTATTCTAAGTGTGGTCGAACTAGTGACTTGTATAGAGGTAAAATTATGTTCTCCTCATGAGCATCTATTCCTCTTTTAATGCATCCCATTATTTTATTTGCCTTTGTAGCAGCTGCCTGACACTGGCCACTGAATATGAGTTTGTCATCCACCCATACACCCAGGTCTTTTTCATTGACGGTTTTGCCCAGAGTTTTAGAATTAAGCACATAGTTATACATCTTATTACTTCTACCCAAGTGCATGACCTTACATTTATCCCCATTAAAGCTCATTTGCCATTTATCAGCCCAAGCTTCTAGATTACATAAATCATCCTGTAATATAAAATTGTCCTCCTCTGTATTGATTACCCTGTAGAGTTTAGTGTCATCTGCAAATATTGAAATTCTACTCTGAATGACCCCTACAAGGTCATTAATAAATATGTTAAAAAGAAGAGGGCCTAATACTGACCCCTGTGGTACCCCACTGCTAACCGCGACCCAGTCCGAATGTGCTCCATTAATAACCACCCTTTGTTTCCTATCCCTGAGCCAGCTCTCAACCCACTTGCACATATTTTCCCCTATCCCCATTATTCTCATTTTATGTAACAACCTTTTGTGTGGCACCGTATCAAAAGCTTTTGAAAAGTCCATATACACTACATCCACTGGGCTCCCTTGGTCCGGTCCGGAACTTACCTCTTCATAGAAGCTGATCAAATTAGTCTGACATGAACGGTCCCTAGTAAACCCGTGCTGATACTGGGTCATGAGGTTATTCCTCTTCAGATACTCCAGTATAGCATCCCTTAGAATGCCCTCCAGGATTTTACCCACAGTAGAGGTTAAACTTACTGGCCTATAATTTCCGAGTTCAGTTTTTGTCCCCTTTTTGAATATTGGCACCACATTTGCTATACGCCAGTCCTGTGGTACAGACCCTGTTATTATGGACTCTTTAAAGATTAAAAATAATGGTCTATCAATGACTGTACTTAATTCCTGCAGTACTCGGGGGTGTATCCCATCCGGGCCCGGAGATTTGTCAATTTTAGTGATTTTTAGACACCGCCGTACTTCCTGCTGGGTTAAGCAGGTAACCTTTAATTGGGAATTTTTATCACTAGTCATATTGGCTGCCATGGGATTTTCTTTTGTAAATACTGATGAAAAAAAGTCATTTAGCATATTGGCTTTTTCCTCATCCTCATCCACCATTTCACCCAGACTATTTTTAAGGGGGCCAACACTATCATTTTTTAGTTTCTTACTATTTATGTAGTTAAAGAATATTTTGGGATTATTTTTGCTCTCTCTGGCAATGAGTCTCTCTGTCTCAATCTTTGCTGCCTTGATTTGCTTTTTACAGAATTTATTTAATTTTCTGTATTTATTTAATGCCTCCTCACTACCTACTTCCTTTAATTCTCTAAATGCTTTCTTTTTGTCCCTTATTGCGCCCCTTACAGCTCTATTTAGCCATATTGGTTTCCTCCTATTTCTAGTATGTTTATTCCCATACGGTATATACTGTGCACAGGTCCTATCCAGGATGCTAATAAACGTCTCCCATTTTCTTTGTGTATTTTTATGCCTCAGGATATCGTCCCAGTTAATTGCACCAAGATCCTCTCTCATCCGTTGGAAATTTGCCCTCCTGAAGTTTAGTGTCCTTGTCACCCCTCTACTACACATCTTATTAAAGGAGACATGAAAACTTATTATTTTGTGATCACTATTCCCCAAGTGACCCCCAACCCTTATATTTGATATGCGGTCTGGCCTGTTGGTTAATATTAGGTCTAGCAGTGCCCCCCTTCTTGTTGGGTCATGAACTAGTTGTGAAAGGTAATTGTCTCTCATAGTTGTCAAAAACCGATTACCTTTACTGGAACTGCAGGTTTCTGTTCCCCAATCTATTTCAGGGTAGTTGAAGTCCCCCATAATAATGACTTCTCCTTGAGTCGCAGCTTCATCTATTTGCTTTACGAGGATATTCTCCATTGCTTCCATTATTTTTGGAGATTTATAACAAACCCCTATCAGTAATTTATTATTTTTTCCCCCTCCCCTTATCTCCACCCACAGGGACTTTACATTTTCATTAGATTCACCTATATTATCACGCAGGATGGGTTTTAAGGTCGATTTTACATACAGACACACCCCACCCCCTCGCTTATCTGTACGGTCATTTCTGAAAAGGCTATAGCCCTGCAAGTTAACAGCCCAGTCATGGCTCTCATCCAGCCATGTTTCAGATATCCCCACCATGTCATAATTATGCTCCAACAACATTCATTCTAATTCGTCCATTTTGTTGGCGAGGCTTCAGGCATTAGTATACATGCACTTGATGTTCCTCTCTGTACCTCTATTCTTTCTTAAATTACTAACTGTTCTAACCCCACCCCCCATGCCACCGCCACCCCCAACTTCCTTATTTGTGCCCAGGTCTCTATCTGCACTATCTTCCCCTCCTATAAAATGAATACCCTCCCCCCCAATCCCTAGTTTAAACACTCCTCCAACCTTCTAGCCATTTTCTCCCCCAGCACAGCTGCACCTTCTCCATTGAGGTGCAGCCCGTCCCTAGCGTAGAGCCTGTTGCCCACTGAGAAGTCGGCCCAGTTCTACAGGAACCCAAACCCCTCCTTCCTACACCAATTCTTGAGCCACTTATTAACCTCCCTAATCTCCCGCTGCCTCTCTGGCGTGGCACGTGGTACAGGCAGTATTTCGGAAAATACCACGTTGGAGGTCCTTGTTTTCAGCTTGCAGCCTAATTCCCTGAAATCATCTTTAAGGACCTTCCACCTACCTCTAACTTTGTCATTTGTGCCAATGTGCACCATGACCGCTGGGTCCTCACCAGCCCCTCCCAATAACCTGTCAACCCGATCAGCGATGTGTCGGACTCGAGCGCCAGGTAGGCAGCACACCGTCCGACGATCCCTGTCTTTGTGACAGATTGCCCTATCTGTTCCCCTGATAATTGAGTCCCCCACTACCAGCACCTGTCTGGCCTGCCCTGCTCTCCTATTTCCCTCCTTACTGGAGCAGTCACTCCTCCGGCTTTCAGAGGACATGCCTGGCTGCAGCAGTGCTACCCCTGTACTGGCACCGCCCTCATCTGCCAACTTAGCAAACTTATTGGGGTGTGCCAGATCAGGACTAGCCTCCCTGGCACTCTTCCCTCTACCCCGCCTTCTATCTGTCACCCAGCTAACTGCCTCACTGTCCTGCAGCTCCATCCTACCATCCCCCCCCTCATCTATCCCATTGAGCGTCTGCTCAGTGAGCAGAAGACTCCTCTCCATATTGTCTATGGATCTCAGTGTTGCCAGCTGCACATTTAGATCCAGAATCTGGGCTTCCAAATGCACAATGTGCTCACATCTCGCACAGCAGTATGCACCCTCGACCGGCTGATCAAGAACTGCATACATGTGGCAAGATGTGCACTGGATGGCATTAACAATAGTGGAGCACATTTCCTAAGGGGATTGCACCACACAAACGTTAATTAAAAATAAATACAAAGTATTAAAAAAAACAAAAAAAACAGACAGCAATTCCTCCCTTGGAAACTCCCTGATTCCAAAGTCACTGAATCACAAGTCACACTTACCGCCGTCCACACTTACGCTCAGGTCACACTCAGCTCGCTCACACTCGCCATGCTGAAGATTTATAGATTTTTTTTTTCTCTCTATTTCCCTTCAACAACAAGCCACCTTGCTGTTCAAATACACTTTCCAAAAGGACTTGAGCCCCAAACAGCTGCCCCTTATAAACCCTTGATTATGACCGCCCACCCTAAGTTAACCCCTTGTGAATATAGCTACTCCCAATTCAGCAACTCACACAAATTCACACAGGTATTTGTTAAAGGCCTTCCAAATACCTCCTCACTGAATCACAAGTCACACTTACCGCCGTCCACACTTACGCTCAGGTCACACTCAGCTCGCTCACACTCGCCATGCTGAAGATTTATAGATTTTTTTTTTCTCTCTCTCTATTTCCCTTCAACAACAAGCCACCTTGCTGTTCAAATACACTTTCCAAAAGGACTTGAGCCCCAAACAGCTGCCCCTTATAAACCCTTGATTATGACCGCCCACCCTAAGTTAACCCCTTGTGAATATAGCTACTCCCAATTCAGCAACTCACACAAATTCACACAGGTATTTGTTAAAGGCCTTCCAAATACCTCCTCACTGAATCACAAGTCACACTTACCGCCGTCCACACTTACGCTCAGGTCACACTCAGCTCGCTCACACTCGCCATGCTGAAGATTTATAGATTTTTTTTTTCTCTCTATTTCCCTTCAACAACAAGCCACCTTGCTGTTCAAATACACTTTCCAAAAGGACTTGAGCCCCAAACAGCTGCCCCTTATAAACCCTTGATTATGACCGCCCACCCTAAGTTAACCCCTTGTGAATATAGCTACTCCCAATTCAGCAACTCACACAAATTCACACAGGTATTTGTTAAAGGCCTTCCAAATACCTCCTCACTGAATCACAAGTCACACTTACCGCCGTCCACACTTACGCTCAGGTCACACTCAGCTCGCTCACACTCGCCATGCTGAAGATTTATAGATTTTTTTTTTCTCTCTCTCTATTTCCCTTCAACAACAAGCCACCTTGCTGTTCAAATACACTTTCCAAAAGGACTTGAGCCCCAAACAGCTGCCCCTTATAAACCCTTGATTATGACCGCCCACCCTAAGTTAACCCCTTGTGAATATAGCTACTCCCAATTCAGCAACTCACACAAATTCACACAGGTATTTGTTAAAGGCCTTCCAAATACCTCCTCACTGAATCACAAGTCACACTTACCGCCGTCCACACTTACGCTCAGGTCACACTCAGCTCGCTCACACTCGCTATGCTGAAGATTTATAGATTTTTTTTTTCTCTCTATTTCCCTTCAACAACAAGCCACCTTGCTGTTCAAATACACTTTCCAAAAGGCAATACTCAGCAGCGAACAGTCACTCCTGAATCTAAGTCCAGGTTTCGTTCTACTGAGAATGCTCGTGGGTCGACTTCTCGTTGGTGGTCTCCCATCACATGCTCAGGTCCTGGTCCGCTCTGTGAGTGAGCAAGTGAGCAAGGTCCTGTCAGATTGACAAACTATAAAAGGATCTTTGGCACACCCGTCGGTGCGCTAAGATCACTTATGTTTGGTGTGTGTGAGGAACTTAACGGTAGTGTGGACTCCGCTGTATGTGCTCAGGGCAGGCTCAGTGCCTATAGAATTCCGGCTTCTCCAGAGGGGAGATTGTGTGTGAATTCAGGGCAGGCGCTAGTGCTTTTAGAATTCTCGCCTCTCTGGAGAGGAGTTCTGTGAGTGCTTGTAGTCTACTACCCATTCCCGTGCCACAATGGGGCTTGCGTACTCCTGTGACGCTAACATGGTACGCGATTAGCGCCGTATCACTCTGCGGCTGTGTGCCTATAACACAGCTCTGCTGCAGAGCATCTTTCCGTCGCTGTGTGCGATTGGCACAGCCACGTGCTACTCCACTGAGTGACGTTTAACTCCATGCAAGTCAGGTACGCTCGCTGCTTGTTTCGACATTGTCCTCCTAGCTGCAGTATACCATCCCTGCACGGTGGACCCCAGGTGGCAAACGCACTTTATTATTATATTTTATTTAGTGCGTTCTGCCAACCCTAACACAGGATTTGTGTCTGGTTTTTGGGTTTTTTTTATGTCGCTCCGCATCTGGTAAAATTGAAAAGGTAACTTTGTTCTTCGGGTCAGTACGATTATAGCGATACCACATTTATATCTTTCTTTATGTTTTGATGCTTTTACACAGTAAAAACTATTCTTTATAAAAAAAAAACAATTATTTTTGCATAGCTTTATTCTGAGAGCTATAACCTTTTTATTTTTCCGCTGTTGGAGCTGTATGATGGCTTGTTTTTTGTAGGACAAGATGACGTTTTCAGCATTACTATTTCTATTTACATTCATCTTTTTTATTGCGTTTAATTCCACTTTTTGTTCGGCGGTATGATAATAAAGAATAGTTTTTTGCCACGTTTCGTTTTTATTTTTTTTTTGCGGTGTTCACTAAATCGTTTAACTAGTGGGACAGTTCTATTGGTTGGGTCATTCCGGATGCAGCTATAACAAATATGTGTACTTTATTTCTTTATTTTACTTTCATAAAAATATTTATTTACTAAATGGTGGCCCGATTCTAACGCATCGGGTATTCTAGAATATGTATGTATGTATGTACGTCGCGCTGTGAGTGGGAGTTAAATTCCGCGACAATATCGCTGATTGGTCGCGCCCGGCTGGCCTATCAGCAAAGCGTGGTTCAAATCTGGCACCAATTTGCGGCCAGACTGCGCCTGTCGCTGACTAGTCACGGCCGGCCGGGCACGACCAATGCGGTGTTTAAATACTGCGCCAATATCGCTGATTGGTAGCTTACGGCCGGCCGCGACCAATCACCGATATTGGCGCGGTATTTAAACACCGCTTTGGTTATTGGTCGTGCCCGGTTGGCCGCGACCAATCAGCGATATTGGCGCAGGATTTAAACACCGCTTCAGTGATTGGTAGCTTACGGCCGGCCGCGACCAATCACTGAAGCGGTGTTTAAATCCCGCGCCAATATCGCTGATTGGTCGTGGCCAACCGGGCACGACCAATAACCAAAGCGGTGTTTAAATACCGCGCCAATATCGCTGATTGGTCTCAGGATGTCGGGGGTTCAGCGCGCTGGAAGTCGGGGGTTCAGGGTCCAGGATATAGTACAGCCACGTAGTATATAACACAGCCACATAGTATATAGCACAGCCACGTAGTATGTAGTATATAGCACAGCCACGTATGTAGTATATAGCACAGCCACGTAGTATATAGCACAGCCACGTAGTATATAGCACAGCCACGTAGTATATAGCAGCCACATAGTATATAGCAGCCACATAGTATATAGCAACCACATAGCATATAGCACAGCCACATAGTATATAGCACAGCCACATAGCATATAGCAGCCACGTAGTATATAACACAGCCCACATACTATATAACAGACAGCCACGTAGTATATAGCAGCCACATAGTATATAGCACAGCCATGTAGTATATAGCACAGCCACATAGTATATAGCACAGCCACATAGTATATAGCACAGCCACATAGTATATAGCACAGCCACGTAGTATATAACACAGCCCACGTACTATATAACAGACAGCCTCGCGAGACCACTAAGTCATCTGGGTAATTTTGCAATGCATCTCTGGGAACAGAAGCTGGCGGCAGCCTCGCCGCTCGCGTGCATCGGTGGACGTCGGAAGGTGAGAATAGCACCATTTTTTATTTTTTTTAAATTATTTTTAACATTATATCTTTTTATTATTGATGCTGCATAGGCAGCATCAATAGTAAAAAGTTCATCACAAAGTGTTAATAGCAGCGTTAACAGACTGCGTTACACCGCTTTATGCCGCGGTGTAAAGCAGTCGGTTTAAAGGACTGCTAAAACGCTATGTGGGTGGCGGGCGATGACTGGGGGGAGTATGGAAGGGGCACTGACTGCAATGAATAGGAAGCGGCCATTTCGCGGCCGGACTGTGCCCGTCGCTGATTGGTCGCGGCCGCTGCCAGTGACCAATCAGCGATGCGGGATTTGTGACAGACAGACAGAGAAAGACAGACAAACAGATGGAAGTGTCCCTTAGACGATCATATATATAGATGGATACAATATATTTGTATTTTATATATTTTTTAATTATTTTGTGACTTTTTTTTTTTTTTTTTAAATATATAATTTTTCACTTTGTCCCACTATGGAACATTCACTTTTTGCAGATTGATCGCTTGTTTGCTTTACAAACAGTCAGCGCTACACTGAGTCAAACTTGCTACACCATGCTCTAGATGTCATCATGATCAGAGAGCAGAGGAGTCTCCCTCCCTCTGCTGGCCTGCTAAATACTGCGATTGATATCGGTAGCAGTATTTAATGGGAGCAGTGTGGGCACCGCTCCTGCCCTGGGTGCCGGGTGTCAGAATCATCTGACACCTGGCGGCAATAGCACGCGCACAACCACTGTGCGTGGTTGATCGCCATGACGTATCCACATGTCAAAGGTTGGTAAGTACCAGATGACCATGATGTATGGATACGTCTAATGTCGGGAAGGTGTTCAATTTCTCATACTGTATTCTTTCTATATTTTACCAAGTTTCAGAAATTCAAACCAGAAGCGTATTCCTCCATTATTCTACTCAACATTAACTTTTTCATTTTTGTCTGTATTCTTCCAAAATGCTGCTTAACTTACTTGTTGAACTAGAAGCAAAATATTTTTTTTCCTCATCTTCAATATTTTCAAAAATGTGTGTAAAACTCGGTTAACCAAGGTTGTATTTGTATGATGTCCAAAAAGTAAATTCAGCACTAAAGCACATATTTCAGGATAAAGAAGTTCTCCAGTGGCGCATGTCTCTACATGATCATTTGTGCTTCCTAACTCTTCCAGCTCTGTTTTGATTCCTAAAAGAAAAAAAAAAGAAAATGGGTAATAGGCTAAACAAATCCTGATACACAAGTCTGCTTGTGGATTTCTAACATCTATGTTAACCTCTCATTAACAGAGTGACTTTCAATTTTTACGCTTTTGTGTTTTTCCCCTTCTTCCAACGGTCATAATATTTTTTTTATTTTTCTGTCAACATAGCCAGAAGAGGAAGAGGAAGGTATTTTTAAGATGATAATTGAAGTTCTGAATGACAACATTCATTATACCATTTATTAGGCTCTTTTTACTTGAAAAAAATAAAATTCTACAATATTTCTTCTATTTTTGCAGCATTCATTGTGCTGCAAAAGTGACTTGACTCCATAATTATCCAGGTCAATACAATTATGGCGATTAAAAACTTGCATAGTTTAGTTTTTATTAAGTCGTGAAAAGAAAATTCTGACATTTGATAAATCTTGAACAAACATCTGTATTACCCTACATGAATCGCATTACAAACTGTTTACAAGGTGGTACCTTACCCCTTGTACGCTTTCTAAAGGCTGTGCAAATTATTTCCCTTTTTGTAGGCAGTAATGCAGTATGAATGCAGATTTTCTACACATCTTTTGGGGAGGTCCCAGGCTAAAAGTGCTCTGAAATAATACACTGCTCAAAAAAATAAAGGGAACACTAAAATCCCTCATTGTAGATATCACTGAATGAAATATTCCAGTTGTAAATCTTTATTCATTACATAGCGGAATGTGTTCAGAACAATAAAACCTAAAAATTATCAATGTAAATCACACCTAATATCCCACGGAGGTCTAGAGTTGAAATGATGCTCAAAATCAAAGTGGAAAATAAAGTTACAGGCTGATCCAACTTCAGTGGAAATACCTCAAGACAAGGAAATGATGCTCAGTAGTGTGTATGGCCTCCACGAGCCTGTATGACCTCCCTACAATGCCTGGGCATGCTCCTGATGAGGTGGCAGATGGTCTCCTGAGGGATCTTCTCCCAGACCTGGACTAAAGCATCCACCAACTCCTGGACAGTCTGTGGTGTAACGTGACGTTGGTGGATGGTGCGAGACATGATGTCCCAGATGTGTTCAATGGATTCAGGTCTGGGGAAGCCAGTCCATAGCTTCAATGCCTTCATCTTGCAGGAACTGCTGACACACTCCAACCACATGAGGTCTGGCATTGTCCTGCATTAGGAGGAACCCAGGGCCAACCGCACCAGCATATGGTCTCACAAGGGGTCTGAGGATCTCATCTCGGTACCTAATGGCAGTCAGGCTACCTCTGGCAAGCACATGGAGGGCTGTGTGGCCCTCCAAAGAAATGCCACCCCACACTATTACTGACCCACTGCCAAACCGGTCATGATGAGGGATGTTGCAGGCAGATCGCTCTCCATGGCGTCTCCAGACTCTGTCACGTCTGTCACATGTGCTCAGTGTGAACCTGCTTTCATCTGTGAAGAGCACAGGGCGCCAGTGGCGAATCTGCTAATTCTGGTTTTCAATAGCAAATGCCAAGCGTCCTGCACGGTGTTGGGCTGTGAGCACAACCCCCATCTGTGGACGTCAGGCACTCAGACCATCATCATGGAGTCAGTGACTAACCTATTGTGCAGACACATGCACATTTGTGGCCTGGCAGGGCTCTGGCAGTGCTCCTCCTGTTCCTCCTTGCACAAAAGCTGAGGTAGCGGTCCTACTGATGGGTTGTTGCCATCAAAGGGCCCCCTCCATGTCTCCTGGTGTACTGGCCTGTCTCCTGGTAGTGCCTCCAGCCTCTGGACACTACGCTGACAGACACAGCAAACCTTCTTGCCACAGCTCGCATTGATGTGCCATCCTGGATGAGCTGCACTACCTGAGCCACTTGTGTGGGTTGTATAGTCCATCTCACGCTACCACGAGTGTGAAAACACAACCAACATTCAAAAGTGACCAAAACATCAGCCAGAAAGCATTGGTACTGAGATGTGGTCTGTGGTCTCCACCTGCAGAACCACTCCTTTATTGAGTGTGTCTTGATAATTGCCAATAATTTCCATCTGTTGTGTATTCCATTTGCACAACAGCATGTGAAATAGGAAGCAACACTATTTGACAATCAAAGTGGACAGTTTGATTTCACAGACGTTTGATTTACTTGGAGTTATATTCTGCTGTTTAAGTGTTCCCTTTAATTTTTTTGAGCAGTGTATTACTTCTCTAATCAAATTACCCTTTTAAATTGTACCCATACTCCTCAGAGCGCACTTTTATCATTAAACAAAACATATAAACCTATTGTTATTTACTTATTTTTATATTAAAAAATCTAAGTAGCAGCAAGACGGATATACACTTCAATACCTTCCAAAAGTGAAAAAATATGTTCACGCACGCAATCATTACGAATTAATACATGCAAAAAAGTTTTAGTTTATTTTGATTATTCTGATAAATATTGCATATTGCATACCACTGTTATTAGGCTGCATAGGAGACTGTAGGGGAGAAGGAAACCGGCAAGGTGGGTGTGGGTGGTTGACAGAGCTGAGAATGCGTGCATGTGTGGACGAGCTGAGTGTGTAAGTACTTGTGTATATGTGGCAGAGCAGTGTGTGCACATGTGTGCCTAGCAGAGCCAAGTGTGTGTATGTGTGCATCTGTGGCAATTCTCCAGCAAGTGAAATCAACGGTCTGCACGCTGGGTATTCTGACACTATGGGATATTCACTTTTTGCAGATTGATCGCTTGTAAAGCATAGCATAGAAGGGGCTTTGCTATGCTTTGCAAACTAGAAACGGTAAAGAGAGGGGCGCAATAGCGCAGTTACCAAAATAATTTACTGTAAGGTAAAATTCTCAACTTTACACTTTGTGAGTATGCACCACACATATAGTACGTATGATAGGAGGGATGCAGATGGCACCGGACCCACGAAGGATCTTCAAGAAATACTGGATAGGATATTCAAGATGCTGATAATTCCGTGCTCCTCCAAAATCAGGCAAGGGAATCACAGAGTTCAGAAGAGTTGCATACTTTATTCAGGGCTATAAAATACTCAAGCTACTTACCGGTAGCAGTGTTTTTCAGGAGCCATGACAGCACAGACGAGAGAGGGACAGGAAAACCTACAGACATAAAAGGGCGGTACCTCTCTCCCGCCTCAGTTGGATTACAGAGCATGAGAGGACCACCCCGGTTAGTTAGCACATAAATAATTTATACATTCCACCCATGTGACTAAAGAAAAATTTCTATATATACAAGTGGTGTTAAGCCATATTAGCATAAAGGGAGGAAATATAAGGGTGCTGTCATGGCTCCTGAAAAACACCGCTACCTTTAAGTAGCTTGAATATTTATTCAGTCGCCATGACAGCACAGACGAGAGATTTAAAGAGAAAGAGAATCTTAGGGAGGGACTACTGCTTCCAGCACCCTTCTACCAAACGTGAGATCGGAGGAGCCACCCAGGTCTAGTCTATAATGCTTAAAGAAAGTAGATGGAGATGACCATGTGGCCGCCTTACATATGTCCTCAATCGACACCTCCGACCTCTCCGCCCAGGATGTCGCCAAGGCTCGAGTTGAATGAGCTCTTATACCTTCCGGAACCTCTAGGCCACCTGCTGAATAAGCCAAAGAAATCCCTTCCCTAATCCATCTATCAAAGGTGTTTTTAGACACCCTACATCCTTTTCTGACTCCCTGAAAAGATACGAATAAAGAACTATCCTTTTTCCAAGAGTCTGTTAATGTAATATATCTAAGCAGACATCTTTTAACATCTAATGAATGAAGTTTGAGTTCTTTCTGATTTGAGGGATTAGGGCAAAAGGTGGGGAGATTTATCTCATGCAGTCTGTGGAATTTTGACGATACCTTTGGAAGATAAAGGGGATCAGTCTTTAATACTACTCTATCATCTCTAAACTGAATGTATGGAGGTTGTCTAGAGAGGGCCTGTAGGTCGCTAACTCTCCTTGCTGATGTGAGGGCGACTAAAAGCGCTGTTTTAAAGGACAGGACTTTTATAGGAGCAGAGTCAATCGGTTCAAATGGGGCTTCAGTTAAAGCTGTAAGTACCAAGTTTAAATCCCACGGGGGTAGTTTTTTCCTAACCATGGGTCTCGACCTAGCAGCTGCCTTGATGAATCTAGCGATCCAATAATTGCTAGCTAAATTACGATTTTATAGTGCCCCCAAGGCCGATACATGGACCCTAAGGGTGCTTGTAGCAAGACCCATTTCTAGACCTCTCTGCAGGAACTCCAGAATCTTAGTAATACAGATTTTTTGACCAATCTCTGATCCTGAATTAGTCAAGAATATTTTCCATATTTTAACATAAATATTTGTCGTGGAAGCCTTCCTGCTTTTCTGTAAGGTATTAACCAGTTCTTGCAAAAAACCTTTCTTTTTTAGTAATGCCCCTACAAATTCCACTCCACCAGATGTAAATTGGACACTCGTGGATGGAGGATTGGACCTTGGGAGAGAAGGTCTAAAAGTTCTGGGAGAATCCAAGGCTGAGAAATGGACATCTTCCTCAGCCAAGGAAACCACGGCCTCCTGGGCCAGAATGGTGCTATCAAGATTACTCGAGCTTTGCCCTCCCGTATCTTCCTCAGAACTAATGGGATCAAGTTCAATGGAGGAAACGCATAGGCTAGATTGAAATGCCATGGGATTAAGAGTACGTCCACTGCATACGGGTTTTCTCTGGGGAGCAAAACCGGTGAGTCTTTCTGTTTTCTTTGCTGGCGAAGAGGTCTATCTGGACACCCCCATAGAAGACTGATCTGATTGAAGATGGTCTGATTGAGAACCCAATCCCCTTGTCTGAGCTTTCTGCGACTTTGATAATCGGCCATGAGGTTGTGTTTTCCCTTTATATGAAGAGATGTGAGTGACAGTAGATGAATCTCTGCTATCTGAAAGATACGACCCACCACTTCCATTAAAGGCCTGGACCGAGTTCCCCCCTGATGATTAATGTAAGCTACCGCTACCTGGTTGTCTGAGAATAGTCTGACGTGTCGGCCCTGTAAAGACATAAGGAAATGACTTAGAGCTCGTTCTACCGCTAATATCTCTTTAAGGTTGGAAGAAAAGGTTTGCTCGACATGTGACCAAACCCCCTGGACCCACATATCCCCCATATGTGCCCCCCAGCCCCTGGGACTGGCATCTGTTGTCACCACTCAAGATATATGATTTATCCAGGGAACACCTGTACGCAGGTTTGGTATGTGTAACCACCAACGTAAGGATTGTATAAAAGCCTCAGACAGGGAAATTTATTATCAAGGTGGCCTTCTAACCGACGAGTATTGCACAGTACATCCCACTGCAGGACTCTGGTGTGGTACTGGGCCCAAAGCACAGCTGGGATGCAAGACGTGAGTGAGCCTAACAGTGACATTGCACCTCTTAACGTGACTGACGGATTATTGACTACCTTGAGTGTTTGTCGTCGAATTTTTTCCACCTTTGCGTCTGGCAGACGGCATTCTTGCAACCCCGAGTCTAGGATGAGCCCCAGGAACTCCTGCACCCTTAAAGGCTGTAAACATGATTTTTTGTAATTAATAATCCATTCTAAATTCTGCAAGGTTGAAATTACTTTCACTAGTTGGGTCGAGCAGTGTGAATCTGAGTGTCCTATGGTCAACAGGTAATCCAGATATGGCACCACTAGAATATCCTGTTCATGAAGATGCGTCATGACCTCCACCATTATTATTGTAAAAACACGGGGGGCCACTGCAACTCCAAAGGGGAGCGCCCTGTATTGGAAGTGTTTTATTATCCCCCCCAGTGAAACTGCTACCCTTAAGAACTGTTGGTGGTCTGTATGTGTGGGAACATGATAATAGGCATCTTTAAGATCTAAGACGACCATGAAACACTTGTCAAACAATAGCTTTATTGCTGTTTTTACAGACTCCATTTTGAATGATTGGACCAGTAAGAATTTATTCAAGCCTTTAAGGTTGATAGTACGAAAAGAATTGTCTGGCTTCCTATTCAAAAAGAGGGGGGAATAGAACCCTTTACCTCTTTGTGCTTCCGGAAATTTTATCAATACACCTTTCCGTTGGAGCTCCTGAACCTCAGATTCGAATGCCAGCTGTTCTGTAGGTGAAGAACGGATAGGCGTTAAAAGAAACTTATTCTGAGGAATTTTGTGAAAATCAAATTTCAATCCTGACCTAATAATGCTTAGGACCCATGGACTATTGGAAATCTTTACCCAAGCCGGATAGAAGGCTAAGAGTCTGCCTCCCACCCAGTCCGGCAGTCATTGTGGTTTTTTGTTGTCTCGGAAGGAATTGAACAAAAAGCCTCTACCTCTCTTCTTACTGGAGTCATATCTGGGTCTTTCTCTATTAGATCTTGTACGGTCAAACCATCTTCTGTTAGTACCCCGTCTATAGAAGGGTCTTCCCAGGTAAGGGAATCGCTTTTTACTATCCCCTGCTTTTTCCAGAAGCTCATCCCGAACTGGCCCGAATAAATGCGCCCCTTCACACGGAATGTCGCACAGTTTTGACCTGGCCTGCATATCGCCCGGCCAACATTTCAGCCAAATGGCCCTACGGGCTGAATTAGAAAGGGCCGCAGATCTGGCCGCTAGTTTCACAGAGTCTGCCGATGCATCAGCAAGGTAAGCCGCTACTCCCTGAATCATAGGAAGAGAGGATAAGATCTCATTCCTCGGAGTTTTGTTCCTAAGTTGATCCTCTAAACCAGAGGTCCCCAACCTTTTTTGCACCAGGGACCGGCTTTAAGCAAGACCAGTTTTCCATGGCCCGGTGGGGCAGGGGCGGGGCTTTGGTCATATGGGGGTGGGGTTATGGAGGGATGGAGCTTAGTGCATACTTATCATATAATTATGACATTTATAATGAGAATGTGATTCAACTTACCATAGGTTCAGAATGAGTGGGAGCACCATGCTTGTTTCCCTGGTGCTTTGCACCATTATTGCCCCATAGCTGTGCCATATAGTGCTCTGCACCATTATTGCCCCATAGCTGTGCCATACAGTGCTCTGCACCGTTTATTATTGCCCCATAGCTGTGCCATACAGTGCTCTGCACCGTTCATAATTGCCCCATAGCTGTGCCATATAGTGCTCTGCACCGTTCATAATTGCCCCATAGCTGTGCCATATAGTGCTCTGCACCGTTCATAATTGCCCCATAGCTGTGCCATATAGTGCTCTGCACCATTGCCCCATAGCTGTGCCATACAGTGCTCTGCACCATTATTGCCCCATAGCTGTGCCATATAGTGCTCTGCACCATTATTGCCCCATAGCTGTGCCATATAGTGCTCTGCACCATTATTGCCCCATAGCTGTGCCATATAGTGCTCTGCACCATTATTGCCCCATAGCTGTGCCATATAGTGCTCTGCACCATTGCCCCATAGCTGTGCCATATAGTGCTCTGCACCATTATTGCCCCATAGCTGTGCCATACAGTGCTCTGCACCATTATTGCCCCATAGCTGTGTCATATAGTGCTCTGCACCATTATTGCCCCATAGCTGTGCCATATAGTGCTCTGCACCGTTGCCCCATAGCTGTGCCATACAGTGCTCTGCACCATTGCCCCATAGCTGTGCCATATAGTGCTCTGCACCATTATTGCCCCATAGCTGTGCCATATAGTGCTCTGCACCGTCCATTATTGCCCCATAGCTGTGCTGCTGCTGCTGCAATAAAAATAATAAAACACATACTCACCTGTCTTGCTTGCAGCTCCTCGGCGCCATCTTCCCGGCGTCTCTCTGCACTGACTGATCAGGCAGAGGGCGGCGCGCACACTATATGCGTCATCGCGCCCTCTGCCTGCAGTCAGTGCGGAGAGACGCCGGGAAGATGGAGACAGCGCCCGGCGTGTGGAACGAGGACAGGTAAATATGCGATACTTACCTGCTCCCGGCGTCCCGCTCCTTCCCCCGGACAGCTGGTCTTCGGTGCCGCAGCCTCTTCCTCTGTCAGCGGTCACCGGCACCGCTGATTAGAGAAATGAATTATGCGGCTCCGCCCCTATGGGAGGTGGAGCCGCCTATTCATTTCTCTAATGAGCGGTCCCACGTGACCGCTGAACAGGGGCGCCGCGAACCGGCTGAAAAACCCCAACGGCCCGGTCCTGGTCCGCGGACCGGCGGTTGGGGACCTCTGCTCTAAACTGTCCAGCCATACCATCATAGAACGTGCTGTATAGGTTGCTGCAATTGACGGCCTGAGAGCCCCCGCTGATGTTTCCCAAGCTCCCTTAAGAAACACATCGGCTCTCCTGTCCAGCGGGTCCTTTAAAGTTCCCAAATCCTCAAATGGTAGCGAGGATTTCTTGGAAGCCTTAGGCACCGCAGCATCAAGTTTTGGGGCTTTATCCCATGCTTTAGATGCCGCCTCCTCAAAGGGATATTTTCTCTTAAATGATGGTGGAAGAGAACCTTTCCTCTCAGGTTTCTTCCATTCTCGTGTAATAAGGGAGCTCACTTTGTCCACCACCGGAAAACATCTACGAGCTTTCCGGTCTAGTCCCTTAAACATGACATCCTGCATAGATTTCTCTGATTGGGTTTCTTCAATCCCCATGGTATTATTTACTGCTTTGACCAGCCGGTCTATCTGGTCAAAAGAAAAACATGAATGACCGGCTTCAGTCTCTGAAGATGATGATGATGATGATGAATGAGAAGAAACTGATCTTAGCTCTCCTGAGTCACTGTCCTCAACTGAAATCGGGGATCTAGGCTCTCTTCCACTACTTTCTCTATCCTGAGATAGGGATTTAACTGAACCCCTGACCTCTTGTCTGATCATGTGCCTTAGGCTGGTAGCGAAGTCTGGTGTCTCCTCCGCTATTAAACATTGAATACATGGTCCACATACTGTAGCTTCTTTATGTGGTCATCCGGGAGAGGAACTCCACATTCTGCACATTGTCTATGCTTAGATTTAGTGGACCATTTTTTCCCGATAGACATGGAGAGAGGGAAAATAAGGGGAGACACACATCACTAAGTGAACTTTCTCGGCGATCACTTACCCCTACATAGAAACTGAGTGGTACCGCAGAATGCGGGGGGTCCCTCTCAGCCGGTGTATCATCATTACGGCTTGAGATTTTTTCGGCTTTAGATCTTTGACCCGATCTGTCTCCTGCAGGCCGACTACTGCCACTAGATCGCCGCTGGGTACTCATTACTTGGGGCTTCTCCAAGAGCTGGTCCTGCTGCTCTGGCTGCAATGGTTCCTGCTCCTGTGACTCCATTATGGATAGGAAGCATGTGGCCGCTGATTAGGATTCCTTAAAAAGCCGGCTTCCCCTCAGGTACCTCCCCCGGCTGGGGTCAGCATGTTTAATCCAATTTAATTGTCTGGTACACCTGCCATTGGGAGTCCTCTTCCCCACGAGACCCGCCCCCTAATTAGGCCACCGTCCCCCGACTGCTGCATTACCTGCCTCCTGTACCTCGATCGCGTCAGCGTCATCTTCGCCCGTTACGCCGTTTCCTCCCACCATGAGACCGCCCCCTCTGGTCATCTGTGGCGTCCCGCAGAGACCTCTCCTGCTCACCGCCGCGGCCCGTACCGCGCATGTCTTACGCGTCATCAAGCCACGCCACCCGCCGCGTCATGAGGGGCCGCCCCTTCCGGCGCGTCACTTCCCCCGCCCGAACCACCGGTTTGCGTAACACGCCGGCCAGTGCCGCCATACACACCCCGCCGGCATGCGCTCGATACGCGCGACACGCTGGCCTGCGTCTGACACGTGCCCCACGCCGGCATGCGCCCGACACGCCGGCCTGCGACTCTCCGGCATGCGCGACACGCCGGCATGTGTGACACAAGCGATACGCCGGACATCGCCCAGAAGCCAGTCCGCACGGTCCCAGAGATCAGGGCCTCCCACGGCCATACATACCTGTACCGGAAATGGGACGCCCAAGTCAGCACTCCCCCTGAAGGTTGCTTTCTCCTGCTGCTGGCTACCCCCACAGCCCTCTGTGGTGTGGCACCTCCAGCACACCGGACCTGACTGAGGAAGGGGCCTTCCCGCTTCCTGAACCGGCCTGCCGAGCCTGGGTACCTCTTCTGTCTTCACCTTCTTCTTAAGGTAAGTCTGCAGGGTCCCCTGTCAGTGACAGGAAACCAACTGAGGCAGGAGAGAGGTACCGCCCTTTTATGTCTGTATGTTTTCCTGTCCCTGAAGGGCAGATCCCCTCTCTCATCTGTGCTGTCAAGGCGACTGAATAAACTACGTGTTTTGTGAATGTCCAAGCCAAGCTATATACCTGAGGAAGTGGACAGGACTTCCACAAAATACAGTTTTATAGCCCCGAATAAAGTATGCAACTCTTCTGAACTCTGTGATTCCCTTGCCTGATTTTGGAGGAGCCCGGAATTGTCGGCATCTTGAATATCCTATCCAGAAATGCTTTGCAAACTGTCAGCGCTACACTGAAACTTACTACGCCATGTTCTGAGAATGTTGTAGCAAGTTTGCTAGCTCTGGTGACCCGACAACATCGGGTCCCCATACCAACGATAGTCCGCTCGCAATGACGTCCTGTATTGAGTGCCTGGTGTCAGCTGTCATAAATCATCTGACACCTGGTAGCGATGGTGCACGCGCACAGCCTGCCCCGAAGCACAAACATGTTCCTCATCATAGAGACAGACTGTTTGTGCTTCGGGGAGACCTGTGAGCAGGTCTTTCTTGGTTTCTTTGGCTTACAGCAGGAAGATAAGACTGCCTACAGTCCCGCACCAGAGCACAAGTGTTATGGACTGAACCTCGGTTGGAGTAGTGGTATTGCAACCACTAGGGGCAGCGTCGGCAGGTAGTGTATTCAAGAATAGCCAAGGTACACAGGAGCAGCAATGCAATCTTAGAATGGAGGAGCAGATGAAAGGAAGCTTGACTAGAGTCTGGTAGCTCAATCTCACAAGAAACGGAGTGCTATGCCAGGTTTAAAAAGGGTGTTCAATCAGGGTGGAGCCAATCAGGAACTCGGAGTGGAGACAATTTGGAACTAAGGGTGGAGACAATCAGAAACAACATAGGTTCAAGTATCTGGGTTAGCATGGAACTGTCCAACAAGATGAATTGCTCAGAGGGAAGAGCTGCCACCTGGTACACAAGAGCTGCTGGTTTGAGTCCTGACAACGAGCAGCTCATTAACTGACAACTTCTAACACTGATTACACAAGAACCACAAGATGGGTTTTTTCACCCCCAGGCAGTAGCGTAGCTACCAGTGGGGCATAGGGTGCGGTCGCCCTGGGCCGCTTGCTCTGAGGGGCTCCCCAGAACTACTGCAACTCTTAACTATGTTGGCATGCATAGCACGCCGATGTAGTTAAGCTTAACTATACAGTAGTGCAGGAAGACATGATATTCATGCACTACCACTGTCTGTTCTATAGCCCGGGGGCGTAGGAGTATATGCCCCCGGAACTTTGGATGCCGGCACTGCACCTGTATGCTGACTCTGGCAATCTGCAGACACGACCACATTGCATGCGGTGTCTGCAGGAGAGATGTCACAACGCAGGGCACTTGCTTCTTCCCGCCGGAGAGGAGCAAGACAGCGGACATGATGGTACTGTAACTAGGAGCTCAGGCTGCTGCCTGCACCCAGGGCTGGAGGTGTCTGTGCAGTGAGGAGGGGATAGGACGCTGCTTCCCACTTGGCAAGTCCTGGATGGTTCATTTTCTTGTGTCTGCGGTCAAGCAATCTGAGGCACAGTGAGATTCATAACGGTGCTTGAACTTTTAAACAGATCAGTGACTCTATTCAAATCCTTCGAGCATCACTTGATCTGTAAAAGACTTCAAAGCAGCTGCCATAAATCTCATGGTGCCTCAGATAGAGGGACTCACATAAGTAGTCAGTATCATGCACAGCACTGACAGACGTCACCCCGCTGAAGGACAGCACAGATTACAATATGTCACTTTACCTCTTCATATATATATATATATATATATACATACATATATATATATAATATATACATATATATATATATATATTGTGCATATATGTATATATATATATATATATATATATATATATATATACGGTATATATATATATATGTATATATATATATATATATATATATATATATATATATATATATATATATATATATATATATATATATATATATATGTATGTATATATATATATATATATATATATATATATATATATATATATATATATATATATATATATATATACACACCATATATACTCGAGTATAAGCCGACTCCCCAAATTTTGCCACAAAAAACTTGCAAAACTTAATGACTCGAGTATAAGCCTAGGGTGGAAAATGCAGCAGCTACTGGTAAATTTCAAAAATAAAAATAGGTACCAATAAAAGTAAAATTAATTGAGACATCAGTAGGTTAAGTGTTTTTGAATATCCATATTGAATCAGGAGCCCCATATAATGCTCCATACAGTTCATGATGGCCCCATAAGATGCTCCATACAAAATACGCCCCAAATAATGCTCCATACACTTTATGATGGGCTCCATAAGATGCTCCATATTAAAATATGCCCCATATAATGCTGCACAAATGTTGATTATGACCCCATAAGGTGCTCCATAGACACATTTGCCCTGTATAATGCTCCACAAATGTGGATTATGGCCCCATAAGATGCTCCATACAGACATTTGCCCCATATAATGCTGCACATGGCCCCATACAGATATTTGCCCCCATATAATGCTGCACGAGGCCCATAAGATGTTCCATATAGATATTTGCCCCATATGCTGTTGCTGCAATTTAAAAAAATTACATACTCACCTCTCAGGACCCCGGTACTTGCTATACTCACCTTTCCCATTCCACCGTCGGCGCCGCTGTGTCTTCCCTGTCCTGTCCACTGACGTTCAGGCAGAGGGCGGTGCGCACTAATCGCGTCATCGCGCCCTCTGACCTGAGCGTCAGTGCAGAGGACGCAGAAGACACAGCAGTGCCGACGGTGGAACGGGGAGCAGGTGAATATAGCGCACTGAGTTAAACTCACCTGCTCCTGGCGAAGTCCCTGCACGTCTGTTGCCCGGTACCGACAGCTTCTTCCTGTAGTGAGCGGTCACATGGTACTGCTCATTACAGTAATGAATATGCAGCTCCACCCCTATGGGAGTGGAGTCGGGTCCATATTCATTACTGTACTGAGCGGGTCGATATTCATTACTGTACTGAGCGGTACCATGTGACCGCTCACTACAGGGAGAAGCTGCCGGGGAACCAGGGACGTGCAGGGACCGTGTCAGGAGCAGGTGAGTATTATTACACAGCTCCGCTCCCCCTCCCGACCCCTGGGTATGACTCGAGTATAAGCTGAGAGGGTTACTTTGTCAATGGACAAAATTAAAAAAATAGTGTTTTAATAGCCCATTGGGGCTCAGCGACATTTCGGTTCTACTGAGAACCTTATTCTAGGAGAACCAAAACGTTATTTTTCCGTTTTACCTCAATGGCGTGCTGCCTTCATTTTTTTGCTACTATATTGAAGATCGGTAAATGCCTGAAAGGTTTGGCAGCCGTATATTATATACTGTTTGCTAGTGCTGCTTTCAAATCTCTTCTTTACTTCTTTATACTTCTTACTTCTCTATTCAGGGCTGAGTTGTAATCAGGGTTACCGATTAGGTGCCCACTCAGATTTTTCATGCCACCTGAGGTGAACCCCTAGCTACGCCTCTGACCCAGGTATCATTTTAATCAGTATAACAGTGGCAACATGACAATTTCTGTAGTATACTTAGCAAAATCCTGCTAGCAGGTTCGCTTTATTAAAGGTGTTTTCCTACAAACAAATGTTAATTTTAATCAACAGATCTTGGAATAATAATAACTTCTAAATCTAAATCATAAATGAGCACCTGCTGTGTACTGTGTTACGACTGTGTCTGACCGTGCAGGGACATGGTCTGATCGTACCACAGCTCCTAGGCCGGAAGGGTGGGGGAGAAAAAAGTTACAGCTGGCGATCGCAAATGATTCATTCTTTCAAGTGAAACATTGTTTAAAATCATGCAGTGAAATGTTTTACCTCCAAGAAGAATTGACTGTGATCCTACTCTCTAATTTATTATTTATTTATTATGCTTTGCTTATATAGCGCTATCATATTCTGCAGCACTTTATACACATTATCATCACTGTCCCCATTGGAGCTCACAATCTAAATTCCCAATCAGTATGTCTTTGGAGTGTGGAGGAAACCCGGAGTACCTAGAGGAAACCCACACAAATACAGGGTGGGACTATACAAACTTCTTGCAGATGTTGTCCTTGGTGGGACTTGAACCCAGGACCCCAGTGCTGGAAGGCTAGCCACTGAGCCTGTAATGACTGAATACTCATTTTCTTTCTCCCCTGCCAGGAGCTGTTGATCAGACCATGTTCCTACACGGTCAGACACAGTACACAGCATGGGCACATTTATAAGATTATCTTAGCACAGGTACCTTTAAAGGCCCCGTCTCACATAGCGATTACCAACGATCACGACCAGCGATACGACCTGGCCGTGATCGTTGGTAAGTCGTTGTGTGGTCGCTGGGGAGCTGTCACACAGACAGCTCTCTCCAGCGACCAACGATCAGGGGAACGACTTCGGCATCGTTGAAACTGTCTTCAACGATGCCGAAGTCCCCCTGCAGCACCTGGGTAACCAGGGTAAACATCGGGTTACTAAGCGCAGGGCCGCGCTTAGTAACCCGATGTTTACCCTGGTTACCAAAAAAACCAAACAGTACATACTCGCCTTTCGGTGTCCCTTGCCGTCTGCTTCCTGCTCTGACTGAGCAGCCGTACAGTGAGAGCAGAGCGCAGCGGTGACGTCACTGCTGTGCTGCGCTCTCACTGTACGGCGGCACTCAAGAGCAGGAAGCAGACGGCAAGGGACCTGACGGACACCGAAAGGCGAGTATGTACTGTTTGTTTTTTTTGGTAACCAGGGTAAACATCGGGTTACTAAGCGCGGCCCTGCGCTTAGTAACCCGATGTTTACCCTGGTTACCAGTGAAGACATCGCTGGATCGGTGTCACACACACCGATTCAGCGATGTCAGCGGGACCTCAACGACCAAAAAAAGGTCCAGGCCATTCCGACACGACCAGCGATCTCGCAGCAGGGGCCTGATCGCTGGTACGTGTCACACATAGCGAGATCGCTACTGAGGTCGCTGTTGCGTCACAAAACTAGTGACTCAGCAGCGATCTCGCTAGCGATCTCGCTATGTGAGACGGGGCCTTTATTTAAATACATGCAATTGTAGAAGTTATTATTATTTCAAGATCTGTTGATTAAAATTAACATCTTAATTTGTGGGAAAACCCCTTTAAAGCGAACCTGCTAGCAGGATTTTGCTACGTATACTACAGAAATTGTCATGTTGCCACTGTTATACTGATTAAAATGTTACCTGGGGTCAGAGGCGTAGCTAGGGGTTCACCTCAGGTGAAAAATCTGAGTGGGCCCCTAACCAGTAACCCTGATTACAACTCAGGTGGCGCACTGTAGTCATGGGTATAGGAGAACCTCAACAGATTACTGCGCTGTAACTGAAAAAAATCTCTATACAAAGGCCAATACTGAAATTCATGCTATATGGTGACATATAGTGATAGATGCCAGTCCTGCAGAATACACAAACGCTTACAATACAGTTACAGATAATAACTTACAGGTAACGTTCTTTCTGTTAGTCGTCACTTTTATAGCACACTCAGACCAACATGACAACGGCTGAAGATAGGTCTACAGTTGGAGGACCGGTCACATGGTCTTGGATCTTATATCAGAGCCATTTCTTGATCCACCGGTCTATTTGGACTTTAACAACAGCTGAAGATAGCTCTACAGTTTGGAAGACCGGCTACATGGTCTTGGATGTTCTTTTGTTGATTTTTGGACTAAGATATGACTCATGCTATTAATCACCTAGTTAGCCCATTCACTATTCTAATATCTTTTTCCTCAAGATCATCTTTAGAGTTACATAATTGTTTGTTCTATTTCCATGGTTTGTCCCCTCTTTTTGGCCTCTTGTAAGGATGTAGGTATCTCCCAATTCTTATACACCTTTGGGACAGCTTCAAATTGTAAGTAAACCTATACTTTACATCTGGTTGGTTTTTCAAACCTGGCCTTTTATGGGCCTCTGGGCCTATTCATATGGTTGTGGGAATAATCTTGAGACCATGGACATGTTCCTAGAACACTACGGTCGGTCTCATTAGTATTATTATTATTGGTTAATTTTCCTCTCCATAGTTGATTATATTTTATTTTTACTTTTTTTTTCACTTTTTATTTTTTTATATCTTTTCAGTTTTATTTTCATTTCTATTTCCATGGTTGGTTTTTCATTATTCATTATATATATATTTTCAGTTTACATATTTGCATTATTGGGCTCTTCCTGTTGCTGACTGTTGCTATAACTTATACATTCATGCTTCTGTGGCATACACTTGAACATGTCCTCCCATTCTATTGGGATCTTTCACTCATTATTCTATACAATTTTAGGGGTTTTCCCTTAATTCTCTCTTCTTGTCCCATACATATTTCATATAATCATTGTGACCGTGGCTTGACTATACCTCGGATATATCTTTTTTTCTTGCTGCACAGGACTCCCTGTAGTTGCGCATGCGCTCTTATTTACCTTTTCAGCCCGCACTTCCTGAGTTTGCGCAGGTCTGGCTTAACCACATCTCATTGCTTCCCCTGACAAAACCGTCCCCCCCCCCCCCCCCCCGATATCTTTCTCAGTCTGGACGGGTCACAGGTTGCATCTATTTGGTATTTGTCCTTTTGGGCTTATTTTCTGAGGCCCCTTCCAGGAACCAATACAGCACTCACAGCACAGCCTTCTCTGCTCATAGTGGACTACTGTGGGGTCATGGTATGTAGTGTGGGATTCTAGGTCCACAAGGTCTCTGGTTGGTCTGGGGCTGTCCTATTGACACTCCACCGCCTTGAGCTTAGTACATATATGCTGTATGTTAAAAAGCCATGACATTTATGAGTGTTTAGGGTTCATTGAACGGATTATTGGCGTTATTGTGCTGCAATATTAATTTATGGTGTTTTTGCTATTGAGGGGATATGTTAACCCCTGATTGATGTATTTTGCCCACCTTATTGGGGTTATTCAGCATATAGGGGCGCCCATGTATGTTTTTACTTGTGTTTTAATTAATACGTGTGTTAATAAAGTTTTTTCAACTTTATGATTACAGTGGTTGTGCATATCATACAGTGGTCTTTTCTATTTTTCCTGTTGTCATTGGTTTACCACTGTCATTGCACCCGTTATTTATATTTGTATAGTAGTGCGCCTCATGCATGGTAGTTTACAAACTAACTGAATCTGTCGGGACCTTAGATTTGTTTGTAATTTGACTTAAAGTTGATTCACAGTGGATTGATTCAGTCATCTCTAATAGTAAAAAAAAAGTATACTGCAAGTTTAACATTTCTTTGCAGTGTCCTTAAATAAATAAAGTTTGCTGCGCTTTGCTGTTCAGTAATACAAATGGTATACAGATTCATGCTTGACAGACAGAGGCTGAGAGAACACACTTTGGCCCCAAATTGGTGAATGGGGTACAATGGGAATGTTACACTATAGGTTGGGAAAAGTTTCTGACAGATTATAGCATACAGTGCCTACAAGTAGTATTCAACCCCCTGCAGATTTAGCAGGTTTAATAAGATGCAAATAAGTTAGAGCCTTCAAACTTCAAACAAGAGCAGGATTTATTAACAGATGCATAAATCTTACAAACCAAAAAGTTTTGTTGCTCAGTTAAATTTTTATAAATTTTAAACATAAAAGTGTGGGTCAATTATTATTCAACCCCTAGGTTTAATATTTTGTGGAATAACCTTTGTTTGCAATTACAGCTAATAATCGTCTTTTATAAGACCTGATCAGGCCGGCACAGGTTTCTGGAGTTATCTTGGCCCACTCCTCCATGCAGATCTTCTCCAAGTTATCTAGGTTCTTTGGGTGTCTCATGTGGACTTTAATCTTGAGCTCCTTCCACAAGTTTTCAATTGGGTTAAGGTCAGGAGACTGACTAGGCCACTGCAACACCTTGATTTTTTGCCTCTTGAACCAGGCCTTGGTTTTCTTGGCTGTGTGCTTTGGGTCGTTGTCTTGTTGGAAGATGAAATGACGACCCATCTTAAGATCCTTGATGGAGGAGCGGAGGTTCTTGGCCAAAATCTCCAGGTAGGCCGTGCTATCCATCTTCCCATGGATGCGGACCAGATGGCCAGGCCCCTTGGCTGAGAAACAGCCCCACAGCATGATGCTGCCACCACCATGCTTGACTGTAGGGATGGTATTCTTGGGGTCGTATGCAGTGCCATCCAGTCTCCAAACGTCACTTGTGTGGTTGGCACCAAAGATCTCGATCTTGGTCTCATCAGACCAGAGAACCTTGAACCAGTCAGTCTCAGAGTCCTCCAAGTGATAATGAGCAAACTGTAGACGAGCCTTGACATGACGCTTTGAAAGTAAAGGTACCTTACGGGCTCGTCTGGAACGGAGACCATTGCGGTGGAGTACGTTACTTATGGTATTGACTGAAACCAATGTCCCCACTGCCATGAGATCTTCCCGGAGCTCCTTCCTTGTTGTCCTTGGGTTAGCCTTGACTCTTCGGACAAGCCTGGCCTCGGCACGGGAGGAAACTTTCAAAGGCTGTCCAGGCCGTGGAAGGCTAACAGTAGTTCCATAAGCCTTCCACTTCCGGATGATGCTCCCAACAGTGGAGACAGGTAGGCCTAACTCCTTGGAAAGGGTTTTGTACCCCTTGCCAGCCTTGTGACCCTCCACGATCTTGTCTCTGATGGCCTTGGAATGCTCCTTTGTCTTTCCCATGTTGACCATGTATGAGTGCTGTTCACAAGTTTGGGGAGGGTCTTAAATAGTCAGAAAAGGCTGGAAAAAAAGATAATTAATCCAAACATGTGAAGCTCATTGTTCTTTGTACCTGAACTACTTCTTAATACTTTAGGGGAACCAAACAGAATTCTGGTGGGTTGAGGGGTTGAATAATAAATGACCCTCTGAAAAGACTTTTCACAATTTAAAAAAAAAATAAACAAAGAAATAACATTCTTTTTTGCTGCAGTGCATTTCACACTTCCAGGCTGATCTACAGTCCAAATGTCACAATGCCAAGTTAATTCCAAATGTGTAAACCTGCTAAATCTGCAGGGGGTTGAATACTACTTGTAGGCACTGTAAGTACACAGACACAGTGCCTCATACTGTTCCTCCAGTGACTGGAATCTTAGTCCACTATTAGGGGTGCACTGACATGCTTAGCAGTTTATCTGCTTCATCTCTGCACATGCAGAGTAGTGATTTGATATGAAGCGGTTAATACTATGAGGTCATGAAAAAAAAAACTACTACATATTTAGTAGCTGTAACATGAGGGGAAAGGAGAAAAAGCGATATAGGTAGATATACATCTTCAGTACAAATATGAGGAAGATGGTGGATAGATGTGATGCGGAACTGTAGACAGATAAATAGAAAGATAAGAACATTAAAAAAAAGCAACACTACAATCCGTGTAATCATGCAATGGGACCATGGCCTTACATGATTCCAGCAACAACCTTTTCATGTATGCTGCTCAATAAAACACAAAAACAACTTTGTTGCTAGTCTGGAATTGAAATGCAATGAACTTGGTTCTGCCGGCATTGTGACACCTGCTAAAGCCATTCTTATGCCGTGTGTATTGTGTACACATCAAATATGAATAGGAGTTAGAAGCATCTGACTGCAATGGACTCCTGGACCATTTTATGCTATTTCTGGTCACACAGGACAAGCTGCCAACTCAAAACGAGACTAAAATTGCAGATGATTGAACAAAGAGGGTCAAATTGGTAAAATTCCCAATTCATGAGATAACCCCTTTAGGTTAGAAAGTTCTTTTGTAGATTTCTTCATTTTAATTAATAATATAGTTCAGCATTTTGCACAGACAAAAACTGCTCTTTGCTTTGAATTTACCATTTCTTTATACAAATTGGACACTAACCACCAAGTGAGATGTATCTTCTGTCTTCATATGCCTTAATTTATGATAGCACGGAAATAAGTTTGCCCCAAGTGAGGTTCAAAAACACATCTAATCTGGAGTTCGATCGGTTTTGCAAGTCACAGAAGTGTATTGTTAGGCTATGCTACTTAACAGTACTTTCCTCAGTGTTTGGAATCAGTATTTGTGAGGAAAAACCAGGAATGGTGCCTACAGACAGACAAATGGCATAATGAAAATAGCTGATCTCACAAAATACAAGATTTGTGAAAGTTGCCTTAAAATATTTAATTACCATCATCTTCAGATGCATCTTCGGGATTACTTTCGCTGTCAGCGTCATATCCTTCTTCCTCTCCAAAACTGCGAAACTTGCAACTGTGGCTTTCCTCCGGCTCTTGAGAAATGTTTCCATGCTGTAAAGTCAACTCTTCAGTCTTCTGTACCTACCAGAAGTAAGCCACATTAAAATGAACCTCTATGGCATGGTGTATATTTGCTCATAGCTGTGCCAGCTCTAGTGTACTCCTCTACAACAGCTGCCTATGGGACCACCATTGAGAAACACAAGCGTCTAGTTAGTAGGTAAAATCTTGTTAATTAAATGTTATTGTCGATGTATTATCCTGAATTTAACATGTGAATGGTTTGTATATAAAAAAAAACCAACACACAAATCATATATGGTTTCATATTTCAAATGAAAAAGTACAATAAAAAATACATTCAGTGTGATCATTTTATTATTATTTTAATAGATGACTGGTTGAGACAACACAAGTCAGTTTGAAAGATACCCAGAAAACAAGCAGCCCATAGCAGATCCAAGATTAACTGTTAATGTTGGAAGCAGAAGCCTCTTGTTTTCATCTCTAAGGAACAAAATGGTTAAAATCTAAATTAAAAAGCTGTAATTTTTAGAAGTTCTAGGGTCTAGGCTATAGAGAAAAGTCTCTAACAGGGGACCTTGCTCTCTTAAACATATATGACTAGTAGGTGCATAAACTACACAAAAGGTAGTTAAGGTGTTGATGCTAAGGCTACTTTCACACTTGCGTCGCTTGGCCTCCGTCGCAATGCGTCGTTTTGGGAAAAAAAAGGCATCCTGCAAATGTGCCCGCAGGATGCAGACAACTCACAGAGACCAAAAACAGTTTGTGATACTAGTGCAACTGATGGGTAATCCGGGAGGTAGCAAGTAGAGATTTAACCCCTTAGTGACAGGGCCAATTTTATCAAATCTGACCAGTGTCACTTTATGCGGTAATAACTCTAGAATGCTTCAACAGTTCTCATTGAGATTGTTGATTGTTTTTTTCGCAACACATTGAACTTTCTGTTAATGGTAACTTTGTCAATATTTTCTGCTTTTATTTATAAAAACATCAGAAATTTGTCAAAAAAAATCCCTAGAGAGAAAATATATAGTATAGCATTATGTATATGCACTTGTATACATATACACAGTACTGTGAAAAAGTTTTCGAAGGTGTAAAATAGGGCAGCACGGTGGCTCAGTGGTTAGCACTGTGGCTTTGCAGGGCTGGGGTCCTGGGTTCAAATCCCACCAAGATATGCAAGGAGTTTGTATGTTTTCCCTGTGTTTGTGTGGGTTTCCCCCAGGTTCTAGGGTTTCCTCCCACACTCCAAAGACCTAATGATAGGGAATCTAGATTGTGAGCCCTAATGTGGCCAGTGGCCAGTAAAACAAAATAAAAAATAAAATAAATGCTTCAAAGTAAGAATGCGTAAAAAAGAATAAATATGAATTTTTTGCTTTTTTTGTTCAACAGAACAAATGAATGAACAAAAGTGAAAATATATCAATATTTAGAGTGACCGCTAGTGATGAGCGAGTGTACTCGTTGCTCGGGTTTTCCCAAGCACGCTCGGGTGGTCTCCGAGTATTTGTTAGTGTTCGGAGATTTAGTTTTCATCACTTCAGCTGAATGATTTACAGCTACTAGCCAGCCTGAGTACATGTGGGTGTTGCCTGGTTGCTAGGTTATTCCCACATGTAATCAAACTGTCTAACAGTGGCAAATCATTCAGCTGCTGAGAGGAAAACTAAATCTCCAAGCAGTCATAAATACTCGGAGAATACCCGAGCAATGAGTACATTCGCTCATCAATAGTGACCGCCCTTTGCCTTCAAAACAGCATCAATCTTCTAAATACACTTGCACAGCTTTTAACCCCTTACTGACATCAGACGTATTAGTACAATGTCAGTATTCCCCGCTTTGATGTGGGCTCCAGCGGTGAGCCCACATCAAAGCCGGGACATGTCAGCTGTTTTGAACAGCTGATATGTGCCCGTAATAGGCGCGAGTGGATCGCGATTAACTAGTTAAATGTCACTGTCAAACTCTGACAGCGGCATTTACCAAGCGCTTCCGGCTATTTGTCCGGAAATACGTACACCGGTGATCTGTGGTCGGCACTCATAGCAAGTCTGTAATTCTAGTACATAGAGGCAATCTGAGCATCACCTCTATGTAGAAGGGCCGATTGAGCTATGGCAGCTTCTGGCCTCCCATGTAGGCTATTGAAGCATGCCAAAAGTTAAGGAAAAATGTTTTTTAAAATATATATAAAAAAAAAAAAACATAAAAATTCAAATCACCCCCCTTTCGCCCCATTCAAAATAAAACCTGCACATATTTGGTATCACCGCGTTCAAAGTCGACCGATCTATCAATAAAAAAAAGGATTAACCTGATCACTAAACGGCGTAGCGAGAAAAAAAATCGAAATGCAAGAATTACGTTTTTTGGTCGCCGCGACATTGCATAAAAATGCAATAATGGGCGATCAAAAGATCGTATCTGCACAAAAGTGGTATCATAAACATCAGCTTGGTGCACAAAAAATAAGCCCTCACCCAACCAGAGATCACGAAAAATGGGGACACTACAAGTCTCAGAAAATGGCGCAATTTTTTTTTAGCAAATTTTTGAATTTTTTTTCACTACTTAGATAAAAAAAAGAACCTAGACATGTTTGATGTCTATAAACTTGATACGAACTGGAGAATCATAATGGCAGGTCAGTTTTAGCATTTAGTGAACCTAGCAAAAAAAGCCAAACAAAAACAAGTGTGGGATTGAACTTTTTTTGCAATTTCACTGAACTTGGAATTTTTTTTCCTTTTTCGAGTACATGACATGGTAAAACCAATGGTGTCATTTAAAAGTACAACTTGTCCCGCAAAAAATAAGCCCTCACATGGCCATATTGATGAAAAAATAAAAAAGTTATGGCTCTGGGAAGTACGGGAGCGAAAAACAAAAACACAAAACTGAAAAATGCTCAGGTCATGAAGGGGTTAAACTAAATCCGCAGGGAGGTTGTTCCAAACATCTTGAAAAACTGTGCCAACTATGTGTATATAGGCTTGTGTAAATCCTTCGAACTCTTCGTGTAATTGCAGATTGACCCAATGATGCTGAGATCAGGGCTCTGTGAGGTACATATCATCACTTCAAGGACCCCTTGTTCTTCAGTACACTGAAGATAGTTATTACCTCCTTCAAGATCCACTATGGATATATACATCATGGAGCATGTCATGGACACTAGAGCAGTCTTCAAAACAGAACCGCTCCACAAAGGGCTGTTAACCTTTTAAATGCCCCTTCAATCACAGTCCGTGGCATTTAAGCTCCGTAGTTTGATGCAGATGTTAGTTCAGGCGCCCATTGTTCCCCTGTGACGCAATCAAAGGGAACCGATGGGTTTGCTATGACAGCCAGAGGCTGCTGAAGGCCCCCATGCCTGTCATGTGATGTCTTTTGTGAAGTTCAGTCTGTGGTTTAGTGTCATTGGAGAGTGTCATTCTTACAATAAACATCTGTATCTAGTACTGTAGTATTGCTGTATACAGTAGAAGTTATCACACAGGTTCATGTCCCCTAGGGACTAACAAAGTATAAAATAGAAAAAATGTGAAATTTCAAATCACCACCTTTTACGCAGTTAACAGTAAAGAAATGTTAATAGACGGTACATATCTGGCACAACCATGTCAAGGAAAACCTGATTAACATTAAATTTAGCTACTCAGTAAATGCTGTAAAAACGCAAAAAAAATCAAAAACACACCAAAGTTGCATTTTTTCAATGCAAAGAAAATGTAATAAGGACCAATCAAAACTTAGCATGCCTCCCAAAATTGATAGTAAAAAGTTACAGATCTTGGAAAATGGCAACACACACTATTCTTTTCTCCAGGCCATTTGTACTGAACATATAACACCTTAAAAAAAAACACAATGGCAGAGTTGCATTTGTTTCATAATTTCACCGCACTTCTATTTTTGATGTTTTCCTTTAGGTTGTGTGCTTACAATGAATTTTTCATGGTGCGAATTTTTGTTGCATCCAAAACACAGCTTCAACAAACTGTGCCTGTGGAGGAATTCACTGTACGGGTATCATACTGTCATGCTGTGATGGGGGGACCACTTTTGTTTGCATCATAAACTTACTTAAACTACATGAAAGGCATATGTTAGTGTGTGGAAACCCTAAGCTGCTTCAGTAGGAGAACAATTACTCAGTAAAGGCTGCAAAGTTGCAATATATGCATCTCTGTGGGGGGGGGGGGGGGGGGGGGAGTAGAAATAATGGGGATCGGTAGCAGAAGTTCCATGTACACACCCTGCTGCTTATTTTAATGGGTTAAACAACGTCACAGTTTTATAGATTGATCCGTTCAGGATACAGAAATACCAAATATGTGCACATGACTGCAGTAGTCTCATCTTTGGCTCGAGTCCCCGGACAGATCTTTAACTACCGTATATTTCCTTTGAAACACCAGAGCATTTCAGAGAAAAATTAATCTGGCTGCAATGGTGGTTTGGGCAACGTTAATCAGCTGACAGTTTTGATTGAATAGTGGATTGTGAATGACTCAAATAGAAACTAGTTTGGGATAGCGTTATATAATTTATTTGATCAAAACCCTAAGTAGAAAAAAAATCATGTTTTTTAGCATCTTTTAAACTATTTTTTTTTATATAAGAAAAAAAATTGCTAAAATGTGTGTGCCTTCAATAGCTCTCATGTAGCAATCATGAAGCGGTCTTCCTAATTCTTGAGAAAACTGTGCAGCCCCACAATATTCATTCTCCCTGCCTGATACTGATCTATCTATCAAGGGCAGAAGAAAAAGGAGAAGGGTAGACCTCCCTAAGCTGTAGGTCCCAAAAATGCAAGGAGACACTGGAAGACATTAATATAAGGTCTTATCCGATATGTAATTGGAGAAATAGGAGCGCAGTGATGTGCTCCCCGGGTGTGGTTGTATTAGCCACAACACTTTACGAACTCAGAAAAATGGCAGCTAATGATCCAAGGAGGGATAGCCAGTGGAGAAAAAAAAAGGAGATGGATCTTTGCGGTGCTGCTGACAGCACCACTTTTGGTTTGTCCTGATGAATAAATATGTGAACTTTGGACTACGTTGAGAGAAAAAACTATTCACCTATATTGCAGCCTGGATACTTCCACTTACTCAATGGTAGTATCCATGGCTGTCCTTGGCAGTGCAGCAAAGATCCATCAATCCATTTTTTCTCAACTGTAGGTCCTAAAAAAACAGTTCATGGTACAAGGCACATTGCAGCAGATCAAAGGTTCAAAGAAGCTGCATTACCTCCCAAGACGTTACAGGCATGTGAGCAGTCACGTGTCAGCAAGGAATATGACAGTGTGGAAATGCAATTAACTAATGAATGGAAGTAATATATGGTGCCCTCAGAGTCGTGAGTGTGTGTACGCACATTAGTGCTACTGTCAGCGTAGGCAGAGCTGTGTGTTTGGGCAGCAGAGCAGGGCGAGTATGAGAATGCATAGGCATCATATAAACCTTAACAGGACACGGATTTTAACCCCTCCACTTATTTACATCACCAGGGAAGTTTTAATTTGAAGGTAACAGAAGTAGGATATACAGATGCAAGATTTCAAAATATCTGTATGTGACATTTGGTATTATAAAAAAATAGAAACGACTGTAGCCGACAGTTCCCTAACTTACTAGATCATGGGTCAATTTCTAAAAGGGCCTTAAGAAGTGGTAATCAGGATTCTCAGATTTACAGTATCTTAAAGTGCGATATTGTTGTTCTGCAATATCCTTTCGATTTGATATTGGTGTTGTCACTAATAATATTTCTTGATGTTGTTAATGTTTAGAATCCTTGTCATTCTATTTTGATATTATTCGCGATAATGGTGTTTCTCACTCATATTTTTTCCCATTTTTTATATCTAACCGTGAAGCGCATCTTATACTAAGGTGTGTTCTATAGTCCCAAAAATACAGTACCTGCATAAAAAAGTGAACATTTCTAGAATAAAAAATGCATAAAAAGAATCCTGCAACAACAATCAACAAACAACATTAAAATCAATTGACTCAAATTAGAACGATTAGACTTAAATAAGCAGCTAAACTGTGACTGGTTCTGATGGACCAAAATATGTTTCACTGAAATTGGTTAAGTCCTCACTTTTCTTCACTACAATGCCTGCACAATTATTAGGTAATTGGTCTTTTTAAGGATTAACGTTACTATTGAACAACTACAGTGCGGCTCCAAGATGGCCAACTGGCCAACGTGCTAAGCAGGCGCTGGTAAGCCTCCTACACTGCCTGTCAGATCGCTGATCTGATACAGTGCTAGGCAAAGCGATCTGACGTTATATAGTGATGTCCCACCCTGGGATAATGTAACAAAGTTAAAAAAAACTGTATAATTGCCCCTACCCCAAAAGAAATGCATGAATTGCTGGTTTTTGCTCATTCTGCCTCTTAAAAATTGGAATAAAAAGCTATCAAAAAATGTCATGTGCCCAAAAACGGTACCAATAAAAACGACAACTTGTCCCGCAAAAAACAAGATCTTACATGACTCTGTGGGCCAAAAAATATAGAAAAATTATAGCTCTCAAAATGTGGTGATGCAAAAACTATTTTTTGCAATAAAAAGCGTCTTTTAGCGTGTGACAGCTGTCAAACATGAAAACCCACTATATAAACCCGCTATAAATAGCAAATCAAACCCCCTTTATCACCGCCTTAGTTAGGGAAAAATATTAAAATAAAAAAATGTACTTATTTCCCTCATTTAGGGGTTAGGGTTAGGACTAGGGTTAGGGTTGAGGCTAAAGTTAGAGTTAGGGTTGGGGCTAGAGTTGGGGTTAGGGTTTGGATTACGTTTACGGTTGGGATTAGGGTTGAGATTAGGGTTAGGGGTTTGTCAGGGTTAGGGATGTGGTTAAGGTTATGGTTAGTGTTGGGATTAGGGTTTGGGGTGTGTTGGGGTTAGGGTTGGGATTAGGTTTAGGGCTGTGTACGGGTTAGGGGTGTGGTTCGGGTTATGGTTAGGGTTGGGATTAGGGTTAGGGGTGTGTTGGTGCTAGGGGTGGAGTTAGAATTGGGGGGTTTCCACTGTTTAGGAAATCAGGGGGTCTCCAAACGTGACATGGCGACATGATCTTAATTCCAGCCAATTCTGCGTTGAAAAAGTAAAACTGTGCTCCTTCCCTTCCGAGCTCTGCCATGTGCCCAAACAGTGGTTTAACCCCACATATGGGGCATCATCATACTCAGGTCAAATTAGACAACAACTTTTGCAGTCCAATTTCTCCTTTTACCCTTGTGAAAATAAAAATTTGGGGGCTAAAAGATCATTTTTGTGAAAAAAACATGATTTTTCCTTTTTACGGCTCTACATTATAAACTTCTGTGAAGCACTTGGGGGTTCAAAGTGCTGACCACACATCTAGATAAGTTCATTAGGGGGTCTACTTTACATAATGGTGTAATTTGTGGGGGGTTTCTACTGTTTAGGCACATCAGGGGTCTCCAAGCGCGACATGGCATTCGATCTCAATTCCAGCCAATTTTGCATTGAAAAGTCAAACGGCTCTCCTTTTCTGAGCTCTGCCATGCGCCCAGTGGTTTACCTGCACATATGGGGTATCAGCTTTATCAGAACAAATTGTATAACAACTTTTGAGGTCCAATTTCTCCTGTTACCCTTGGTAAAATAAAATAAATTGGATCTGAAGTACAAAAATTTTTTAACATTCCAAAAATTCCTGTGAAGCACCTGAAGGGTTAATAAACTTGCTGCGGGAGATCCAGCGACGAAATAAGGTGCTGGCCTTCTAGCTCCGACCAACGATATCACAGCAGGATCCTGATCGCTGCTGCGTGTCAACCACAATGATATCGCTATCCAGGACGCTGCAACGTCACGGATCGCTAGCGATATCGTTGTTAAGTTGTTCAGTGTGAAGGTACCTTTAGGGTTATTGTTTGTTTAGTAAGATAATAATTAATTAATAAGGACAATTCTCTCCACAGAGGAGCAATCTTAGGACAATCCCAAAAGGTATGCACCAGATCTCCAAGGCCGCAGCCTCTCCAACACTCAGGTGAAACATTTGGGAACATCATAGCTAGCTTTCCAGGGGTGTAAAACCACCTTGATATTATTTTGGAAAAGGATTCATGTAGGGAAGCGCAAGTGTTAGACGAGTAAGTTTTTTTTTTAAGGCTGATTGCCATTGCTCACAGGTGACCGATATTTTAAGGTCTTTCTCCCAATTCAGCATAGCTGTTGTTTAGTCAAAGACTAGGTCTAGATTAAAGGCTTTGCATATGTTTTTTGATTTCCAGTAAATTTTGTTATTTTGGTTGCATAATAATTGACTTGTAAGTTCTGTTACTAGAGATTTTTCTCTCAAAAGGTGCAGAATATGTGGTTGTATTCGAGTTAAATAATCGAAGTCCTGGTTATGAAAGTCATGTTGTTCTATTAGTACTTTTTTAGTTTTAAATTCTTTGCCATTATGTAGGTCCTTAATTTTATTTATTTTTTTTGTTAGTTTTCCAGGAATCCGAGGTTGGTTTCCCTATTATCAGGCTAATGAATCTTAGGATTACATCCTTAATATTGTCATATCTATTGCTCTTTTTTGGGGGGGGTTGAGTGTTCGCCAAGCATTTCCATGCCATAAAAAACAGCTTGTAACGTGGGTGATGAGACAGTCGTTGAATCGGGATAAAGTAAGTGATCGAGGATCAACTTTTATAGAGGGATATTATTATTTTGACTCAATTCAATATCAACCCATAATGGAGTTTTGCCCCCTTTAATTCAGTTAATGGATTGTCTAAGGAAGTTTGTGTGGTAGTAACTGACTAGATTTGGGACTGACAATCCTCCTATTAATTTATTTTAAACCAGTGTCTTGTAGGCGCTCATAGCTCTTTTTTGGTTTCATACAAAACTATTCAGTTGAGTTTGTAATTTTTTTAGGAACCTTGTTGGGAAGATCAACAGAATGGCTCTGAAAAGCTTAAAGGTGACTATTCTTCTTACCCAATAAATTTTGTGCTTGGATAAGTTCTTCAACTCTGCTTGTGTATTCCTGATAATTTTTGTCAAGTTTAATTCACTTGTTTTCTTAAGGTTTCTTGCAAGATCAATACCCAAATAAGTAAAGGCTTCCTTCTCCCAATCAAATGTTGGGAAGCTTTTAATTTCGTTAATTGTAAGGATACTTATGAAAAACTCCAATAGTTTTGATTTTGCTACGTTGACTTTATAATAGGAGACGTATGAAAATTCTTGGATGCAATGGGATGGGTTGGACAGACTGAGGACAATGTCGTCAACGAATAAGCCTATTTTATATTCGCTAGAGTCTACATGAATGCCTTTTATTAATTTATTGGCTCTTATATATTCCGCCAATGGATCCATGACTGATTAGTTGTGTGTTAAATCCAAATTTTGACAGCGCAGCTGTTAAGAAGTCCCAATTGATCCTGTCAAATGCCTATTCTGCTTCTAAGGCCAGTAACATCAAGGAGGTTTTGCTATTTTTGATGACATTTATCAGATTGAGGATTCTTCTTGTGCCGTCTGTTTGTCAGCCTTCTACGAAACCCAATTGGTCTCTGTGGATAATATCTGGTAATATGTTTCTTAGCCTATTTGCGATAATTTTAGCATATATTTTCACATCAGTATTTATTAGCGATATAGGTTTCTTTTCACCATTTCTATATCCCCCTTAGTATTCGAGATTAAAGTTATAGTGTAGCAATCACAAGTTGTGGAGGCTTTGTTGAATACTTCTACCAAGTGTGGCACTAATTGTACTACAGTGCGCAGGCGCCGGAAAGGTCAGAGAGGCCCGGCGCCTGCGCACTGCAGTACTTTGCTCTGCCTTCAACAGGGCAGACAAAGTACGCCTGCGCCAGAGCTACGGCATGAAGACCAGAAGAGGACGTCATGGAATGAAGATAGGAGGCGCCGAAGCGGACCTGAGACACCCATCCGACACGACCGCAGCGGGACCGCCCCTGGGTGAGTATAATCTAACCTCTTTTTCTCCTCTTTCACGTAACATCGGGGGCTTATCTACAGCATTATATAAGGATTCACCTTTTTTCTCTAGAATTTCTATTCTTTTATCATTTTTGTCCAATCTAAGGTTGATTGAATCAAGATTTTCCTGTAGGAGTTTGGTGTGTTTGGTCTAGAGTGGATTCTAGATTGCTATTTAATGCAAGTACTAAGTCTCTGACAAATTATTCTGATGCCCCTTTTTCAGTTGCATGAATGTTATCAATTTTAGTATAATTTTTCTAAGTGGACACTGTAGGATCTTCCTCTAGCCTTGATCTATTTTTGTCAGGACTACTTATTGGGGATGTTTCATAGAATTCCTCCTCTGACTCTGAAAGGATTTTCCCTCCTGCTTTATTATCCTTTCTTTTGTGTTTTTTGGTTACACTGGTGTCCATATCAGAGGATTGGCTTTTATCAATATTGTCCAACTCCTGAAGCATTTTATGTGTTGTATCATCCTTTTTGGTTTCCTCTGTTTAAGGAGATGATGGTGGGTTTATGCAGAAGGCTGAGTCTAACTGAGGCCCTGATTTCTGTGTGGGGCGGTTTTTATTTCTGTTTGCACTCATTTTTAAGGATAGATCTCAGTTATTACTGACAATCAAATACTAGGAGGTTATGAAAGGATATACAATAACTAGAATTAACAGATGCTTATATGTCTGATCTCCTTATATATAAAATACAACAAAAATGAAGGAAGCCACAAAATAATATATACTTAGTCTGTTGGTATGGAAGTTGTAGGCAACTTTCTCAGTAAATAGCAGATCTATCTGTGTATAGGTAGATTCTTGAGACAGGGCTCAGTATTCCTTTGCCGTATTAAGTTAGGAGTTGAAAGGGAGATAGGTAGGGGGTATGTTAGTGACAGAAGCGATAAACAGCTTGTGTGTAGTGTTATATTTCCCTTATGTGGCTGAGGTTATAGTTGGGATAGCCACTAGAGACCACAATGATGATTTATTTGGTAGGTTTTCCAAGGGGATATTCCAATCCCCGTCTCATAAGGATCAAAGCTGTAGAGATCTCACAAGCATCAGTGCAACAGGGACTGCTGTTCCTGCTTACACAAAGCACCGGTTCTTCAGCTTTTCTTATGCCGCTGTTATCGTGTCGCTGTATACTTTCTAGTCCGAGGGCCTGTCTTTTAATGCAGTGGAGAGTCGGTGGGTCAGTGTCTCTTAAATGAGCACAGCGACGACTTCGCGGCTTATGTGAGAGGCGGATTGATATCTCCACCTAATCTGGCCGCGCGGCATCTACCTGAAGGGGAGATGAGGTTCGGCTTTCAGATGTCCCTCCGCCGGATGTCGCAGTGATTCTGGAGCGCCGAACGCTTCTCCGGTGGGTCTTGCAGCAGCTCCGGTGGGTCCAGTGATAAGTCAGGCTTTACTGGGGAGGATCTCCTTAGCCTTCCTGTCCGGTGGAGGGTCAGCGTATTTGTACGCGCAGTGTCTCAGGCCCTTTGTGATGGCGGATCCCTGTATACAGATATAGTGCACCGCTTGCTGTTCTCTGTGGGTTCTTCATGACCAAATGAGCCTGGAAATGTTGGTTCCAATCCAGGGGGAGTACTTTTGTAATTAGTTGGGGTTGTATCGTTGCTGCAGTATGGCCGCCTTGGCTGAGTAGCATCGTTTATGCAAATCTTCAAAGGGATGGTGTGGTGCTATAAACCCAGTTAAGTTGGGTATCCCTGGAATCTGTGAAATCTCAGAAGTCCACTAGAAATGTTCTCAGGTCGATGGGGGTATTTCTTTAGACGCAGAGATATCGTTTTTCAGATGGACGTCTGGAGCCCAGAAAAGAAACCTCTACACCATCTTGTTGCTGGCCACGCCCCCCACATCAGCATTTGTAAACCAGGAGTGGATCAAAAATGCAGAAGTGATCCACGTCTTTCTATTATACTTTTTGTTTAATTGTTCCTCTCCTGATTTTGGCTTACAAATACTGATGTGAAATACTGACCAAAATACTGCCGTGTGAACACAGCCTTCAGAGAATATTTTGGTGCGCATAATTATTGGACAACTGTGCAGAAATATTATGTAACTAAATGAAAAATATTTTTCCAACTCAATTGTTAATTTCATCTCTTAACCCCTTCCCAACATTTCCAGTATATATACGTCACAGTCAGGAAATACTTCCAGACCAAAGTAGTATATATACACATCATGCCAATCTCCCACGCACAGGAGGCTGTGCGCGGGCAATCACCGTCAGGTGTCAGCTGATTTTAACAGCTGACACCTAGTACTCTATGCCAAGAGTGGTGCCCACAATGCTCACGGCACTTTAGCCCCTTCGTGACCAAGCCAACTTTTTTAAATCTAACCAGTCACTTTATGTGGTAATAACTCTGAAACGCTTCAACATATTCCATTGATTTTGAGGTTGTTTTTTCGTGACACATTGTACTTTATAATTGTAAATTTAAGTCGATTTTATGTGTTTATTCTACAAATATGAGAACGTTTACAAAGATTTAAAAAAACAAATTGCAATTTTCAAACTTTGACTATCCCTTTAATCCAGATGTTCATACCACACAAAATCATCAGTTAACATTTCCCACATCCCTGCTTTACATAAGCACCATTTATAAAATGTAGTTTTATTTTGTTAGAATCTTAAAAGGTTTAAAAATGTAGCAGTAATTTTTATTGTTTTCAAGGAAATTTGCAAAACTTATTTTTTTTAGGGACCTGTTCAGTTTTTAAGTGACTTTAGGGGTCCTATATACTGGAAAACCCCAAAAGAGGTTCCCTTTTAAAAATAGCATCCAACAACATAAAATTGCTTTCAGGTAGTTTATTAACCCTTCATGTGCATAGGGAAATCCCTGAGAGCTGTGCAAAGCTGCAGAATCACAAAGTGCAATGTGCTGAAAAAGTGACTCAGGGAAAAAAAAAATATATCAGAAGAAGATACTATTAGAGCATTATACCTTAGGGTCCCTCACTGTCCTGTAAGCGCACACACACCCGACGCGCGTTTCAGAAATCACTTCATATATTTTTTATATTTGTTATATATATATTTTTTTTTACTTTTTTCTGGCACAATGACATAAGAATTTCAGGGAATTGCCTATATTCCTTAAAAGGGAATCATTACCTTGCACGTGCCCATTGGTGGCACTTATAAGAATTGTGTTTATGGGTTTACTTTTATTATACATACTGTCCTGATTCGCACAACAGTCTGTTTTATTTTAAAAATTATTTTTTTATTTTTTTTCTGTATTGCTACTATTAGTTAATAAAGATATTATTTTATAATCCAGTTTGGTCTCCCTGGTGCATCCATAATACTGGTGTTTGGGTTTGTTTCTGGTCATGAGTGGTTTCCACTTTTCTTTCTTGTTTTAACACCTAGGGCAATCACTACTATTATTATATATATTAATTTTATTGTTTTTAAAAAATCTTTTATCTAATATATAATTGTCTAAGGGATACTTCCGTCTTTCTGTCCTCAACTTCCGTAACGGAAATCCCGCATCGTTGATTGGTCTCGGCAGCTGCCACTCATGGCTGCCGCAACCAATCAGCAACTGCCACAGTCCGATTAGTCCCTCCCCTACTCCCCTGCAGTCAGTGCCCGGCGCCCGCTCCATAATCCCCTCCAGTCACCGCTCACACAGGGTTAATGGCAGCGGTAACGGGCCGCGGTGTAACGCACTCCGTTACCACTGCTATTAACCCTGTGTGTCCCCAACTATTTACTATTGATGCTGCCTATGCGGCATCAATAGTAAAAATATGTCATCTTAAAAATAATAATAATAAAAAAAAAAACCTGCTATACTCACCATCCGCCGCCTTTCCTGCTCCTCGTGACGCTCCGGTGACCGCTCCATTCAAGCGGCAGGTTCCGGTGGCAAGGATGGTATGCGAGAAGGAACTGCCATGACGTAATGATCATGTGACCGCGTGTCATCACAGGTCCTGCTAGAGGGACCTGCCATGACGTCACGGTCATGTGACCGCGACGTCATCACAGGTCCTGCGCTCATACCAACCCTGGGACCGGAAGCTGCCGCGTGCACCGCACACAGGGCCAGGACTTCAACGGGCCTTCGGAAGGTGAGTACATGTTTATTTTTTATTTTAAGGCTGTATACTACGTGGCTCTGTGCGGTATACTCCGTCGCTGTGCAATATACTACGTGGCTGGGCAATATACTACGTGACTGGGCAATATACTACGTGACTGGGCAATATACTACGTGGCTGGCCAATATACTACGTGGCTGGGCAATATACTACGTGGCTGGGCAATATACTACGTGGCTGGGCAATATACTACGTGGCTGGGCAATATACTACGTGGCTGGGCAATATACTATGCAGCGCCCCAGAGTCTGGTCGTTGCAGTAACGTCGCTCTTCCACCAGAGGGAGTGATGGTACGTCTGATTGCACTAAAAGAGTTCACCTTGCAGGCATCACAGACACTCATTACACTTCACACTCCGGCCGCCAGGGGGAGCAAAAGGTCCTATCTACTAGGCCACTCCTCACACATGGGTAAAACTGGGGGTTGGAAAGGAAGTTAGGAAGAAAGTAGCTGGGGAGAGTTCGAGAGAGGACCTGTCAGGGGTGGGATCCTGAAAGCGGACTAGCACAGACAGATCGTTACGGAGCCGTGCCTGTGCCTTATAGCGGCAGACTCCTAAGAAAGGACAGAAAGCAAAGTATACTGTGGAGAAGTGAGAAACGGGATCACAGCACAAAGGAGATAGAACCAGAAGGAGTCGTGCCTCAAGATCAGCAACATCCTTCTGAGGCGCGTAGCCGGCGGCCGGAACGCCGAGGTAATAGACTCTACGCATTAATTTGAACTACGGCAGGGCAGTTAACTTTAGGTTGGCTGTCTCACCTTTTACACGTAATGAAGACAACGGAGGCAATTGTGGGAGAGGGGCGTCTCTAGAGTCCCTATAAAATAACTCCAGGCCTACCCCGTCATACGGGTGCGTCCTATCCATATCATCTGGGGGACGGAGAGAGAACAGAAACATACACGACAGTTGTGAGGACTATCCCGTGGTGCTCAGCAGGGAAGTACTACAACACACAGGCGCTGGTAGGAAGGCCACTGATTTCCACCTGTAAAAGGAAACTCTGGATGTGCCTTCGGACCGGCCGGTCTCAGCCAGCCCTGTTAGCAGTGCTCTGGATTGCGGATGCCGAAGCCTTCAGTAAAGAGGTAAAGAGACTGCAACCCTGTGTCTTCGTTATTTACTGCGACCTACACTGTCACTTACATCTTTAATTGGGCGCCCCTTAGCAGGGCCACGGACCGGGTCAGGCCACCGTGACATCCCCAGAACTGAGAAACCCGGTACCGAGTACCCCGCTGCCCTGCGTTTGGGGGCCGCTCCAACTTGGCGTCACGAACAGGATCTACTTAAGCCTGAGGAATCAGGTCATGTGTGCCTTGAAACTGTGACTGAATTGTGCTGAATCGTGATTTATTGCAAAGACTGTGTATTGCTATTTGCCACCAAAATCCGCCATCGCCGCGCCGTGTGGGGCACGAGGGGAGGAGCCATAGCTTCGTGGGCGGAGCCGGCCGAAAAGAGCGCGGAACAAGAAGACGCGGTGAGGTGCTGATCCCGGAAGAGGAACCCCGACTTCCACCAGGTTAGCAGAGGGGAGGAGCGGCCATGTCTGATCCATGAGGAGCGGAGGCGGCGGTCGCAGCCGCAGACTCGGGGGCACCTCCGGGCCCCGCAGTAGGTGCAGCCGCAGGCCTTGTACCACCGCCGGGTTCCGCAGAGCTTGCCGCCCCCAGCAGCCAGCCGGATACTGCCGCAGCTACAGCAGTCATAATGCCTTTCTCCATGCCGTACCTACCTGGAGCAGCCTGGCTCCCGCGATACTCTGGAGAATCACATACATTAACTGACTTTAAAGAAGGGATCTGCAGCCTGCTTGAGTTTTATCCCCTGACAGAGCCTCAGAAAGTTCATATGATAACAGGCTAACTCTTTGGAGCGGCTTTAAGGGAAGTGAAGTCCTGGCCCGCCGCGGATAAGAGAACTGCGCAGCAGGTCTTTGCAAAGCTTAAAACTACCTTTGACACCCGCAACGCTACAGAAATTAAATTGACGTTCTATGGGTGCAAGCAGAGGCCGCAGGATAGCTTACGGGACTACGCCCTTAATCTCCAGGAGGCACTGCGGGCCATCAAGCAGAATGACCGAAACAGCATGCAAGATGAGGATAAACTCCTGAAAGATCGGCTCTTCGAGGGGCTGCTGTGCAGTCACCAAAGGGCCCAACTGCACTTCCTGGCCATGCAGAACCGAGACCTGACTTTTGCGCAATTCAAACATAAAGCCATCCAGGCGCTACAGGAGCAACAGCCCAGCCGTGCAGTACTTCCCAGGCATCAAGCTCTCACGTACCACCAGGAGGTGGCGCCAGATGCCCCAATTGCCGCCGAGGCCGATGCCCAGATCCTGGAGGACGATTCCCCTGCAGGACTACGCCTCCAGATGCAGGAGCTGACCAAGAGCGTTGCTGCCCTAGCCCGGACCGTACAGTCCCTACAGGAGGCCCCCAAGGAGAAGATCCAGCTGGCTTCCAGACCGGAGGATGTCCCCTGGCAGCAACAGAGGAGGATTCCGTCGACCAGAGGCAGGGACGACGATCGCTTTCATTGGGACGGACGACCTATCTGCCGCCGCTGCCACCAGGTGGGCCACCTTGCAAGGTACTGTCATTTAAACGAGCAACCCCTGGGGCAGAGGGCCAACCCCCCGGGAGTAGGACGATCAGGCCCGCAAAATTGGAGAGCCAAATACATTGGAGGGCGACCAGTTCTTCCCATCGTGATCGACGGTATCCCCATGAACGCTTTGCTGGACACCGGTTCTCAGGTCACGACTATGCCTTACTTCCTTTATAAAGGTTATTGGGAGGACACCGACATTACTCGTGGCCCCGATGATGATTTCACCATAATAGCCAGTAATGGTCAGCCATTGCCACAAGTGGGGTATAAAGAGGTCACCATCAAAGTGGGGCGGGTAGAATTGGAGGCCCAAGGGATTGTAATTGTTGATATTGACCGACGCGAATGTAATCCCATGATGACCATTGGTACTAATGTCATAGAAAACTGTCTTGCAGAAGTTATTGTCTTGTTACAGCAGGTAGCAGAAACAGCTGGTTACAGTGAACAGTTCGCGCCCTGCAGAAAGAAATCAGGGCTCTGATGCAGAGACAGCAGGTGGAGCTGACTGGTGGTGAAATTGGTCGTGTCACAGTGAGTGATTCAAACCCCATTGCGATACCCCCCAGGAGTGAAATGTTAATATGGTGTCGGGCAGCCATAGGCCTCAGGGGTAAAGACTATCAGGCCCTGGTAGAACCTGTATATACAGATAATAGGCCTACCCTCCTGACAGCCAGAGGGGTGGTTGACGTCCGCAAGGGGAGGGTGCCAGTACGTGTTCTTAACTGTGGGGAAGAGGAAGTCCACCTAACCAAATATGCCACACTTGCCAAACTGTTTACTGTTAATAATAGTGTGATACAGGCACCCGGACCCTTGGTCCCGTCCAATCCGGCGGAGAACAACGGTTCTGCAGGGCAACTGAAAGATTGGTGTCGGGAATTGCATGTGGGCACTGACTCTACCCCATCTCACCAGAAACAGGGGGCCTACAGGGTGGTTCATGAGTACGAGCGGGTATTCAGCAAGCACCCCCTAGATTTCGGGCAGGTAAAAGGGATTCAACATCATATCCCCACAGGAGATCATCCACCCATAAAAGAGAGATACCGTCCTGTACCCCCAGCTCATTATCAGTGTGCCAAAGACATGTTGCGAGAGATGAAGGAGGCTTGGGTAGTGAGAGACAGTTGTAGCCCCTGGGCAGCTCCATTAGTCCTCGTTAGGAAGAAAGATGGCACAATGAGGATGTGTGTTGATTATAGGCAGCTAAATCGCATTACACATAAGGATGCATACCCACTGCCCAGGATAGAGGAGTCCTTGGCTGCTTTAAAATCTGCTAACTACTCCTCTACCTTGGATCTCACCAATGGGTACTGGCGGGTTCCCGTGGCAGAGGCGGACAAGGAAAAGACGGCCTTCACGACGCCGATGGGTCTCTGCGAATTCAACTACATGCCCTTCGGATTGTGCAATGCCCGGGGAACATTCCAGAGGATGATGGAGTGCTGTCTAGGGCACAAGAACTTCAAAACCATGTTGCTATACCTGGACGATGTCATCGTCTTTTCCAAGACTTATGAGGACCATCTGAAGCACCTGGCCGAGGTGTTCGAAGCCCTGTCCAACTTTTCCCTAAAGGTAAAACCGTCCAAATGCCGTCTACTAAAACCCAAGGTGCAGTACCTGGGCCATGTAGTGAGTGCCGACGGGGTGGCCCCAGACCCTGACAAAGTCACTGTGATCAAAGACTGGCCGAAGCCCGGCAGTTCCTCGGGTTGGTAGGCTACTACAGGAGGTTTAACAAGGACTTCACCAAGAAGGTCGCGCCATTGCAAGACCTGTTGGTGGGCCAATCCAAGAAAACCAAGGGTAAGAATACCCCATTTGATTGGAACGATGGACTGGAAGGATCGTTCACTTGTTTAAAGTTGGCGCTGATGGGAGAAGAGGTACTGGCCTACCCTGAATATGATCAACTGTTTGTGCTGTATACGGATGCCAGCAACGTGGGACTGGGAGCCATGTTGTCCCAGGTCCAGAAAGGCAAGGAGAGGGTAATCGCTTACGCCAGCAGGAAACTTCGTCCCACTGAAAGGAAACCCTGACAACTACAGTTCCTTTAAGCTGGAATTCCTCGCCATCGTTTGGGCAGTGACGGAGAGGTTCAAGCACTACCTGGCCTCAGCAAAATTCACCGTCTTCACGGATAATAATCCACTAACGCATTTGGACACAGCAAAACTCGGTGCCTTGGAACAGCGGTGGATGGCCCGGCTGTCCAATTACGACTTCACCATCAAGTACCGGGCAGGGCACAAGAATGCGAACGCCGATGCATTGTCCCGGATGACCAATTTGCCGGAAACGGGGAAAGACCCAGAGGCACTTGAAGAGGTAGAGCTGCCCGCTTTCCATCGCCCCAAGGCCACTCAGTGTTCCCATCATGTGAAGAACGGGCGCAAGAACAAGCAGGATGCCACGCTGAATCCCCTGCCCCACCACGGATGGGCAGAGACCCAGGATGGTGACCCCGCGGTCCGTTGGGTGAAAGAGCTCCTGACGCAGGCAGGTTTGCATCCCGGGCCGGATGATCCACAAGAGACACAACAGCTGTGGAAGGGGAGAGGCAAACTGTTTATTCACGATGGTAAGCTGTGCCGGAGAAGCATTGACCCACGCACTCATGAATTGATATGGCAGATAGTGGTCCCAAGGCAAGATGCGCCAATGGTTCTGGGAGCGTACCACGACGGGGCCGGACACTTCGGATGGAGGAAGTTGGAGAGGCTACTCCGTGGGAGGTTCTACTTGATTGGCATGAAGAAAGCCATCGAGAAGTGGTGTCGAGAGTGTGGCCCATGTAGCCTACGCAGGAAGGACCGTGACAGCCAACGGGCTCCCTTGCAGCCCATCATCACCAAACGGCCGCTCGAACTGGTCGCGCTAGATTATGTGAAACTAACACCTAGCCGGTCAGGCTATGTCTACGCTCTTACCATCGTAGATCACTACTCTAGATTCCTGGTAGTTGTGCCTGTCAAAGATCTAACGGCCAGGACGGCCGCCAAAACCTTCCAGCAGTACTTCTGTAGACCACATGGGTACCCGGAGAAGGTACTGACCGATCAGGGACCAGCATTTGAAGCGGAGGTGTTCCAGGAGTTCTGCAATCTGTACGGGTGTAAGAAGATCAGAACCACACCATACCATCCACAAACCAACGGGATGTGTGAGAAGATGAACCAAGTGGTAATCAACTTACTGAAGACCTTGCCTGTGGAAGAACGGAACTTGTGGCCAACAAAGTTGCCTGACTTGGTAGACATGTACAACCACATCCCAGTGAATTCCACCAACTGCACTCCAGCGCACCCGATGCGAGGAAGGTCTAGCAAGTTACCTGTTGATCTAGACATTGGGGTCCTAATCCCCGAAGATACCTCGCCAGATGCAGATTGGGATACAGAAAGGCAGCAAAGGTACCGCAAAATACAGGAATGCGTGGAAAGAAGTCTAGCCCAAGCCAGACAAAAACAAGAAAGGGACTACAACCAGCATGCTCCTGCGATTCCCTTGTCACCCGGTGAGCAGGTACTCAAACAGAAGAGATTACACAAGCTTGACGACCAATGGGAAGCAGAACCGTATATCATCCTGCCATCCGATTTTTACAATACGAAGGTCAGTCTCATCAGCAAAGATGGAGGGGAAACCTCAATGGCAATATCCAGAGACCACCTTAAAATATGCCCTGATAAGTTGAGAGAGAGGGAAACAGATCCAGGAAACTCCCCACCTGTAGAAGAGTAGAAGATGATACACACTGTTCTTGGCGATTTTCCCTAGTCTTGGACTCAAATAAATCAGGCCATCGTGGTACCTGTCTTAACGTTTCGTCAACTGAAACCGCCAGAACTAAATGTGGTGCCAGATCATCCGGACCCGCAATCACAGCAGACCCCACCAGAGGATGCCATGCCAACCGTGGAACAGGCAAGTCCTCCCTCTGCTATCGGTGAATCTGCCATGCCCACCATTAGTAGCAGCAGCCCTGAGAGCTCCAGCATGCCAGTGCTACCCAGACTCACTAGAAGTGTAGCTAGAAGACAGTGCACTACACCAGCGATAGCAAGCATAGCGGGCCCTGTTAGGCCAATAGCAACCCCTGCGCTGCGGAGGTCTACACATAGCACCAAGAATCAAACTCCACTTCGCTACAAAACTTGGAGATATTAACGATAGTTGCTATTTGGTTGAAAATGTTTGTGTAAATATCTTTGTTACAGGTTTAAAAATAGACAATGGAGTAATGGACAGTGAATTGCTCCAAAACTTTCAAAAGGGATCCCTTTGTTTACCCGGGGTGCCTGCTGTTTCAAGGTTGCACCCACTGAACTGGGAGTCATGAACTGCGCATGACCAAAACTTTCGCAACGTTCAAGTGTCCTCACCTCCCGTAAAGGAAAGCAATGTTATATTTACTTGTTCATAGCATTTACTTGTTCATAGCATTTCAAAATTTTGCTAACATGTATTGTTGTTCTTCTTTTCCCAGTCCAGGAGTACTGCATTTAACGGGGGGGAGTGCAGCGCCCCAGAGTCTGGTCGTTGCAGTAACGTCGCTCTTCCACCAGGGGGAGTGATGGTACATCTGATTGCACTAAAAGAGTTCACCTTGCAGGCATCACAGACACTCATTACACTTCACACTCCGGCCGCCAGGGGGAGCAAAAGGTCCTATCTACTAGGCCACTCCTCACACATGGGTAAAACTGGGGGTTGGAAAGGAAGTTAGGAAGAAAGTAGCTGGGGAGAGCTCGAGAGAGGACCTGTCAGGGGTGGGATCCTGACATCGGCCTAGCACAGACAGATCGTTACGGAGCCGTGCCTGTGCCTTATAGTGGCAGACTCCTAAGAAAGGACACGAAGCGAAGTATACTGTGGAGAAGTGAGAAACGGGATCACAGCACAAAGGAGATAGAACCAGAAGGAGTCGTGCCTCAAGATCAGCAACATCCTTCTGAGGCGCGTAGCCGACAGCCGGAACGCCGAGGAGGTAATAGACTCTAGCATTACTTTGAACTACGGCAGGGCAGTTAACTTTAGGTTGGCTGTCTCACCTTTTACACCTAATGAAGACAACGGAGGCAATTGTGGGAGAGGGGCGTCTCTAGGGTCCCTATAAAATAACTCCAGGCCTACCCCGTCATACGGGTGCGTCCTATCCATATCATCTGGGGGACGGAGAGAGAGAACAGAAACATACACGACAGTTGTGAGGACTATCCCGTGGTGCTCAGCAGGGAAGTACTACAACACACAGGCACTGGTAGGAAGGCTGATTTCCACCTGTAAAAGGGAACTCTGGATGTGCCTTCGGACCGGCCGGTCTCAGCCAGCCCTGTTAGCAGTGCTCTGGATTGCGGATGCCGAAGCCTTCAGTAAAGAGGTAAAGAGATTGCAACCCTGTGTCTTCGTTATTTACTGCGACCTACACTGTCACCTACATCTTTAATTGGGCGCCCCTTAGCAGGGCCACGGACCGGGTCAGGCCACCGTGACATCCCCAGAACTGAGAGACCCAGTACCGAGTACTCCGCTGCCCTGCATTTGGGGGCCGCTCCATACTACGTGGCTGGGCAATATACTACGTGACTGGCCAATATACTACGTGGCTGGGCAATATACTACGTGACTGGGCAATATACTACGTGACTGGGCAATATACTACGTGGACATGCATATTCTAGAATACCCAATGCGTTAGAATCGGGCCACCATCTAGTAGTTTTATATTGTTCCTAGGTGATTCAACTTTATCTAACAAATCCCCACAGCACACAATGCATGAGCTGGGGGATTAATAGGTCTGCATTCAAACAGAGTGACTTCAAAATTACCAGTTTTGACAAGACATCTCCGTCAAGCCACACTTTCTCTCATTACACATCATCTTATCTGCTTCAAACCAATAAGCTTTCAAGTATATACAGCTTGGAGTTGGAAATTCTGCATAAAAATATGGATATTGTCAAAATACTCAATTGCCTAATAATTCTGCACAGTATATATATATATATATATATATATATATATATATATATATATATATATATATATATACATATACACACACTCACACATACGCAGTACAGACCAAAAGTTTGGACACACCTTTTCATTTAAAGATTTTTCTGTATTTTCATGACTATGAAAATTGTACATTCACACTGAGGGCTTCAAAACTAGTTAGGTCCATATATATTTGGACAGAGACAACATTTTTCTAATTTTGGTTACATACATTACCACAATGAATTTTAAACAAAACAATTCAGATGCAGTTGAAGTTTCAGCTTTCATTTGGGGGTATCCACATTAAATTTGGATGAAGGGTTTAGGAGTTTCTGCTCCTTAACATGTGCCACTCTGTTTTTAAAGGGACCAAACGTAATTGGACAATTGACTCTAAGGCTATTTCATGGACAGGTGTGGGCAATCTCTTCATTATGTCATTCTCAATTAAGCAGATAAAAGCAGTCATCAAAGCAAAAGGTGGCTACTTTGAAGAACCTAGAATATAAGACATAATTTCAGTTGTTTCACACTTTTTTGTTAAGTATATAATTCCACATATGTTAATTCATAGTTTTGATGAAATGATGTTCAGCTGTGTGTGTGTGTTGCCTCCATGCGCCTGTATGACCTCCCTACAACGCCTGGGCATGCTCCTGATGAGGCGGCGGATGGACCCCTGAGGGATCTCCTCCCAGACCTGGACTAAAGCATCCGCCAACTCCAGGACAGTCTGTGGTGCAACGTGATGGTGGTGGATGGTGTGAGACATGATGTCCCAGATGTGTTCAATCTGATTCAGGTCTGGGGAACGGGAGAGCCAGTCCATAGTTTCAATGCCTTCATCTTGCAGGAACTGCTGACACACTCCAGCCACATGAGGTCTGGCATTGTCCTGCATTAGGAGGAACCCAGGGCCAACCGCACCAGCATATGGTCTCAAAAGGGGTCTGAGGATCTCGGTAACTAATGGCGGTCGGGCTACCTCTGGCAAGCACATGGAGGGCTGTGTGGCCCTCCAAAGAAATGCCACCCCACACCATTACTGACCCACTGCCAAACCAGTCATGCTGAAGGATGTTGCAGGCAGCAGATTGCTTTCCAAGGCATCTCCAGACTCTGTCACCTCTGTCACATGTGCTCAGTGTGAACCTGCTTTCATCTGTGAAGAGCACAGGGCGCCAGTGGCGAATTTACCAATCCTGGTGTTCGGTGGCAAATGCAGAACGTCCTTCAAGGTGTTGGGCTGTGAGCACAACCCCCATCTGTGGACGTCGGGCACTCAGACCATCATCATGGAGTCAGTTTCTAACTGTTTGTGCAGACACATGCACATTTGTGGCCCGAAGGAGGTCATTTTGCAGGGCTCTGGCAGTGCTCCTCCTGTTCTTCCTTGCACAAAGGCTGAGGTAGCGGTCCTGCTGCTGGGTTGTTGCCCTCCTACGGCCCCCTCCACATCTCATGGTGTACTGGCCTGTCTCCTGGTAGTGCCTCCAGCCTTTGGACACTATGCTGACAGACACAGCAAACATTCTTGCCACAGCTCGCATTGATGCGCCATCCTGGATGAGCTGCACTACCTGAGCCACTTGTGTGGGTTGTAGAGTCCGTCTCATGCTACCACGAGTGTAAAAGCACAACCAACATTCAAAAGTGACTAAAACATCAGCCAGAAAGCATTGGTACTGAGATGTGGTCTGTGGTCTCCACCTGCAGAACCACTCCTTTATTGAGTGTGTCTTGATAATTGCCAATAATTTGCATCTGCTGTCTATTCCATTTGCACAACAGCATATGAAATTGATTGTCAAACAGTGTTGCTTCCTAAGTGGACAGTTTGATGTCACAGAAGTTTGATTTACTTGGAGTTATATTCTGTTGTTTAGGTGTCCCATTTATTTTTTTTAGCAGTGTGTGTATATATATATATATATATATATATATATATATATATATATATATATATATATATATATATACACACATACATATATATATATACATACACACACACACACACAGCATATATATTTTTTACAATCTATTGATTCCACTTACCTCTTCACTTTGTTCATCATATGGATCAGAGAGTAAAGGAACATTTGACACAGCCACTTGTAGAAGGCTATCAAAAATATGTGGCGAAAGTTTTGTCTCAAGAATTCTTGAATGTGCAAGTAGCTCCTGTATTCTAAGAATAATATGTTGGACAGAGATATTCTACAAAAGAAGTGGATATTGTTAAAGTTTAACCAAAATACGGAATATAAACCGTTATTCTAACTTCATCTTACAATTAACTGTATATTACATTGATTTCAGAAAATGCTAGATCCCTATCCTGTAAAGGCACACATGTCCATTTTTTATTATCTAAGGCAGTGTTCCCCAACTACGGTCTTCAAGAGCCACCAACAGGTCATGTTTTCAGGATTTCCTTTGTATTGCACAGGTTATATCTCCAAAGTAATAACAATATCTAAATTTAGGGAATATTTTAACTGTGTGAACATGTAGTCCCTTAAAATGCTTTTATTAAATATATCTTAAAATTCAAAAAATCCCAGTGACATGTAACAAAAACAGGATCAAAAAGTGCACCTATCCTCACACTATCCCTACACTTAGCTGCTCTCCCTGCCTGGCAGTGGAGGTTGGCACCCTGATAGAGTCGATTCTGGCGCCCCCACTCAACGGCGGCTATCCACTGCTCACCCTATTAGCCACCTATAATCTACAGGTGGGAAAACAATGAGCTTGTAAAAAGAGATGAAGTATAGTGTGGAGAGAACAGCAACAAAATTAGGTGCACAGAAAAGAGTCCCCAATATTGTCCAAAATATTTTGATGCATATGGGACAATAATGCCAAGGGGAATAGTAATCCAATATACAATGGTTCAAGAAAAAACTGATAATATATAAACCAACACTGCACATGAACAGCCTATCTCAGCCATAGGTAGAATAAGCCCAATATGAGCCTAAATAGCACAGTTAGTGCAGTATTTAACCCTATGGCATACGACTTAAGGCTGTTAACTTCAGACAATGGATAATTAGCAATAGCAGATAGCCAATAATGTACAGTCTGATATCAATATGAAGCTATTACGGATAGCAAGCAGGGGATCATGCCAGGCAGGGAGAGCAGCTAAGTGTAGGGATAGTGTGAGGATAGGTGCACTTTTTGATCCTGTTTTTGTTACATGTCACTGGGATTTTTTGAATTTTAAGATATATTTAATAAAAGCATTTTAAGGGACTACATGTTCACACATATTGCACAGGTTATGGAATTATAGCCTGTTCAGGTGATGCAATTATCACCTGTGCAATACTTAGGAAAAACTGAAAACATTGACCTGTTGGTGGCTATTGAGGACCGGAGTTGGGGAACACTGATCTAAGGAGTCTCCCTTTGTGCAGAGTGATAGGACTGAAATGTCAGTTTAAAGGAGACCTCTAGACCATGCATTACTACTCCAGTAAATATGTAAATTGCAGAGAGGAAGAGGACTTGAATTCTAGTGCCACCTACTAGAAGTAGCAATCCTAAAAGTCAAAATCAAGCCTTACCACAAGACTTAGGATAAAAGCCAAACCAGATTTTCTTGCTTCTTGTTATTTGCCCATACTCAGAGCAAAGAAAAAGGTCTGATTTGGTTGGGTCAGAGGCCTCAGACTAAGGATTAACATATCTCCATGTGGGAAGTGACATGCCTGACATGCCACTGTAAAGAGACTTAGGGTATGTGCACACGTAGAATGGTCCTCTGTGGATTTTTCCGCAGCGGATTTGACAAATCCGCAGGGCAAAAACACAGCGCTTTTCCTGTGGATTTACCGTGGTTTTTGTGCGGATTCCACTGCGGTTTTACACCTGCGGTTTTATAATATGGAGCAGGTGTAAAACCGCTGCGAATTCTGCACAAAGAATTGACATGCTGCGGAATGTAAACCGTTGCGTTTCCGCGCGTTTTATTCCACAGCATGGGCACAGCGTTTTCAGATTCCCATAGGTTTACATTGTACTGTAAACTCATGGGAAACTGCTACGGACCCGCAGCTGCGGAAATGCTGCGGATCCGCCGCAAAATCTGCATCGTGTGCACATAGCCTTACAATGCAACTGTCAGATTTCTTGCTTTGCACTGAGGAAGAGCAAAAACCAGAACACGTATCTATGCAAATAGAGTATCTGGTTAGCGCTTATCCTAGCGCGTATTGTGTCAAAGCTCGTTAAAGGGTCGATATTGACTTTTAGGATTGCTACTTTCTGTAGGTGGCAGTAGAGCTCAAATCCTCTGAAGAGGCAACTTGCATACATCTTTAATGAAACATTTACGTGCAAGGTGATACATATACAAATATAGAAACCATGAACATAGTAGGACACGGAGTATAAAGGTAAAATAGTACATGTTATTGAACAAACATCATAAAAAACATGAAAATATTGAAAACATGAAAACGGTGTGTAAAAGACAAACAAGTAGAGCCCAGCCTGATGCATATAAGAAAAATCACAACATATCTTTTGACATGTACATGAGTTGTACTGGGGGCAAGAGAAGCACACCACCAACCCATAGATCAATATCTAAATACAACCAAGATGGCATAAATATAGAGTTGAGGGAGGCACATCTTACCAAAGGTGGAGGACGCAGAGCCTGGATGCTCTGTTTTTATTTTACTTTTATATGTATTAGTTTTTGCTTGTTTATTTCCATATAACCATAGCGATAAAAAGATCGATTTCATGGACATCATTCTTGAAATTGATGAGAACCAGTGTATACAGACTGATGTCTACAGTAAACCTTCTTCAATTAATGCCCTGATATATGCAGACTCTGCTGACAATCCAGCCACCATTAGGGCTGTCCAGGTTGGACAGTTTCTAAGAATGAGGCGGATCTGTTCCTCAGATGATAAATTTGAGATACAAGCCAGTGATCTAAAAAAATAGAGGCTATAGTCATAGATGTATTAAACGTGGCTATGACAGAGCAAGGACGACACCTTGTAACAATCTTTTCTATCAAAAGAAACACATGGGCAAAGGTACTGATGATAAAATTAGATTCATATCTACATTTAATCATAAGTGGACAAGTATATGGGACATCCTGGCCAAACATTGGGCCATTCTTTAGACAGAACCCTTTCACTGGGACCCCTATTGGGCAACTTTCTGCTTAGGACATCGAAGAGATCTAAAAATCTCAATGGTCTTCTTGTAAAAAGTCACTACACGTTCCTGTCAAATCCAACCGTTTCGGATCAAAAGGACAGTGCTGGGATGCTTTTAAATGCGGCTACTGCCTAGCCGGCGCCAATGCCCTCCGCTGCTCCACTGGTGTATGTAAACTTAACATCTAGAGAACTTCGAATACGGGTGCGGGACATTGACGCGGCCAAGACAGTGGCCGACTTCTCTGATCCCCCGCCATTTTAAGGTTTATAATAAATGTAACCCTGGATCATTCAAGGTTAGGGGTTTTGGCACTATCCATATGGGAATCAGAGGTGGAAACACCAAAAAACTCCTAGCCCAATGGGAAATGGATATTGACACTTGACATAATGACCCCAAAGGTCTGAATAAGAAACTGTGTGTCGCTTCTTTCCTGTAAATGCATGTACCAATGTAAATATTTTTCCTCATTTCTATTCCCATTCTGCTTCCCCTTTTATTCCAGATGTTCTGTTTTTATTTTATTTTTAGATGTATTCATTTTTGCTGTATATTTCCTTTTAGGGGTAAAGAAAGCTTATGGCTAGCATCACTGTTTATGCCCTTTTATCTGTTATGTACTGTTAATATATTATGTACCCTTCTTACACGATCCCCTCTTTATCTACCTTACAGCAGGCTACTAAAGTGATGTGCCACTTGGCCAAATACCCCATTCTCTTATGCTGCCATCTAACTATAATGCATCTCCAGATGGAATTGTGGTGCGCGTCCGCACTGCCGCTTGTTCTGCACGCCTCCTGCGCATGACCGAGGACTGTGAATCTTCAATTGCTCTCGTGCATCACCAGTGATGCTTGACTGACAGCTGGGGGTGCGTTGGCAGGACACGGCACACATGCACCAGAGGAGCACTTTCATTTGTCCATGATGGACCAGATGACCGGTCTCTATGGAGATAAAAAGATCCTGTTTGCCACCATACCCATTATCCCCTTGAGAAAGCAGCATTCTATACGTGGAACGCGCGTCTCAGTCATGCTATCCGACATTTCTGGCCAGCCTGTGCATTCCCCAACTCTATATTTATGCCCACTTGGTTGTATTTAGATAGTGATCTATGGGTCGGTGGTGTGCTTCTCTTGCCCCCAGTACAATTCAAACACGTCACTAGATATGGTGTGCTTTTTCTTGTATGCTTCAGACTGGTCTCTACCGGTTTGTCTTTTACACACCGTTTTCACGTTAGCTGTGACTTTTTATGATGTTTGTTAAATAAAATGTACTAGTTTACCTTATACTCCGTTTCCTCCTGTGTTCTTGTTTACCTTGGATTTGTTTTTTTATTCCAAGAGTGTTTGCACCCATTGTGTGCAATCATTTTTGCATCTAGTATGCAACTGTGTTCTCGGTTGCTCATAAATATAGAAACCAGCAGCAGGGAAGGGATAATTTAATAAAGCTGTTCACTTTCCAGCACCGCATAAGTACCGTAAGCACTCCAATGGAGCTGAAGAATCCAAAATCTTCTGAAGGGAAGTATAGAGGAGGGAAGAGTTTGAGGAGTAAGCATGGAGAAAGAGAAATGTAAGGAGACAGTATAGGACAGCGGGAGGGAGAGATGTTTGAGGAGACAGTATGGGGAGAAGGTGGAGTAATGTGTGGGGGAGACAGCATGAGGGAACAGTATGGGGAGAAACGTATGGGGCCTTGTGTGAAGTGATAGTATGTAGGGGGTACAGTATCAAGACTGGGTATAGGGGGGGTCAGAATTGAGGGGGAAACATGGGGAAACAGTGTGGGGGCACAGAATGAAGTATACCGCATATGGGGGGAGAGTGTAAGGGGAGCGCGTGAAAATTAGGTGCAGTATAGAAAATAGAGGACAGTGTGGAGGCTATGTACCATAATAGGGACAATGAGGGAGTCATATTTTGTGCAGGGAGCATAATGAGGGGCAGTTATTCAGGAACAGATATTTTTATTCAGGAGCATTATAATCACACTGTCGGGATGTGCTGCAGGAGACTGGAGAAGAGAGGAGAGTCTGTGGATTTGAAAATCATTATAGCATCTAGACAAAATGGAGAAAAAATATAAAGAGAACGACTCCAATCAGAGACTAGGTCACCTAAAAGATACCTGGATGTGTTTATTGTTGACACTGCCTCCATCTTATCATTACGATGGTACCTGTAGTCTGATGATGACTGAAAACAACTTCCTGCATCTTCTTACTTATGTTAAAAACATACTGGGAAATGTACGTTCCTACAATACTACGGTATATGAGGCTGACCTAACATTACAATTGATCGCTATACTAAGTTTGCTGATGTATTCCTGTAATGAAGGTGGTTCCGGTAATGTATTACTATACTAATGTTGGTTCTTGGGATTTATTACTGTACTGATGGAGGTTCGGGTTATGTATTCCTGTATTGATGGCCATTCTGGTGACGTATTCCTGCACTGATGGTGCTGTACAATGTAATGATGGTGGTTCTGCTGATGTATTCATGTATGGATGTGGGTTCTAGTTATAGTTATCTATTTCTGTACTACTGGTGGTTCTGGTAATGTATTCTTATGGTGTTATTGGTTCACATGTAATAATCCATAACTTGTAAAAATTTTGTAATATATAACCATGTTATTGTCTGACAATTAGTGGTTACTATATTTGTATTTATGTTAGGTACATTTAAAGGGTTGTCATTGAGAGAAGCAGCAAGAGAAGCTATATGGCACCGTAAGTATGCAAATAGCATATGAGTGGTCATATTAACGACCCCTGGAACTGAGTCCTGACATTAAGTACACTATTGGGCATCCTACAGTATTTCGTTTTATAATTAAAGTAGACTATAAGCATACAAGTGAAAGGCCCTCTCCTTTCCGTACTAGTCATTGTTAGTTTGTTCACTGTAATTTGTATTTGTATTTTGTATGCAACCCCTTCTCATGTACAACACCACTGAATCAATGGTGCTATAAAAATAAATAATAATAGTAATAATAATGGGGTTGTCCAAATTTCTGATGAAAGTATGTGTTCATGCTATGGGACTGTAGACTTCGGAATCCTCATAACACACACAGTATAAGCTGCCATATGCTATTTGCATACTTACGGTCAGGTTCCAACTAACTTGTCTTCCTGTTTCTCCCAAACACAAATTAAGATGTTATGTGTTTTTTTTTCCAATAGGGACATGCAAAACAATGAGGAACCTTGACGTGAGTTGCGGGCATGTGTATTTTGACCAAAATATCAACCAATACCTCATACATATTATTTATATTTACTGCACATTTTTGATTTTTATATAGGATGCAGCCAAACCCATCAAAGTTGCCTTGTAAACTAGGGTGCCTATCCCTATTGTGTGCACTTATCTAGTACTGGGCAGCCTGCCTAATCTTAATAGTATGGCCGTCACCAAAAGGCTGTAAGCCAACACTGTGTACTACCTCTGTGTGGCTGGTGCACTATACAAATCTTATCCATGTGCAATTCTAAATTGTAAGCAAACACCCCATTCTTAACTGATAGGTATGTGAGTGGTTCATCACTATTTTGCACTAGTGTTGCCTCCACCTTTATTAAGTGGTGGGGCTGCAGCATCTGATAAGTGCATTAGTTTTCTGACCTGTGTTATTAAATACAGCTGTCTTTTTCTGCTATGTTTAAAGGAGAAATGAGTGCTTTAATTTGAAAGGGGGTGATGGGCTTAATACATCTTAATTAGTGATGAGCGAATGTGCTCGGACAAGGTCTTATCCGAGTGAGCTCGTATATTATGTTCGAGTATTAGACAACCTCAACACATATGTGGATTGCCATAAATCAGCTGACTGGTTCACGTTAATATTCCTACAAAATCCCATCATTGTAAAAACAAAAATTACAGAAAAATTCATATGGCAGTAACAAAATTTGCTTTACCTGAGAGGTTTCCAAATCGGACTTATATTGACTGTTTTGTGCACTATGAAGGCAAATAGATAATAAAGCTTCAAACAATTTTCCAACACCAGATGACCACTTCTGAGCATCAGTTTTGCCATCAGACAACAAACTTGATTTGTAATCTGGAGAATCAGGAAGATTCATATAATCTTGATTTGTAATTAAAATTTCCCCCTGCTCACAGGATTCCAAATCGGATTTTTCTTCTATACATTGCTTTAATGCCTCCGAATGTGAAGATTTGAGCCTCGCATCACTATAGTCGTCAAAACTGCATAGTTTACTGATCATCATACAAACAAGCTTATAACACAAATCGAAGCCACCAATCTTCAGGAATTGCTTCTGGAATAACATACTTCTCAAGTAAAGCCGGTAACACATAGACCAAATGTCTGCTGCTTGGTGTATTTGTACTGGTGAAGGCAAGAACAAGCTTTCAGCATTTAGCTTTGGTAAAATGTTTAGTGGTTCACTCGCGGTACTGTCATAACCTGATGTGTCTTCTGATTCATTGACGGATTCAAGATCAGGCTCAGCATCTTTGCTCACTGTCAAAAATGCCAAGCAGAGAAATATATTTATTGTGTTTATCTTCACATCAAAATCCTTTCTTTTCTTTGGACAGGCATCTTTCAAAACGCCATAAAATTTACTCAAACTTTGAGAAACATTTATGCTTTCATGAGACTTTAAAAGATGAACAGAAAATTCTGAAGTCGGTGCTGTGTTAGCTTCATTGGTACCAACGTCTGAATTAGGTGGTAAAAGGTCAGGTTGCAGCTCTCCGATGCAAATAAGGGTCTCAAATACTTTCAAACAGAAACCCCTCAATGAATCCAAATAGTTAAGTTCAGTAACTTGATTTAATCCATTCAAACTGAAGAAAGCTTCCTGAACTACCCTAGGAGAAAAAAAAATATTAACCGTTTTATTTCCTTTAAGAGAACCACCTTTCCCTAACTTTTTCATGTTGAAATGAACACACAATGTAATAATGGCTCTATCTGCGCTAGCGCGATCACATTTCGGAACTTGCGTTAACGCAGCCCGTTTAACGCATGCGTTGAACGGGCAGCATTAACGCAATGTGAATCAAGCCTAATCTCTTGCAAGATTAGAAAGTGCTGGGAAGTCAAAGCACACATGACTACCTATTTCAGATAAGGTCCCTGTGGGAACAAGGACAGCACAGCGGAGTTTAGGCATGTCACAGTACAAAAGACTTTTACAGTAACTTGAAAAAAGTATGCCTTCCCAGTGACCTTCTCCACATTTTTTCACGTTCCACCCACAAAGTTAAATATTTTTTATTGAGCTTTTATGTGATATACAACACAAAGTGGCTAGCAACTGGTAGAGTAAAAAGGAAATGATACATGTTTTTCTAAATTAGATTTTTAAAATAATCTAAAAATTGTGACGGCTATATGTATTCGACCCCCTTGTAGTCGGTACCCCTAAAAAAAATCCAGAGTGACCAATTGCCTTCGGAAGTTGCACAATGGGTAAATTGAGTCCGTACATTACATAGATATATAGTTGCATAGGTTGAAAAAAAGATCTATGTCAATCAAGTTCAAACTTTCTCTACCAATTGTACATGCGGTCACTAATTTAACTTTAACTCACAATGTTATGTCTATAAGGAAATAAAACAGCTCTTTCTTAAAAGATGTCAAAATGTCTGCCAGTACTACCTCTTGTGGTAGGGCATTCCATTGTCTCACTGCTCTAACTATAAACAACCCTTACCTATTTAGCTGCCAGAATTGCCTTTCTTTCACCTGTTAGGAGTGCCCCCTGGTCCTAAGTATGGTGTTTGGAAGAAATAAGTCATGTGGCAGTCCTCAGTACTGACCACACACATACTTATACATGCAATGAGATCTCCTCTGAGGCATCTTTTTTTCTAAGCTAAACAAGCCCAACTTTTCCAAACTCTCACCCAATGAGAGGCCTTCCATCTCTTGAAATAATCTAGTTGCCCACCTTAGAACTTACTTTAACTTCCGAATATCCATTTTAAATGTAATTTATTATCAAAATAACTACAGCTGTTCCGTGAAGGCCTTAAAGAACATTAGCGCTCAAACAACATCATGAAAACCAAGAAATACACCAGACAGGTCAGGAATATAGTTGCGGACATCAATAAAGCAGGGTTAGGTTATAAAAAAAAATAGCCCAAAGTCTGAACATTTCATGGAGCACTGTTCAACCCATCATCCAAAAATGAAAGGAATATGGCACAACTGCAAAGTTACCAAGACATGGATGTCCATCTATACTGACAACCAAGCAAAGAGAGCACTAATTATAGTAACAGCCAAGCAGCCCATGGTCACTCTGGAGGAGCAGCAGAGATCCACATCTCACATAGCACAATCTGTCCACATGACAACTATTAGTTACATAATTAACAAACCTGGCCTTTATGGAGGAGTGTCAAGAAGAACGCAAGCCATAAAAAGTCCAATTTGCAAAAAACATGTAGGGGACACAGCTTGAATGTGGGAGAAGGTACTCTTGTCAGATGAGAAGTAGACCTTTTATGTTAAAGGGAATCTGTGGCCACATTTGACCTATCTAAACTATTAATATTGGCATACATGTTATAGACTGCTGAAGAAGGTCCTACCTGCATGCATGCAGATGCTTTTTTGTTGAGAAATCATCTTTTATCACTTTATGTAAATGTTCTCTTCCAGACTTTTAAATAAAAGAGGAAATTACCAGTGTGAGACAAGTAACTAAAGGTACCGTCACACATAACGATTTCGTTAACGATATCGTTGCTTTTTGTGACGTAGCAACGATATCGTTAACGAAATCGTTATGCGTGACAGCGACCAACGATCAGGCCCCTGCTGGGAGATCGTTGGTAGCTGCGAATGATCAGGACCTTTTTTTGGTCGCTGATCACCCGCTGTCATCGCTGGATCGGTGTGACACCGATCCAGCGATGTCTTCACTGGTAACCAGGGTAAATATCGGGTTACTAAGCGCAGGGCCGCGCTTAGTAACCCGATGTTTACCCTGGTTACCATTGTAAATGTAAAAAAAAAAAAACACTACATACTTACATTCCGCTGTCTGTCCACGTCCCTCGCCGTCAGCTTCCCGCACTGACTGTGAGCGCCGGCCGTAAATTAAAAGCAGAGCACAGCAGTGACGTCACCACTGTGCTCTGCTTTACGGCCGGCTCTCACAGTCAGTGCAGGAAGCTGACGGCGAGGGACGTGGACAGACAGCGGAATGTAAGTATGTAGTGTTTTTTTTTTTTTACATTTACAATGGTAACTAGGGTAAACATCGGGTTACTAAGCGCGGCCCTGCGCTTAGTAACCCGATGTTTACCCTGGTTACCCGGGGACTTCAGCATCGTTGGTCGCTGGAGAGCTGTCTGTGTGACAGCTCTCCAGCGACCACACAACGACTTACCAACGATCACGGCCAGGTCGTATCGCTGGTCGTGATCGTTGGTAAATCGTTAAGTGTAACGGTACCTTAACACACAACAGGAGAACTGAAATTTGTCTTCTTGCAAACAAATTTTCTGCTTCTCTCTGAGCTCTGCTGTATTGCAACAATATTACAACCCTGTCTGCCTGTGAGATGGAAGCTGAGAGGAACCTTAGGCTGTATCGGGTATATCACACACAGCTCTGCAGCCAGATCAGAGAGCTGCCATCACGCATCACACAGTTAAAACTCCCTCTTCATGTAAAATAAGCTCTGAAGGAGTTATCTTCCAGGTAACGTTCGCCCTTTGCTTGGAAGAGGTCATTTATATAAAGTTGTAAAATATTATTTATCAGCTACAATGCATTTGATATGAGACATACAAGCATCACTTTCCTCAGCAGTCTATAACATGTATGCCTATAGAAATAATTTAGATAGGTCAAATATGGTGACAAATCCCTTTAAATGCAAAATGCCACGTGTGGCACAAAAATAAACGCTGGACATCACACTGAAAACATCATTTCCACAGTCAAACATGGTGATGGCATCATGCAGTGGAGATTCTTTTCTCCAGCAGGGACAAAGAAGCTGGTCAGAGTTGATGGGAAGATGGACGGAGCTAAATACAGGGTATTCCTGGAGACAGACCTGTTAAAGGCTGGAAAAGACTAAGGTATAGGTTCAGCGTCCAAGCTGGATAACGACCATAAACAAACTGCCGGAGCAACAATAGATGGTGTGTGGATATGGCCGCTTACTAAAGACTATAGGACGAATGGACGTAGAGCTACGAGATAGAGACTTTTTCCCAGCACGGAGCACTAGTTGCGTCGATATTGTGTTTTATTAGATATTTTCTTGCTGTGTTTTATTAGTGATTTGCTTGCTTGTCAGTTCATCCTCAGGAATCAATGTTTACATTCAGTGACAGTAAGCAGAGGAAGACGAGCAGGCTAGATCTTATGTAAGCCTAAAGTCAGACAGTAAATTGCTAAAGGTACATGTAAAGCTATCATCCTATCACTTCCATTGTTCTACCAGCCTAGGCCCATTATGTGGATGGAGATAGTAAATGTCACGATTCGACTGGCGAGTGACCCGAGACCAGGGACACCTTTCCTGGCCCTAACACTAGGGGGCGCCCTAGCTCGCCCTGTTCCGAAGATACTTCAGATGGTGAAGATGCGGGGACCTCCGCCCTTGCCCTATCTCCTAGATTAGCCTTTGTCTTTCCCCTTCCCCCACCTAGAGAAGAGGGGGCGCTACTGTGCACCACAGTATACCAACCCGACAGACAGGGTAACAGACAAGGGTAAACTGAAAACGCACACTCACAAAATACACACTCGTATATAACAGTGGTATTAACCAGGGTGTGTAGGATGGGGGAATAAAGCAAAATCAGGAAAGGATAAGGAATTTCCACACGTACAAAGCAGGCAACAGTCGTTAATAACTTCCTCCAGCTCTCTTTCACAATATCAGCTTCTCCCACTCCTATATCTTGCAGCATTTGCTAACTCTGATGATGACTTGGTAATCGAGTCCAGATTTTATAGGGAAAAGGAGTGGCTAACCGAGCACAGATGAATGTAGGAGTTTTCCAATTTGGCCTATTACCCCTGTTCTGCTGGAATAAACACGTTTAAAGGGAACCTGTCAGCCCCAAAATCGAACATGAGCTAAGCCCACAAGCATCAGGGGCTTATCTACAGCATTCTGGAATGCTGTAGATAAGCCCCCGATGTATCCTGAAAGATGAAAAAAAGAGGTTAGATTATACTCACCCAGGGGCGGTCCCACTGCGGTCCGGTCCGATGGGCGTCGCGGTCCGGGGCCTCGCATCTTCGTACGATAACGTCCTCTTCTTGTATTCACGCTGCGGCTCCGGCGCAGGCGTACTTTGTCTGCCCTGTTGAGGGCAAAGTACTGCAGTGTGCAGGCACCGGGAAAGGTCAGAGAAGCCCAGCGCCTGCGTACTGCAGTACTTTGCTCTGCCCTCAACAGGGCAGACAAAGTACGCCTGCGCCGGAGCCGCAGCGTGAAGACAAGAGGATGTTATCCTATGAAGATAGGAGGCCCCGGACTGGACCGCGACACTCATCGGATCGGACCGCCCCCCAGGTGAGTATAATCTAACCTCTTTTTCTCATCTTTCAGGATAAATCGGGGTCTTATCTACAGCATTACAGAATGCTGTAGATAAGCCCCTGATGCTGGTGGGCTTAGCTCATCTTCGATTTTGGGGGTGACAGGTTTCCTTTAATAAACTGGAGAAGTGCTTCTTCCCAGCGTAGTAAGAGCAACCAGACGCTGCGGTCTTTTGGCTCTGCTCCGTTGCGGTAACCCAGTGACAGTAGACCTAGCCATCACCACAGGGGGTCTCACATCAGTCTCAGGTGATGGAATGTGCTTTGTTCTGTGACGTTAAAGAAAAACGGTTAAGGGGGAGGGAGAAAAAGACACGAGGGGTGAATCAGGCAGTTATTGGATGGACTTCGATGGGAGAGGATCCAAGCTGGGATGGATGGGAGTTGGGAGACAGTGGGTATCGCCTGGTACGGGGCTAGTGGAATTACCGATCTCAGATTGGGAACTTGTGGACTGAGGACATTGTATTTTGGCTATCTACATGGATTTGTTGTACAACCATGGACTTTATGGAATAAAAAAGTTGCATTGTTAACCTGCCTAGGTGATAACCCACAACATCAGATCCACACAAGTGGTGGCAGCTGGTGGGATCATCTATCTCTGGACAGCATACCAGGGAAAACTACTGAGCAGTGACTTGGCAAAAGAGATGGCAGACTCCATCTACAAGAGGCTCAAAAAGGAGGAGCTGAGAACGATTTGGTCTGAGAGAGAGCTAGAGTGGTTGCCGGAGGACAACCGGACAACCCTAATACGATGCTTGGACGACTGAGACCGTGAACAACCACATGAGGAGGGACCACAACCCAGGGCCAACATCCAGATGGTGGAGGATTGACTGACTGAGCTGAGGCGGATGCAGGACGCACTAGGAGAGCGGAACATGAAGATAGATTGGGCGGCAGTGTTAAGCCCCAGCGCAGAGGACAGTGGATTACAGCTATAAATCATTCAGCTGCCGTGATGAAAACTAAATCTCCGAGCAGTCCTAAATACTCGGAGGTCACCCGAGCGTGCTCGGGAAAACCTGAGCAACGAGTAAACTCGCTCATCACTACTAGAGAGGTATGCAGTCACACCTGAAACCTACCGGAGGAAGTTTCGGGAGACTGATAAGCCCGATGCACACACTCAGGGAGTTTGCTAACATACTACATACGGCATGCACTCGGTGGATAGAAGGATCGGGGGCTCAGGAAGCAGAATGTCTTGAATACCTCCATGCTGAAACAATTTATGTTCAAGCTCCCAGGTGACTTAAAAGAATGGGTGGCGGATAGAAAACCACTCAGCCTGGATGAGGCTGCAAGATTGGCTGATGATTGGTCTGCTAATCGACCTGGGCTATGTGAAAGTACAGCCCCAGCGAGTCACAAACAGGAGCTTACATGGAGGCCAGCAAGACCCATGCACTGGCAAGAGGAGGAACGAAGGGGATTTCGAACTTCACAAAGAGGGGGAAGTTTCCCAAGCCCCCCAGTGCGGCCCACGTCAGGGTGAGGAGAGTTAAGCTGCCATAACTGTGGACACATGGGACAATTTGTCAGGGAATGCTTGGAACGTTCTAGCCCACATCATCCACGTCCCAAACCGGTAAACACTGTGCTACAATGGGACTGGAATGCTTAAGGACAGAGGATCCCACTACCCCAACTGGAATCGGAAAAGGCATATGTGGTACAAAGACAAGTGTCCCGGACTAGATGGGACACCTAAGCGACCATGAATCAGCATCTGCAGCCGGTCTGGGTAGAGGGTGTGGAGGCTGCGGACTCCGTGACTGCAGAGCCTCTGTTACATTGATCAAAGAACTTCTAGTACCGGACCAGTGTATTGTTCCCGGCAGCCAGATGTTAGTCAATGTAGCCAGAAGAGAATCTCTGAACATTCAAAGGGCAAAACTACATTTAATCTGTTGTCACAGTAGTGGAATGCTGAATGTAGGAGTAGAGTGGCACCTACCAGTAGATGTGTTACTGGGAAACAACCTAGGTGATTTTATAACCCACAACCTCAGATCTTCACAGATGGTTTAGATCAAAGCATATAAATGTGTTTGAAAGGCCCAGTCAATGTTCAGACCTAAACCCATTGATCTGTGGCAAGACATTAAAATTGCTGTTTACAGGCGCTCTCCATTCAATCGCACTGAACTAAAGCTAGTTTACAAAGAAGAATGGGCAACAATTTCAGCATCTAGATGTGTAAAGATGGTAGAGACATACCCCAAATGAATTGCAGCAGTAATTGCAGTGAAAGGTGGTCCTACAAGGTATTGACTCTGAGGCTGAATACAAACATACTTCATATTTTCAGATTTATATTTTTAAAACAATTATAGAACTATATGAAAAGGTTCACATGAATAATAATAATCTATATATATAATTGTCTAAGGGTTTTTCCGTCTGTCTGTCTGTCTGTCTGTCTGTCCTGGAAATCCCGCGTCTCTGATTGGTCGAGGCCGCCAGGCCTCAACCAATCAGCGACGGGCACAGCATGGCGACGATGATGTCATAATAGAAAACCCGCGTCTCTGATTGGTCGAGGCTGCCAGGCCTCGACCAATCAGCGACGGGCACAGTATCGACGTAGATGTCATAATGGTTGCCATGGCGACGATGATGTCATAAAGGTTGCCTCGACCAATCAGCGACGGGCACAGTCTGCCGCGAATTCTGGAATCATCATTGTCCATATACTACGGGGACATGCATATTCTAGAATACCCGATGCGTTAGAATCGGGCCACAGTCTAGTAATCTATATATATAATTGTCTAAGGGTTTTTCTGTCTGTCTGTCTGTCCTGGAAATCCCCGCGTGTCTGATTGGTCGAGGCCGCCAGGGCTCGACCAATCAGCGACGGGCACAGCATGGCGACGATGATGTCAAAGGTTGCCTCGACCAATCAGCGACGGGCACAGTCTGCCGCGAATTCGCCTCGACCAATCAGCGACGGGCACAGTATCGACGTAGATGTCATAATGGTTGCCATGGCGACGATGATGTCATAAAGGTTGCCTTGACCAATCAGCGACGGGCACAGTCTGCTGCGAATTCTGGAATCATCATTGTCCATATACTACGGGGACATGCATATTCTAGAATACCCGATGCATTAGAGTCTAGTAGAGATGGGCACAGCATGGCGACGATGATGTCATAATGGTTGCCATGGCGACGATGATGTCATAAAGGTTGCCTCGACCAATCAGCGACGGGCACAGTCCGGCGGCAAAATGGGACGCTCCTTACTCCCCACAGTCAGTGCCCGCCTATGCAGCATCAATAGTAGAAAGATCTAATGTTAAAAATAATTAAAAAAAAAAAAAATAGTTATATACTCACCGTCCGTCGGTCCCTCGGATCCAGAACAGGCCTTTCCCGCTCCTTGCGAAGCTCCGGTGACCGTTCCATGCATTACGATCTCGCGAGATGATGACGTAGCGGTCTCGCGAGACTGCAATGCACTCTTGGGACCGGAGCGCGCGAGGAGCATCGGTTAACGCTTCGCCTGGATCCGGGGGCCAACGGAAGGTGAGTATATAACTATTTTTTATTTTAATTCTTTATTTTTTTTAACAGAGATATGATGCCCACATTGCTATATACTATGTGGGCTGTGCAATATACTACATGGGCTGTGCAATATACTACGCGGGCTGTGCAATATACTACGTGGCTCTGCAATATACTACGTGGGCTGTGCTATATACTACGTGAGCTGTGTTATACACTACGTGGGCTGTTATATACTACGTGGGCTGTGTTATACACTACGTGGGCTGTGTTATACACTACGTGGGCTGTGTTATACACTACGTGCTTGGGCTGGTATATACTACGTGAGCTGTGTTATATGCTACGTGGGCTGTTATAAACTACGTGGCTGTGTTATATGCTATATGGGCTGTTATACACTCCGTGGGCTGTGCTATATACTCCGTGGGCTGTGTTATATACAGTGCCTACAAGTAGTATTCAACCCCCTGCAGATTTAGCAGGTTTACAGATTTGGAATTAACTTGGCATTGTGACATTTGGACTGTAGATCAGCCTGGAAGTGTGAAATGCACTGCAGCAAAAAAGAATGTTATTTCTTTGTTTATTTTTTTTTTTAAATTGGGAAAAGTTTTTTCAGAGGGTCATTTATTATTCAACCCCTCATCCCACCAGAATTCTGTTTGGTTCCCCTAAAGTATTAAGAAGTAGTTCAGGCACAAAGAACAATGAGCTTCACATGTTTGGATTAATTATCTCATTTTCCAGCCTTTTCTGAATATTTAAGACCCTCCCCAAACTTGTGAACAGCACTCATACATGGTCAACATAGGAAAGACAAAGGAGCATCCCAAGGCCATCAGAGACAAGATCGTGGAGGGTCACAAGGCTGGCAAGGGGTACAAAACCCTTTCCAAAGAGTTGGGCCTACCTGTCTCCACTGTTGGGAGCATCATCCGGGAGTGGAAGGCTTATGGAACTACTGTTAGCCTTCCACGGCCTGGACAGCCTTTGAAAGTTTCCTCCCGTGCCGAGGCCAGGCTTGTCCGAAGAGTCAAGGCTAACCCAAGGACAACAAGGAAGGAGCTCCGGGAAGATCTCATGGCAGTGGGGACATTGGATTCAGTCAATACCATAAGTAACGTACTCCACCGCAATGGTCTCCGTTCCAGACGAGCCCGTAAGGTACCTTTACTTTCAAAGCGTCATGTCAAGGCTCGTCTACAGTTTGCTCATGATCACTTGGAGGACTCTGAGACTGACTGGTTCAAGGTTCTCTGGTCTGATGAGACCAAGATCGAGATCTTTGGTGCCAACCACACACGTGACGTTTGGAGACTGGATGGCACTGCATACGACCCCAAGAATACCATCCCTACAGTCAAGCATGGTGGTGGCAGCATCATGCTGTGGGGCTGTTTCTCAGCCAAGGGGCCTGGCCATCTGGTCCGCATCCATGGGAAGATGGATAGCACGGCCTACCTGGAGATTTTGGCCAAGAACCTCCGCTCCTCCATCAAGGATCTTAAGATGGGTCGTCATTTCATCTTCCAACAAGACAACGACCCAAAGCACACAGCCAAGAAAACCAAGGCCTGGTTCAAGAGGCAAAAATCAAGGTGTTGCAGTGGCCTAGTCAGTCTCCTGACCTTAACCCAATTGAAAACTTGTGGAAGGAGCTCAAGATTAAAGTCCACATGAGACACCCAAAGAACCTAGATAACTTGGAGAAGATCTGCATGGAGGAGTGGGCCAAGATAACTCCAGAGACCTGTGCCGGCCTGATCAGGTCTTATAAAAGACAATTATTAGCTGTAATTGCAAACAAAGGTTATTCCACAAAATATTAAACCTAGGGGTTGAATAATAATTGACCCACACTTATGTTTAAAATTTATAAAAATTTAACTGAGCAACAAAACTTTTTTGGTTTGTAAGATTTATGCATCTGTTAATAAATCCTGCTCTTGTATGAAGTTTGAAGGCTCTAACTTATTTGCATCTTATTAAACCTGCTAAATCTGCAGGGGGTTGAATACTACTCGTAGGCACTGTACTACGTGGCTGTGCTATAGACTCCGTGGGCTGTGCTATATACTCCGTGAGCTGTGCTATATACTACGTGACTGTGCTATATACTACGTGGCTGTGCTATGTACTACGTGGCTGTGCTATATACTACATGGCCGGCTGTGAACAATCAGCGACAGGCGCAGTGCGGCCCCGAATTGGCGTGGGATTTGAACCACGCTTCGCAAATTGGTCGCGGTTGTGTATTCAATGTATTATTCTAAAATCTTCATAAATAAACTACATACATATTCTAGAATACCCGATGCGTTAGAATCGGGCTACCATCTTGTAATAATAATAATAATAATAATAATAATAATAAAATAGGTTAAAAGCAAATTCATTATGCAAACATAGTATCCTATCAGTATTAATTGGAGAATTATTTTTAACAAATTCCTGCTTAATGATATTTAGATAAAAAAATGGAGTGATGACTTCATAAATATAGTTAATAGATATAATTTTATTATTTTATACAAAAAAATCTTTACAACATGAAACACTGAACAATAGAAGGTGAAAAAATAATAACCCCTGTTAAAAAGCTAACGCGAAACGTGCGTTGAGTCTGACCCCTGGGTCTCAGCACTTGCACTTTACTATGGGTAAGATTTATCTAGTGTGATTTGATACTGTTAGGGCTCGAGTTCCTGTCTCTGCACAGGGGGAATCTTGGGCCATCTCTGCTGCGGTCTCCCATTCTTCTCCTGCCGCAGTGGAGTCTGCTCAGCGGAGGTGTTGGTCCCGACGTCTCGCTCGGTCTGACTCTGTACAGAGAGTTACTGCTGCTTTTCCTGCTTCTGCCATTGAAGTCAGTGCTGGGCAGTGGCGAGCAGACGCTTCTGGGACTAAGTCCTGCTTTTCTCGTTCTGAGCATGCCCAGAGTAAGATCTCTCAGTGGAGATCGAGGGTCACATGATCAGACACTGCAGCTAAGGTCCTGTAGGTGCTCACGCTCTGGCAGCCTCTCATTGGTCACTCCAGGAGGGTCCTGTTCATGCTGCAAAAATTTAAGGCTCGCATGGCCGCACGGCCATGCGCTAGTATTGCTCTTTATTTATGTACTTTGCGCCAGTGTGGTCTTGTATGAGTGTGTTCAGGGACCTGGCTGAAATAAGCCCCTAGAATGCTGGCACCTCCGGCGAGGAGTTTGTATGCTTGGGTATTCAGGGACCTGGCCGAAATAAGCCCCTAGAATGCTGGCACCTCCGGCGAGGAGTTTCGTGTGCATGCATGACCACTGACTGCTCTTGTTTAGGCAGTTAGCCTGTGCCTCTGTGGAGTCTAACAGGGCGCAGTGCTTTGAGTTCACGGCTGCTCTGTGAAGTAACAGAGTTAGCTAACATTGCCATTAGTTCCGCTATTTGCTACCGGCAGGTTCTCCTGCACGGTGGACCCCGGGCTGCGAACGCATCTATCATAATAAAATCTATATATTCATTTGGTGCGTTCCGCTAGCCCTAACAGATACATGTTCACATACGATTTAGCATTTAGTTTGTAAATTCTGGGGGAATCTTATGTTTATTGACACATGCATATGCACTTTATTGATGTCCTCTTGTCTTGGCAAATTTGATATATATATATACAGCTCTGGCAAAAATTAAGAGACCACTGCACAGTTTTATAAAAATTAGCTTCTCTACATGTCTGACAGCCATTCCATTCCAGTGTCAGTTGAATTCCAACCAGAGTACACCTCATTCTACTTAATGTGCTTCTGATTAGGTGATCACCTGAACCAAATCTTATTTAACGAAGGAAAGTATAAAAAAACACTCTTGTGGTGTTCACAATCCTCTTGCAATAGGACAAGCTGGATGGCAAAACAAGTGCTACTAATATCCCAAAAGTAATAGGAATGAAAAAATAACTTAATTATGCCAAAGGAGTTGAAAAGAAAAGTCTTGAGTGAGGAAAAGGGCGGCTCAATTCTGGCTTTACTAGCAGAGGGACACAGTGAGCGTCATGCTGCCTCCATTCTTAAAATTTCTAAAACGGCAGTCCATTACAACAAGGTCAAGCAGCAGACATTGGGGATAAAGCTACAGACCGACAGAGGGCGAAAACGACTCTTCACTGACCTGGATGACCGTCATCTTATTCAAATGTCACTCAGCAACCGCAGGATGACATCAAATGACCTACAAAAGGAATGGCAAATGGCAACTGGGGTGAAGTGCACGGCAAGAACAGTTCATAACAGGCTCCTAGTGGCAGGGCTCAAGTCATGTAAAGCTAGAAAAAAGCCTTTCATCAATGAGAAGCAAAGGAGAGCCAGACTGAATTTTGCCAAAGACCATAAGGATTGGACCATAGAGGACTGGAGTAATGTAATCATCTCTGATTTGTCTAATTTTTCAGCTTTGCCCAACACCTGGTCGTCTAATGGTGACGGAGACCTGGAG